>NC_133827.1:16373636-16676666 GCF_047830755.1 Zonotrichia albicollis
TACTGTTTTCGATCAGTTTGCAAGCTGCGCACACTATCCCAGTGTTGTGCACCTTCATTCTCACCTTTCCGTAGCTACTGGTGTCTGCGGCTTGTGGAGGCGAAGAAGCGGCTTCTTCGCGCAAAGGAGATTGTGCCGGTCACAGTGCACTCCAGTGCGGCGGCTTCAGTCGAAATGTGCCCGGTTCCGGTGCTTAGCTCCGGGGACATCCATACCTGCTTCTTTCGGGACTTTTGTGGTCTTCATCATTGCAGACATGTTTTTCACTATGTCTGGCATGGAGAAACTGCGCCTGCACAGAAAACATCTCCGATGGTGTAATACATGTTGCAGCGAAGTCTGCAGTGTGTTTTGCAGGATGAAAAAGAAAGTTGTCCAAAACACTTTCCAACAGAATGTTCATGTGTTTGGAAAAGGTAGGAGATTGGTAAGGTACTGTTTTCTATCAGTTTGCAAGCTGCACACACAATCCCAGTGTTGTTCAGCTTCCTTCTTCACCTTTCCGAAGCAGCCGCTCACTCCGGCTCCCGGAGGCGAAGAAGCGGCTTCTTCGCGCAAAGGCGATTGTGCCGGTCACAGTGCACTCCAGTGTGGCGGCTTCTGCCGAAATGTGCCCGGGACCGGCGCCTAGCTCCGGGGAGCTGCGTACCTTCGTCTTTAGCGTCTTTTGTGGTCTACATCATTACAGAAATGTTTTTCACTATGTTAGGCAAGGTGAAACTGTGCCAGCACAGAAAACATCTCCCATCGTGTTTTACATGTTGCAGAGCGCTCTGCAGAAGTTTATGCACGAAGAAAAAGAAAGTTTTCCAAAACACCTTCCAATCGAATGTTTTTGTGTCTGCAAGAATTAGGAGAGTGGAAAGGTACTGTTTTTTATCAGTTTGCAAGCTGCGCAGACTATCCCAGTGTTGTGCAGGTTCATTCTTCACCTTTACGAAGCAGCCGCCCTCTCCAGCTGCCAGAGGCGAAGAAGCGGCTTATTCGCGCAAAGGCGATTGTGCCGGTCACAGTGCACTCCTGTGCGGCGGCATCTGACGAAATGTGCCCGGGACCGGGGCATAGATCCGGGGAGCTGCGTACCTTCGTCTTTAGCGTCTTTTGTGGTCTACATCATTACAGAAATGTTTTTCACTATGTTAGGCAAGGTGAAACTGTGCCAGCACAGAAAACATCTCCCATCGTGTTTTACATGTTGCAGAGCGCTCTGCAGAAGTTTATGCACGAAGAAAAAGAAAGTTTTCCAAAACACCTTCCAATCGAATGTTCTTGTGTCTGCAAGAATTAGGAGAGTGGAAAGGTACTGTTTTTTATCAGTTTGCAAGCTGCGCACACTATCCCAGTGTTGTGCAGGTTCATTCTTCACCTTTACGAAGCAGCCGCCCTCTCCAGCTGCCGGAGGCGAAGAAGCGGCTTATTCGCGCAAAGGCGATTGTGCCGGTCACAGTGCACTCCTGTGCGGCGGCATCTGACGAAATGTGCCCGGGACCGGGGCATAGATCCGGGGAGCTGCGTACCTTCGTCTTTAGTGTCTTTTGTGGTCTACATCATTGCAAAAATCCTTTCCACTATGTCTGGCATGGAGAAACTGTGCCTGCACAGAAAACATCTCTCATGGTGTTTTACATGTTGCAGAGACGACTTCTGAGTGTTTTGCTGGTAGAAAAAGAAAGTTTTCCAAAACACATTCCAATCGAATGTTCATGTGTTTGGAAAAGGTAGGAGAGTGGTAAGGTACTGTTTTCGATCAGTTTGCAAGCTGCGCACACTATCCCAGTGTTGTGCACCTTCATTCTCACCTTTCCGTAGCTACTGGTCTCTCCGGCTCGTGGAGGCGAAGAGGCGGCTTCTTCGCGCAAAGGCGATTGTGCCGGTCACAGTGCACTCCAGTGCGGCGGCTTCAGTCGAAATGTGCCCGGTTCCGGTGCTTAGCTCCGGGGACATCCATACCTGCTTCTTTCGGGACTTTTGTGGTCTTCATCATTGCAGACATGTTTTTCACTATGTCTGGCATGGAGAAACTGCGCCTGCACAGAAAACATCTCCGATGGTGTAATACATGTTGCAGCGAAGTCTGCAGTGTGTTTTGCAGGATGAAAAAGAAAGTTGTCCAAAACACTTTCCAACAGAATGTTCATGTGTTTGGAAAAGGTAGGAGATTGGTAAGGTACTGTTTTCTATCAGTTTGCAAGCTGCACACACAATCCCAGTGTTGTTCAGCTTCCTTCTTCACCTTTCCGAAGCAGCCGCTCACTCCGGCTCCCGGAGGCGAAGAAGCGGCTTCTTCGCGCAAAGGCGATTGTGCCGGTCACAGTGCACTCCAGTGTGGCGGCTTCTGCCGAAATGTGCCCGGGACCGGCGCCTAGCTCCGGGGAGCTGCGTACCTTCGTCTTTAGCGTCTTTTGTGGTCTACATCATTACAGAAATGTTTTTCACTATGTTAGGCAAGGTGAAACTGTGCCAGCACAGAAAACATCTCCCATCGTGTTTTACATGTTGCAGAGCGCTCTGCAGAAGTTTATGCACGAAGAAAAAGAAAGTTTTCCAAAACACCTTCCAATCGAATGTTTTTGTGTCTGCAAGAATTAGGAGAGTGGAAAGGTACTGTTTTTTATCAGTTTGCAAGCTGCGCAGACTATCCCAGTGTTGTGCAGGTTCATTCTTCACCTTTACGAAGCAGCCGCCCTCTCCAGCTGCCAGAGGCGAAGAAGCGGCTTATTCGCGCAAAGGCGATTGTGCCGGTCACAGTGCACTCCTGTGCGGCGGCATCTGACGAAATGTGCCCGGGACCGGCGCCTAGCTCCGGGGAGCTGCGTACCTTCGTCTTTAGCGTCTTTTGTGGTCTACATCATTACAGAAATGTTTTTCACTATGTTAGGCAAGGTGAAACTGTGCCAGCACAGAAAACATCTCCCATCGTGTTTTACATGTTGCAGAGCGCTCTGCAGAAGTTTATGCACGAAGAAAAAGAAAGTTTTCCAAAACACCTTCCAATCGAATGTTCTTGTGTCTGCAAGAATTAGGAGAGTGGAAAGGTACTGTTTTTTATCAGTTTGCAAGCTGCGCACACTATCCCAGTGTTGTGCAGGTTCATTCTTCACCTTTACGAAGCAGCCGCCCTCTCCAGCTGCCGGAGGCGAAGAAGCGGCTTATTCGCGCAAAGGCGATTGTGCCGGTCACAGTGCACTCCTGTGCGGCGGCATCTGACGAAATGTGCCCGGGACCGGGGCATAGATCCGGGGAGCTGCGTACCTTCGTCTTTAGCGTCTTTTGTGGTCTACATCATTGCAAAAATCCTTTCCACTATGTCTGGCATGGAGAAACTGTGCCTGCACAGAAAACATCTCTCATGGTGTTTTACATGTTGCAGAGACGACTTCTGAGTGTTTTGCTGGTAGAAAAAGAAAGTTTTCCAAAACACATTCCAATCGAATGTTCATGTGTTTGGAAAAGGTAGGAGAGTGGTAAGGTACTGTTTTCGATCAGTTTGCAAGCTGCGCACACTATCCCAGTGTTGTGCACCTTCATTCTCACCTTTCCGTAGCTACTGGTCTCTCCGGCTCGTGGAGGCGAAGAGGCGGCTTCTTCGCGCAAAGGCGATTGTGCCGGTCACAGTGCACTCCAGTGCGGCGGCTTCAGTCGAAATGTGCCCGGTTCCGGTGCTTAGCTCCGGGGACATCCATACCTGCTTCTTTCGGGACTTTTGTGGTCTTCATCATTGCAGACATGTTTTTCACTATGTCTGGCATGGAGAAACTGCGCCTGCACAGAAAACATCTCCGATGGTGTAATACATGTTGCAGCGAAGTCTGCAGTGTGTTTTGCAGGATGAAAAAGAAAGTTGTCCAAAACACTTTCCAACAGAATGTTCATGTGTTTGGAAAAGGTAGGAGATTGGTAAGGTACTGTTTTCTATCAGTTTGCAAGCTGCACACACAATCCCAGTGTTGTTCAGCTTCCTTCTTCACCTTTCCGAAGCAGCCGCTCACTCCGGCTCCCGGAGGCGAAGAAGCGGCTTCTTCGCGCAAAGGCGATTGTGCCGGTCACAGTGCACTCCAGTGTGGCGGCTTCTGCCGAAATGTGCCCGGGACCGGCGCCTAGCTCCGGGGAGCTGCGTACCTTCGTCTTTAGCGTCTTTTGTGGTCTACATCATTACAGAAATGTTTTTCACTATGTTAGGCAAGGTGAAACTGTGCCAGCACAGAAAACATCTCCCATCGTGTTTTACATGTTGCAGAGCGCTCTGCAGAAGTTTATGCACGAAGAAAAAGAAAGTTTTCCAAAACACCTTCCAATCGAATGTTCTTGTGTCTGCAAGAATTAGGAGAGTGGAAAGGTACTGTTTTTTATCAGTTTGCAAGCTGCGCACACTATCCCAGTGTTGTGCAGGTTCATTCTTCACCTTTACGAAGCAGCCGCCCTCTCCAGCTGCCAGAGGCGAAGAAGCGGCTTATTCGCGCAAAGGCGATTGTGCAGGTCACAGTGCACTCCTGTGCGGCGGCATCTGACGAAATGTGCCCGGGACCGGGGCATAGATCCGGGGAGCTGCGTACCTTCGTCTTTAGTGTCTTTTGTGGTCTACATCATTGCAAAAATCCTTTCCACTATGTCTGGCATGGAGAAACTGTGCCTGCACAGAAAACATCTCCCATCGTGTTTTACATGTTGCAGAGACGACTTCTGAGTGTTTTGCTGGTAGAAAAAGAAAGTTTTCCAAAACACATTCCAATCGAATGTTCATGTGTTTGGAAAAGGTAGGAGAGTGGTAAGGTACTGTTTTCGATCAGTTTGCAAGCTGCGCACACTATCCCAGTGTTGTGCACCTTCATTCTCACCTTTCCGTAGCTACTGGTGTCTGCGGCTTGTGGAGGCGAAGAAGCGGCTTCTTCGCGCAAAGGAGATTGTGCCGGTCACAGTGCACTCCAGTGCGGCGGCTTCAGTCGAAATGTGCCCGGTTCCGGTGCTTAGCTCCGGGGACATCCATACCTGCTTCTTTCGGGACTTTTGTGGTCTTCATCATTGCAGACATGTTTTTCACTATGTCTGGCATGGAGAAACTGCGCCTGCACAGAAAACATCTCCGATGGTGTAATACATGTTGCAGCGAAGTCTGCAGTGTGTTTTGCAGGATGAAAAAGAAAGTTGTCCAAAACACTTTCCAACAGAATGTTCATGTGTTTGGAAAAGGTAGGAGATTGGTAAGGTACTGTTTTCTATCAGTTTGCAAGCTGCACACACAATCCCAGTGTTGTTCAGCTTCCTTCTTCACCTTTCCGAAGCAGCCGCTCACACCGGCTCCCGGAGGCGAAGAAGCGGCTTCTTCGCGCTAAGGCGATTGTGCCGGTCACAGTGCACTCCAGTGCGGCGGCTTCAGTCGAAATGTGTCCGGGACCGGCGCTTAACTCCGGGGAGCTGCGTACCTTCGTCTTTAGCGTCTTTGTGGTCTACATCATTGCAAAAATCCTTTCCAATATGTCTGGCATGGAGAAACTGTGCCAGCACCGAAAACGTCTCCCATCGTGTTTTACGTGTTGCAGAAATGTTTGAAGAGTATTTTGCAAGCAGAAAAAGAAAGTTTTTGAAAATACCTTCCAATCGAATATTCATGTGTTTGAAAAAGCTAGGAGTTTAGTAAGGTACTGTTTTCTATCAGTTTGCAAGCTGCACACACAATCCCAGTGTTGTTCAGCTTCCTTCTTCACCTTTCCGAAGCAGCCGCTCACTCCGGCTCCCGGAGGCGAAGAAGCGGCTTCTTCGCGCTAAGGCGATTGTGCCGGTCACAGTGCACTCCAGTGCGGCGGCTTCTGCCGAAATGTGCCCGGGACCGGGGCATAGATCCGGGGAGCTGCGTACCTTCGTCTTTAGCGTCTTTTGTGGTCTACATCATTACAGAAAGGTTTTTCACTATGTTAGGCAAGGTGAAACTGTGCCTGCACAGAAAACATCTCCCATCGTGTTTTACATGTTGCAGAGCGCTCTGCAGAAGTTTATGCACGAAGAAAAAGAAAGTTTTCCAAAACACCTTCCAATCGAATGTTCTTGTGTCTGCAAGAATTAGGAGAGTGGAAAGGTACTGTTTTTTATCAGTTTGCAAGCTGCGCACACTATCCCAGTGTTGTGCAGGTTCATTCTTCACCTTTACGAAGCAGCCGCCCTCTCCAGCTGCCGGAGGCGAAGAAGCGGCTTATTCGCGCAAAGGCGATTGTGCCGGTCACAGTGCACTCCTGTGCGGCGGCATCTGACGAAATGTGCCCGGGACCGGGGCATAGATCCGGGGAGCTGCGTACCTTCGTCTTTAGCGTCTTTTGTGGTCTACATCATTGCAAAAATCCTTTCCACTATGTCTGGCATGGAGAAACTGTGCCTGCACAGAAAACATCTCTCATGCTGTTTTACATGTTGCAGAGAGGTCTTCTGAGTGTTTTGCACGTAGGAAAAGAAAGTTGTCCAAAACACCTTCCAATCGAATGTTCATGTGTTTGGAAAAGGTAGGAAAGTGGTAGGGTACTGTTTTCTATCAGTTTGCAAGCTGCGCACACTATCCCAGTGTTGTGCAGCTTCATTCTCACCTTTTCGCAGCTACTGGTCTCTCCGGCTCGTGGAGGCGAAGAGGCGGCTTCTTCGCGCAAAGGCGATTGTGCCGGTCACAGTGCACTCCAGTGCGGCGGCTTCTGAGGAAATGTGCCCGGTTCCGGTGCTTAGCTCCGGGGACATCCATACCTGCTTCTTTCGGGACTTTTGTGGTCTACATCATTGCAGACAGGTTTTTCACTATGTCTGGCATGGAGAAACTGCGCCTGCACAGAAAACATCTCCGATGGTGTTTTACATGTTGCAGCGAAGTCTGCAGTGTGTTTTGCAGGATGAAAAAGAACGTTGTCCAAAACACTTTCCAACAGAATGTTCATGTGTTTGGAAAAGGTAGGAGAGTGGTAAGGTACTGTTTTCTATCAGTTTGCAAGCTGCACACACAATCCCAGTGTTGTTCAGCTTCCTTCTTCACCTTTCCGAAGCAGCCGCTCACTCCGGCTCCCGGAGGCGAAGAAGCGGCTTCTTCGCGCAAAGGCGATTGTGCCGGTCACAGTGCACTCCAGTGTGGCGGCTTCTGCCGAAATGTGCCCGGGACCGGCGCCTAGCTCCGGGGAGCTGCGTACCTTCGTCTTTAGCGTCTTTTGTGGTCTACATCATTACAGAAATGTTTTTCACTATGTTAGGCAAGGTGAAACTGTGCCAGCACAGAAAACATCTCCCATCGTGTTTTACATGTTGCAGAGCGCTCTGCAGAAGTTTATGCACGAAGAAAAAGAAAGTTTTCGAAAACACCTTCCAATCGAATGTTTTTGTGTCTGCAAGAATTAGGAGAGTGGAAAGGTACTGTTTTTTATCAGTTTGCAAGCTGCGCAGACTATCCCAGTGTTGTGCAGGTTCATTCTTCACCTTTACGAAGCAGCCGCCCTCTCCAGCTACCAGAGGCGAAGAAGCGGCTTATTCGCGCAAAGGCGATTGTGCCGGTCACAGTGCACTCCAGTGCGGCGGCATCTGACGAAATGTGCCCGGGACCGGGGCATAGATCCGGGGAGCTGCGTACCTTCGTCTTTAGCGTCTTTTGTGGTCTACATCATTGCAAAAATCCTTTCCACTATGTCTGGCATGGAGAAACTGTGCCTGCACAGAAAACATCTCTCATGCTGTTTTACATGTTGCAGAGATGACTTCTGAGTGTTTTGCAGGTAGAAAAAGAAAGTTTTCCAAAACACATTCCAATCGAATGTTCATGTGTTTGGAAAAGGTAGGAAAGTGGTAGGGTACTGTTTTCTATCAGTTTGCAAGCTGCGCACACTATCCCAGTGTTGTGCAGCTTCATTCTCACCTTTTCGCAGCTACTGGTCTCTCCGGCTCGTGGAGGCGAAGAGGCGGCTTCTTCGCGCAAAGGCGATTGTGCCGGTCACAGTGCACTACAGTGCGGCGGCTTCTGAGGAAATGTGCCCGGTTCCGGTGCTTAGCTCCGGGGACATCCATACCTGCTTCTTTCGGGACTTTTGTGGTCTACATCATTGCAGACAGGTTTTTCACTATGTCTGGCTTGGAGAAACTGCGCCTGCACAGAAAACATCTCCGATGGTGTTTTACATGTTGCAGCGAAGTCTGCAGTGTGTTTTGCAGGATGAAAAAGAACGTTGTCCAAAACACTTTCCAACAGAATGTTCATGTGTTTGGAAAAGGTAGGAGAGTGGTAAGGTACTGTTTTCTATCAGTTTGCAAGCTGCACACACAATCCCAGTGTTGTTCAGCTTCCTTCTTCACCTTTCCGAAGCAGCCGCTCACTCCGGCTCCCGGAGGCGAAGAAGCGGCTTCTTCGCGCAAAGGCGATTGTGCCGGTCACAGTGCACTCCAGTGTGGCGGCTTCTGCCGAAATGTGCCCGGGACCGGCGCCTAGCTCCGGGGAGCTGCGTACCTTCGTCTTTAGCGTCTTTTGTGGTCTACATCATTACAGAAATGTTTTTCACTATGTTAGGCAAGGTGAAACTGTGCCAGCACAGAAAACATCTCCCATCGTGTTTTACATGTTGCAGAGCGCTCTGCAGAAGTTTATGCACGAAGAAAAAGAAAGTTTTCGAAAACACCTTCCAATCGAATGTTTTTGTGTCTGCAAGAATTAGGAGAGTGGAAAGGTACTGTTTTTTATCAGTTTGCAAGCTGCGCAGACTATCCCAGTGTTGTGCAGGTTCATTCTTCACCTTTACGAAGCAGCCGCCCTCTCCAGCTACCAGAGGCGAAGAAGCGGCTTATTCGCGCAAAGGCGATTGTGCCGGTCACAGTGCACTCCAGTGCGGCGGCATCTGACGAAATGTGCCCGGGACCGGGGCATAGATCCGGGGAGCTGCGTACCTTCGTCTTTAGCGTCTTTTGTGGTCTACATCATTGCAAAAATCCTTTCCACTATGTCTGGCATGGAGAAACTGTGCCTGCACAGAAAACATCTCTCATGCTGTTTTACATGTTGCAGAGATGACTTCTGAGTGTTTTGCAGGTAGAAAAAGAAAGTTTTCCAAAACACATTCCAATCGAATGTTCATGTGTTTGGAAAAGGTAGGAGAGTGGTAAGGTACTGTTTTCAATCAGTTTGCAAGCTGTGCACACTATCCCAGTGTTGTGCACCTTCATTCTCACTTTTCCGTAGCTACTGGTCTCTCCGGCTCGTGGAGGCGAAGAAGCGGCTTCTTCGCGCAAAGGCGATTGTGCCGGTCACAGTGCACTCCAGTGCGGCGGCTTCAGTCGAAATGTGCCCGGGAGCGGCGCTTAGCTCCGGGGACATCCATACCTGCTTCTTTCGGGACTTTTGTGGTCTTCATTATTGCAAAAATCCTTTCCACTATGTCTGGCAAGGAGAAACTGTGCCTGCACAGAAAACATCTCCCATCGTGTTTTACATGTTGCAGAGACGACTTCTGAGTGTTTTGCTGGTAGAAAGAGAAAGTTTTCCAAAACACATTCCAATCGAATGTTCATGTGTTTGGAAAAGGTAGGAGAGTGGTAAGGTACTGTTTTCGATCAGTTTGCAAGCTGCGCACACTATCCCAGTGTTGTGCACCTTCATTCTCACCTTTCCGTAGCTACTGGTGTCTGCGGCTTGTGGAGGCGAAGAAGCGGCTTCTTCGCGCAAAGGCGATTGTGCCGGTCACAGTGCACTCCAGTGCGGCGGCTTCAGTCGAAATGTGCCCGGTTACGGTGCTTAGCTCCGGGGACATCCATACCTGCTTCTTTCGGGACTTTTGTGGTCTTCATCATTGCAGAAAGGTTTTTCACTATGTCTGGCAAGGAGAAACTGTGCCTGCACAGAAAACATCTCCCATCGTGTTTTACATGTTGCAGAGAGGTCTGCAGAGTGTTTTGCAAGAAGAAAAAGAAAGTTTTTGAAAATACCTGCCAATCGAATATTCATGTGTTTGAAAAAGCTAGGAGAGTAGTAAGGTACTGTTTTCTATCAGTTTGCAAGCTGCGCACACTACCCAGTGTTGTGCAGCTTCATTCTCACCTTTCCGAAGCCACTGCTCCCTACGGCTTCCGTAGGCGAAGATGCGGCTTCTTTGCGCAAAGGTGATTGTACCCGTGCCAATGCTCTAAAGTGCGGCGGCTTCTGCCGAAATGTGCCCGGGACCGGCGCCTAGCTCCGGGGAGCTGCGTACCTTCGTCTTTAGCGTCTTTTGTGGTCTACATCATTGCAAAAATCCTTTCCACTATGTCTGGCATGGAGAAACTGTTTCTGCAGAGAAAACATCTCTCATGCTGTTTTACATGTGGCAGAGAGGTCTTCTGAGTGTTTTGCACGTAGGAAAAGAAAGTTGTCCAAAACACCTTCCAATCGAATGTTCATGTGTTTGGAAAAGGTAGGAAAGTGGTAGGGTACAGTTTTCTATCAGTTTGCGAGCTGCGCACACTATCCCAGTGTTGTGCAGCTTCATTCTTCACCTTTCCGAAGCAGCCGCTCACTCCGGCTCCCGGAGGCGAAGATGCGGCTTCTTCGCGCTAAGGCGATTGTGCCGGTCACAGTGCACTCCAGTGCGGCGGCTTCAGTCGAAATGTGTCCGGGACCGGCGCTTAGCTCCGGGGAGCTGCGTACCTTCGTCTTTAGCGTCTTTTGTGGTCTACATCATTGCAAAAATCCTTTCCACTATGTCTGGCATGGAGAAACTGTGCCTGCATAGAAAACATCTCCGATGGTGTTTTACATGTTGCAGCGAAGTCTGCAGTGTGTTTTGCAGGATGAAAAAGAAAGTTGTCCAAAACACTTTCCAACAGAATGTTCATGTGTTTGGAAAAGGTAGGAGATTGGTAAGGTACTGTTTTCTATCAGTTTGCAAGCTGCACACACAATCCCAGTGTTGTTCAGCTTCCTTCTTCACCTTTCCGAAGCAGCCGCTCACTCCGGCTCCCGGAGGCGAAGAAGCGGCTTCTTCGCGCTAAGGCGATTGTGCCGGTCACAGTGCACTCCAGTGCGGCGGCTTCAGTCGAAATGTGTCCGGGACCGGCGCTTAGCTCCGGGGAGCTGCGTACCTTCGTCTTTAGCGTCTTTGTGGTCTACATCATTGCAAAAATCCTTTCCAATATGTCTGGCATGGAGAAACTGTGCCAGCACCGAAAACGTCTCCCATCGTGTTTTACGTGTTGCAGAAATGTTTGAAGAGTATTTTGCAAGCAGAAAAAGAAAGTTTTTGAAAATACCTTCCAATCGAATATTCATGTGTTTGAAAAAGCTAGGAGTTTAGTAAGGTACTGTTTTCTATCAGTTTGCAAGCTGCACACACAATCCCAGTGTTGTTCAGCTTCCTTCTTCACCTTTCCGAAGCAGCCGCTCACTCCGGCTCCCGGAGGCGAAGAAGCGGCTTCTTCGCGCTAAGGCGATTGTGCCGGTCACAGTGCACTCCAGTGCGGCGGCTTCTGCCGAAATGTGCCCGGGACCGGGGCATAGATCCGGGGAGCTGCGTACCTTCGTCTTTAGCGTCTTTTGTGGTCTACATCATTACAGAAATGTTTTTCACTATGTTAGGCAAGGTGAAACTGTGCCAGCACAGAAAACATCTCCCATCGTGTTTTACATGTTGCAGAGCGCTCTGCAGAAGTTTATGCACGAAGAAAAAGAAAGTTTTCCAAAACACCTTCCAATCGAATGTTCTTGTGTCTGCAAGAATTAGGAGAGTGGAAAGGTACTGTTTTTTATCAGTTTGCAAGCTGCGCACACTATCCCAGTGTTGTGCAGGTTCATTCTTCACCTTTACAAAGCAGCCGCCCTCTCCAGCTGCCGGAGGCGAAGAAGCGGCTTCTTCGCGCTAAGGCGATTGTGCCGGTCACAGTGCACTCCTGTGCGGCGGCATCTGACGAAATGTGCCCGGGACCGGGGCATAGATCCGGGGAGCTGCGTACCTTCGTCTTTAGCGTCTTTTGTGGTCTACATCATTGCAAAAATCCTTTCCACTATGTCTGGCATGGAGAAACTGTGCCTGCACAGAAAACATCTCTCATGGTGTTTTACATGTTGCAGAGACGACTTCTGAGTGTTTTGCTGGTAGAAAAAGAAAGTTTTCCAAAACACATTCCAATCGAATGTTCATGTGTTTGGAAAAGGTAGGAGAGTGGTAAGGTACTGTTTTCGATCAGTTTGCAAGCTGCGCACACTATCCCAGTGTTGTGCACCTTCATTCTCACCTTTCCGTAGCTACTGGTCTCTCCGGCTCGTGGAGGCGAAGAGGCGGCTTCTTCGCGCAAAGGCGATTGTGCCGGTCACAGTGCACTCCAGTGCGGCGGCTTCTGAGGAAATGTGCCCGGTTCCGGTGCTTAGCTCCGGGGACATCCATACCTGCTTCTTTCGGGACTTTTGTGGTCTTCATCATTGCAGACATGTTTTTCACTATGTCTGGCATGGAGAAACTGCGCCTGCACAGAAAACATCTCCGATGGTGTTTTACATGTTGCAGCGAAGTCTGCAGTGTGTTTTGCAGGATGAAAAAGAAAGTTGTCCAAAACACTTTCCAACAGAATGTTCATGTGTTTGGAAAAGGTAGGAGATTGGTAAGGTACTGTTTTCTATCAGTTTGCAAGCTGCACACACAATCCCAGTGTTGTTCAGCTTCCTTCTTCACCTTTCCGAAGCAGCCGCTCACTCCGGCTCCCGGAGGCGAAGAAGCGGCTTCTTCGCGCAAAGGCGATTGTGCCGGTCACAGTGCACTCCAGTGTGGCGGCTTCTGCCGAAATGTGCCCGGGACCGGCGCCTAGCTCCGGGGAGCTGCGTACCTTCGTCTTTAGCGTCTTTTGTGGTCTACATCATTACAGAAATGTTTTTCACTATGTTAGGCAAGGTGAAACTGTGGCAGCACAGAAAACATCTCCCATCGTGTTTTACATGTTGCAGAGCGCTCTGCAGAAGTTTATGCACGAAGAAAAAGAAAGTTTTCCAAAACACCTTCCAATCGAATGTTTTTGTGTCTGTAAGAATTAGGAGAGTGGAAAGGTACTGTTTTTTATCAGTTTGCAAGCTGCGCAGACTATCCCAGTGTTGTGCAGGTTCATTCTTCACCTTTACGAAGCAGCCGCCCTCTCCAGCTGCCAGAGGCGAAGAAGCGGCTTCTTCGCGCTAAGGCGATTGTGCCGGTCACAGTGCACTCCAGTGCGGCGGCTTCTGCCGAAATGTGCCCGGGACCGGGGCATAGCTCCGGGGAGCTGCGTACCTTCGTCTTTAGCGTCTTTTGTGGTCTACATCATTACAGAAATGTTTTTCACTATGTTAGGCAAGGTGAAACTGTGCCAGCACAGAAAACATCTCCCATCGTGTTTTACATGTTGCAGAGCGCTCTGCAGAAGTTTATGCACGAAGAAAAAGAAAGTTTTCCAAAACACCTTCCAATCGAATGTTCTTGTGTCTGCAAGAATTAGGAGAGTGGAAAGGTACTGTTTTTTATCAGTTTGCAAGCTGCGCACACTATCCCAGTGTTGTGCAGGTTCATTCTTCACCTTTACAAAGCAGCCGCCCTCTCCAGCTGCCGGAGGCGAAGAAGCGGCTTATTCGCGCAAAGGCGATTGTGCCGGTCACAGTGCACTCCTGTGCGGCGGCATCTGACGAAATGTGCCCGGGACCGGGGCATAGATCCGGGGAGCTGCGTACCTTCGTCTTTAGCGTCTTTTGTGGTCTACATCATTGCAAAAATCCTTTCCACTATGTCTGGCATGGAGAAACTGTGCCTGCACAGAAAACATCTCTCATGGTGTTTTACATGTTGCAGAGACGACTTCTGAGTGTTTTGCTGGTAGAAAAAGAAAGTTTTCCAAAACACATTCCAATCGAATGTTCATGTGTTTGGAAAAGGTAGGAGAGTGGTAAGGTACTGTTTTCGATCAGTTTGCAAGCTGCGCACACTATCCCAGTGTTGTGCACCTTCATTCTCACCTTTCCGTAGCTACTGGTCTCTCCGGCTCGTGGAGGCGAAGAGGCGGCTTCTTCGCGCAAAGGCGATTGTGCCGGTCACAGTGCACTCCAGTGCGGCGGCTTCTGAGGAAATGTGCCCGGTTCCGGTGCTTAGCTCCGGGGACATCCATACCTGCTTCTTTCGGGACTTTTGTGGTCTTCATCATTGCAGACATGTTTTTCACTATGTCTGGCATGGAGAAACTGCGTCTGCACAGAAAACATCTCCGATGGTGTTTTACATGTTGCAGCGAAGTCTGCAGTGTGTTTTGCAGGATGAAAAAGAAAGTTGTCCAAAACACTTTCCAACAGAATGTTCATGTGTTTGGAAAAGGTAGGAGATTGGTAAGGTACTGTTTTCTATCAGTTTGCAAGCTGCACACACAATCCCAGTGTTGTTCAGCTTCCTTCTTCACCTTTCCGAAGCAGCCGCTCACTCCGGCTCCCGGAGGCGAAGAAGCGGCTTCTTCGCGCAAAGGCGATTGTGCCGGTCACAGTGCACTCCAGTGTGGCGGCTTCTGCCGAAATGTGCCCGGGACCGGCGCCTAGCTCCGGGGAGCTGCGTACCTTCGTCTTTAGCGTCTTTTGTGGTCTACATCATTACAGAAATGTTTTTCACTATGTTAGGCAAGGTGAAACTGTGGCAGCACAGAAAACATCTCCCATCGTGTTTTACATGTTGCAGAGCGCTCTGCAGAAGTTTATGCACGAAGAAAAAGAAAGTTTTCCAAAACACCTTCCAATCGAATGTTCTTGTGTCTGCAAGAATTAGGAGAGTGGAAAGGTACTGTTTTTTATCAGTTTGCAAGCTGCGCACACTATCCCAGTGTTGTGCAGGTTCATTCTTCACCTTTACGAAGCAGCCGCCCTCTCCAGCTGCCGGAGGCGAAGAAGCGGCTTATTCGCGCAAAGGCGATTGTGCCGGTCACAGTGCACTCCTGTGCGGCGGCATCTGACGAAATGTGCCCGGGACCGGGGCATAGATCCGGGGAGCTGCGTACCTTCGTCTTTAGTGTCTTTTGTGGTCTACATCATTGCAAAAATCCTTTCCACTATGTCTGGCATGGAGAAACTGTGCCTGCACAGAAAACATCTCCCATCGTGTTTTACATGTTGCAGAGACGACTTCTGAGTGTTTTGCTGGTAGAAAAAGAAAGTTTTCCAAAACACATTCCAATCGAATGTTCATGTGTTTGGAAAAGGTAGGAGAGTGGTAAGGTACTGTTTTCGATCAGTTTGCAAGCTGCGCACACTATCCCAGTGTTGTGCACCTTCATTCTCACCTTTCCGTAGCTACTGGTGTCTGCGGCTTGTGGAGGCGAAGAAGCGGCTTCTTCGCGCAAAGGCGATTGTGCCGGTCACAGTGCACTCCAGTGCGGCGGCTTCAGTCGAAATGTGCCCGGTTACGGTGCTTAGCTCCGGGGACATCCATACCTGCTTCTTTCGGGACTTTTGTGGTCTTCATCATTGCAGAAAGGTTTTTCACTATGTCTGGCATGGAGAAACTGTGCCTGCACAGAAAACATCTCCCATCGTGTTTTACATGTTGCAGAGAGGTCTGCAGAGTGTTTTGCAAGAAGAAAAAGAAAGTTTTTGAAAATACCTGCCAATCGAATATTCATGTGTTTGAAAAAGCTAGGAGAGTAGTAAGGTACTGTTTTCTATCAGTTTGCAAGCTGCGCATACTACCCAGTGTTGTGCAGCTTCATTCTCACCTTTCCGAAGCCACTGCTCCCTACGGCTTCCGTAGGCGAAGATGCGGCTTCTTTGCGCAAAGGTGATTGTACCCGTGCCAATGCTCTAAAGTGCGGCGGCTTCTGCCGAAATGTGCCCGGGACCGGCGCCTAGCTCCGGGGAGCTGCGTACCTTCGTCTTTAGCGTCTTTTGTGGTCTACATCATTGCAAAAATCCTTTCCACTATGTCTGGCATGGAGAAACTGTGCCTGCAGAGAAAACATCTCTCATGCTGTTTTACATGTTGCAGAGAGGTCTTCTGAGTGTTTTGCACGTAGGAAAAGAAAGTTGTCCAAAACACCTTCCAATCGAATGTTCATGTGTTTGGAAAAGGTAGGAAAGTGGTAGGGTACAGTTTTCTATCAGTTTGCGAGCTGCGCACACTATCCCAGTGTTGTGCAGCTTCATTCTTCACCTTTCCGAAGCAGCCGCTCACTCCGGCTCCCGGAGGCGAAGATGCGGCTTCTTCGCGCTAAGGCGATTGTGCCGGTCACAGTGCACTCCAGTGCGGCGGCTTCAGTCGAAATGTGTCCGGGACCGGCGCTTAGCTCCGGGGAGCTGCGTACCTTCGTCTTTAGCGTCTTTTGTGGTCTACATCATTGCAAAAATCCTTTCCACTATGTCTGGCATGGAGAAACTGTGCCTGCATAGAAAACATCTCCGATGGTGTTTTACATGTTGCAGCGAAGTCTGCAGTGTGTTTTGCAGGATGAAAAAGAAAGTTGTCCAAAACACTTTCCAACAGAATGTTCATGTGTTTGGAAAAGGTAGGAGATTGGTAAGGTACTGTTTTCTATCAGTTTGCAAGCTGCACACACAATCCCAGTGTTGTTCAGCTTCCTTCTTCACCTTTCCGAAGCAGCCGCTCACTCCGGCTCCCGGAGGCGAAGAAGCGGCTTCTTCGCGCTAAGGCGATTGTGCCGGTCACAGTGCACTCCAGTGCGGCGGCTTCAGTCGAAATGTGTCCGGGACCGGCGCTTAGCTCCGGGGAGCTGCGTACCTTCGTCTTTAGCGTCTTTGTGGTCTACATCATTGCAAAAATCCTTTCCAATATGTCTGGCATGGAGAAACTGTGCCAGCACCGAAAACGTCTCCCATCGTGTTTTACGTGTTGCAGAAATGTTTGAAGAGTATTTTGCAAGCAGAAAAAGAAAGTTTTTGAAAATACCTTCCAATCGAATATTCATGTGTTTGAAAAAGCTAGGAGTTTAGTAAGGTACTGTTTTCTATCAGTTTGCAAGCTGCACACACAATCCCAGTGTTGTTCAGCTTCCTTCTTCACCTTTCCGAAGCAGCCGCTCACTCCGGCTCCCGGAGGCGAAGAAGCGGCTTCTTCGCGCTAAGGCGATTGTGCCGGTCACAGTGCACTCCAGTGCGGCGGCTTCTGCCGAAATGTGCCCGGGACCGGGGCATAGATCCGGGGAGCTGCGTACCTTCGTCTTTAGCGTCTTTTGTGGTCTACATCATTACAGAAATGTTTTTCACTATGTTAGGCAAGGTGAAACTGTGCCAGCACAGAAAACATCTCCCATCGTGTTTTACATGTTGCAGAGCGCTCTGCAGAAGTTTATGCACGAAGAAAAAGAAAGTTTTCCAAAACACCTTCCAATCGAATGTTCTTGTGTCTGCAAGAATTAGGAGAGTGGAAAGGTACTGTTTTTTATCAGTTTGCAAGCTGCGCAGACTATCCCAGTGTTGTGCAGGTTCATTCTTCACCTTTACGAAGCAGCCGCCCTCTCCAGCTACCAGAGGCGAAGAAGCGGCTTATTCGCGCAAAGGCGATTGTGCCGGTCACAGTGCACTCCAGTGCGGCGGCATCTGACGAAATGTGCCCGGGACCGGGGCATAGATCCGGGGAGCTGCGTACCTTCGTCTTTAGCGTCTTTTGTGGTCTACATCATTGCAAAAATCCTTTCCACTATGTCTGGCATGGAGAAACTGTGCCTGCACAGAAAACATCTCTCATGCTGTTTTACATGTTGCAGAGATGACTTCTGAGTGTTTTGCAGGTAGAAAAAGAAAGTTTTCCAAAACACATTCCAATCGAATGTTCATGTGTTTGGAAAAGGTAGGAAAGTGGTAGGGTACTGTTTTCTATCAGTTTGCAAGCTGCGCACACTATCCCAGTGTTGTGCAGCTTCATTCTCACCTTTTCGCAGCTACTGGTCTCTCCGGCTCGTGGAGGCGAAGAGGCGGCTTCTTCGCGCAAAGGCGATTGTGCCGGTCACAGTGCACTACAGTGCGGCGGCTTCTGAGGAAATGTGCCCGGTTCCGGTGCTTAGCTCCGGGGACATCCATACCTGCTTCTTTCGGGACTTTTGTGGTCTACATCATTGCAGACAGGTTTTTCACTATGTCTGGCATGGAGAAACTGCGCCTGCACAGAAAACATCTCCGATGGTGTTTTACATGTTGCAGCGAAGTCTGCAGTGTGTTTTGCAGGATGAAAAAGAACGTTGTCCAAAACACTTTCCAACAGAATGTTCATGTGTTTGGAAAAGGTAGGAGAGTGGTAAGGTACTGTTTTCTATCAGTTTGCAAGCTGCACACACAATCCCAGTGTTGTTCAGCTTCCTTCTTCACCTTTCCGAAGCAGCCGCTCACTCCGGCTCCCGGAGGCGAAGAAGCGGCTTCTTCGCGCTAAGGCGATTGTGCCGGTCACAGTGCACTCCAGTGTGGCGGCTTCTGCCGAAATGTGCCCGGGACCGGCGCCTAGCTCCGGGGAGCTGCGTACCTTCGTCTTTAGCGTCTTTTGTGGTCTACATCATTACAGAAATGTTTTTCACTATGTTAGGCAAGGTGAAACTGTGCCAGCACAGAAAACATCTCCCATCGTGTTTTACATGTTGCAGAGCGCTCTGCAGAAGTTTATGCACGAAGAAAAAGAAAGTTTTCGAAAACACCTTCCAATCGAATGTTTTTGTGTCTGCAAGAATTAGGAGAGTGGAAAGGTACTGTTTTTTATCAGTTTGCAAGCTGCGCACACTATCCCAGTGTTGTGCAGGTTCATTCTTCACCTTTACGAAGCAGCCGCCCTCTCCAGCTACCAGAGGCGAAGAAGCGGCTTATTCGCGCAAAGGCGATTGTGCCGGTCACAGTGCACTCCAGTGCGGCGGCATCTGACGAAATGTGCCCGGGACCGGGGCATAGATCCGGGGAGCTGCGTACCTTCGTCTTTAGCGTCTTTTGTGGTCTACATCATTGCAAAAATCCTTTCCACTATGTCTGGCATGGAGAAACTGTGCCTGCACAGAAAACATCTCTCATGCTGTTTTACATGTTGCAGAGATGACTTCTGAGTGTTTTGCAGGTAGAAAAAGAAAGTTTTCCAAAACACATTCCAATCGAATGTTCATGTGTTTGGAAAAGGTAGGAGAGTGGTAAGGTACTGTTTTCAATCAGTTTGCAAGCTGTGCACACTATCCCAGTGTTGTGCACCTTCATTCTCACTTTTCCGTAGCTACTGGTCTCTCCGGCTCGTGGAGGCGAAGAAGCGGCTTCTTCGCGCAAAGGCGATTGTGCCGGTCACAGTGCACTCCAGTGCGGCGGCTTCAGTCGAAATGTGCCCGGGAGCGGCGCTTAGCTCCGGGGACATCCATACCTGCTTCTTTCGGGACTTTTGTGGTCTTCATTATTGCAAAAATCCTTTCCACTATGTCTGGCAAGGAGAAACTGTGCCTGCACAGAAAACATCTCCCATCGTGTTTTACATGTTGCAGAGACGACTTCTGAGTGTTTTGCTGGTAGAAAGAGAAAGTTTTCCAAAACACATTCCAATCGAATGTTCATGTGTTTGGAAAAGGTAGGAGAGTGGTAAGGTACTGTTTTCGATCAGTTTGCAAGCTGCGCACACTATCCCAGTGTTGTGCACCTTCATTCTCACCTTTCCGTAGCTACTGGTGTCTGCGGCTTGTGGAGGCGAAGAAGCGGCTTCTTCGCGCAAAGGCGATTGTGCCGGTCACAGTGCACTCCAGTGCGGCGGCTTCAGTCGAAATGTGCCCGGTTACGGTGCTTAGCTCCGGGGACATCCATACCTGCTTCTTTCGGGACTTTTGTGGTCTTCATCATTGCAGAAAGGTTTTTCACTATGTCTGGCAAGGAGAAACTGTGCCTGCACAGAAAACATCTCCCATCGTGTTTTACATGTTGCAGAGAGGTCTGCAGAGTGTTTTGCAAGAAGAAAAAGAAAGTTTTTGAAAATACCTGCCAATCGAATATTCATGTGTTTGAAAAAGCTAGGAGAGTAGTAAGGTACTGTTTTCTATCAGTTTGCAAGCTGCGCACACTACCCAGTGTTGTGCAGCTTCATTCTCACCTTTCCGAAGCCACTGCTCCCTACGGCTTCCGTAGGCGAAGATGCGGCTTCTTTGCGCAAAGGTGATTGTACCCGTGCCAATGCTCTAAAGTGCGGCGGCTTCTGCCGAAATGTGCCCGGGACCGGCGCCTAGCTCCGGGGAGCTGCGTACCTTCGTCTTTAGCGTCTTTTGTGGTCTACATCATTGCAAAAATCCTTTCCACTATGTCTGGCATGGAGAAACTGTTTCTGCAGAGAAAACATCTCTCATGCTGTTTTACATGTGGCAGAGAGGTCTTCTGAGTGTTTTGCACGTAGGAAAAGAAAGTTGTCCAAAACACCTTCCAATCGAATGTTCATGTGTTTGGAAAAGGTAGGAAAGTGGTAGGGTACAGTTTTCTATCAGTTTGCGAGCTGCGCACACTATCCCAGTGTTGTGCAGCTTCATTCTTCACCTTTCCGAAGCAGCCGCTCACTCCGGCTCCCGGAGGCGAAGATGCGGCTTCTTCGCGCTAAGGCGATTGTGCCGGTCACAGTGCACTCCAGTGCGGCGGCTTCAGTCGAAATGTGTCCGGGACCGGCGCTTAGCTCCGGGGAGCTGCGTACCTTCGTCTTTAGCGTCTTTTGTGGTCTACATCATTGCAAAAATCCTTTCCACTATGTCTGGCATGGAGAAACTGTGCCTGCATAGAAAACATCTCCGATGGTGTTTTACATGTTGCAGCGAAGTCTGCAGTGTGTTTTGCAGGATGAAAAAGAAAGTTGTCCAAAACACTTTCCAACAGAATGTTCATGTGTTTGGAAAAGGTAGGAGATTGGTAAGGTACTGTTTTCTATCAGTTTGCAAGCTGCACACACAATCCCAGTGTTGTTCAGCTTCCTTCTTCACCTTTCCGAAGCAGCCGCTCACTCCGGCTCCCGGAGGCGAAGAAGCGGCTTCTTCGCGCTAAGGCGATTGTGCCGGTCACAGTGCACTCCAGTGCGGCGGCTTCAGTCGAAATGTGTCCGGGACCGGCGCTTAGCTCCGGGGAGCTGCGTACCTTCGTCTTTAGCGTCTTTGTGGTCTACATCATTGCAAAAATCCTTTCCAATATGTCTGGCATGGAGAAACTGTGCCAGCACCGAAAACGTCTCCCATCGTGTTTTACGTGTTGCAGAAATGTTTGAAGAGTATTTTGCAAGCAGAAAAAGAAAGTTTTTGAAAATACCTTCCAATCGAATATTCATGTGTTTGAAAAAGCTAGGAGTTTAGTAAGGTACTGTTTTCTATCAGTTTGCAAGCTGCACACACAATCCCAGTGTTGTTCAGCTTCCTTCTTCACCTTTCCGAAGCAGCCGCTCACTCCGGCTCCCGGAGGCGAAGAAGCGGCTTCTTCGCGCTAAGGCGATTGTGCCGGTCACAGTGCACTCCAGTGCGGCGGCTTCTGCCGAAATGTGCCCGGGACCGGGGCATAGATCCGGGGAGCTGCGTACCTTCGTCTTTAGCGTCTTTTGTGGTCTACATCATTACAGAAATGTTTTTCACTATGTTAGGCAAGGTGAAACTGTGCCAGCACAGAAAACATCTCCCATCGTGTTTTACATGTTGCAGAGCGCTCTGCAGAAGTTTATGCACGAAGAAAAAGAAAGTTTTCCAAAACACCTTCCAATCGAATGTTCTTGTGTCTGCAAGAATTAGGAGAGTGGAAAGGTACTGTTTTTTATCAGTTTGCAAGCTGCCCACACTATCCCAGTGTTGTGCAGGTTCATTCTTCACCTTTACAAAGCAGCCGCCCTCTCCAGCTGCCGGAGGCGAAGAAGCGGCTTCTTCGCGCTAAGGCGATTGTGCCGGTCACAGTGCACTCCTGTGCGGCGGCATCTGACGAAATGTGCCCGGGACCGGGGCATAGATCCGGGGAGCTGCGTACCTTCGTCTTTAGCGTCTTTTGTGGTCTACATCATTGCAAAAATCCTTTCCACTATGTCTGGCATGGAGAAACTGTGCCTGCACAGAAAACATCTCTCATGGTGTTTTACATGTTGCAGAGACGACTTCTGAGTGTTTTGCTGGTAGAAAAAGAAAGTTTTCCAAAACACATTCCAATCGAATGTTCATGTGTTTGGAAAAGGTAGGAGAGTGGTAAGGTACTGTTTTCGATCAGTTTGCAAGCTGCGCACACTATCCCAGTGTTGTGCACCTTCATTCTCACCTTTCCGTAGCTACTGGTCTCTCCGGCTCGTGGAGGCGAAGAGGCGGCTTCTTCGCGCAAAGGCGATTGTGCCGGTCACAGTGCACTCCAGTGCGGCGGCTTCTGAGGAAATGTGCCCGGTTCCGGTGCTTAGCTCCGGGGACATCCATACCTGCTTCTTTCGGGACTTTTGTGGTCTTCATCATTGCAGACATGTTTTTCACTATGTCTGGCATGGAGAAACTGCGCCTGCACAGAAAACATCTCCGATGGTGTTTTACATGTTGCAGCGAAGTCTGCAGTGTGTTTTGCAGGATGAAAAAGAAAGTTGTCCAAAACACTTTCCAACAGAATGTTCATGTGTTTGGAAAAGGTAGGAGATTGGTAAGGTACTGTTTTCTATCAGTTTGCAAGCTGCACACACAATCCCAGTGTTGTTCAGCTTCCTTCTTCACCTTTCCGAAGCAGCCGCTCACTCCGGCTCCCGGAGGCGAAGAAGCGGCTTCTTCGCGCAAAGGCGATTGTGCCGGTCACAGTGCACTCCAGTGTGGCGGCTTCTGCCGAAATGTGCCCGGGACCGGCGCCTAGCTCCGGGGAGCTGCGTACCTTCGTCTTTAGCGTCTTTTGTGGTCTACATCATTACAGAAATGTTTTTCACTATGTTAGGCAAGGTGAAACTGTGGCAGCACAGAAAACATCTCCCATCGTGTTTTACATGTTGCAGAGCGCTCTGCAGAAGTTTATGCACGAAGAAAAAGAAAGTTTTCCAAAACACCTTCCAATCGAATGTTTTTGTGTCTGTAAGAATTAGGAGAGTGGAAAGGTACTGTTTTTTATCAGTTTGCAAGCTGCGCAGACTATCCCAGTGTTGTGCAGGTTCATTCTTCACCTTTACGAAGCAGCCGCCCTCTCCAGCTGCCAGAGGAGAAGAAGCGGCTTCTTCGCGCTAAGGCGATTGTGCCGGTCACAGTGCACTCCAGTGCGGCGGCTTCTGCCGAAATGTGCCCGGGACCGGGGCATAGCTCCGGGGAGCTGCGTACCTTCGTCTTTAGCGTCTTTTGTGGTCTACATCATTACAGAAATGTTTTTCACTATGTTAGGCAAGGTGAAACTGTGCCAGCACAGAAAACATCTCCCATCGTGTTTTACATGTTGCAGAGCGCTCTGCAGAAGTTTATGCACGAAGAAAAAGAAAGTTTTCCAAAACACCTTCCAATCGAATGTTCTTGTGTCTGCAAGAATTAGGAGAGTGGAAAGGTACTGTTTTTTATCAGTTTGCAAGCTGCGCACACTATCCCAGTGTTGTGCAGGTTCATTCTTCACCTTTACAAAGCAGCCGCCCTCTCCAGCTGCCGGAGGCGAAGAAGCGGCTTATTCGCGCAAAG
This sequence comes from Zonotrichia albicollis, assembly GCF_047830755.1. NCBI lineage: Eukaryota > Metazoa > Chordata > Aves > Passeriformes > Passerellidae > Zonotrichia > Zonotrichia albicollis. The sequence goes on from NC_133827.1 coordinate 16,397,175, forward strand.
GCGATTGTGCCGGTCACAGTGCACTCCTGTGCGGCGGCATCTGACGAAATGTGCCCGGGACCGGGGCATAGATCCGGGGAGCTGCGTACCTTCGTCTTTAGCGTCTTTTGTGGTCTACATCATTGCAAAAATCCTTTCCACTATGTCTGGCATGGAGAAACTGTGCCTGCACAGAAAACATCTCTCATGGTGTTTTACATGTTGCAGAGACGACTTCTGAGTGTTTTGCTGGTAGAAAAAGAAAGTTTTCCAAAACACATTCCAATCGAATGTTCATGTGTTTGGAAAAGGTAGGAGAGTGGTAAGGTACTGTTTTCGATCAGTTTGCAAGCTGCGCACACTATCCCAGTGTTGTGCACCTTCATTCTCACCTTTCCGTAGCTACTGGTCTCTCCGGCTCGTGGAGGCGAAGAGGCGGCTTCTTCGCGCAAAGGCGATTGTGCCGGTCACAGTGCACTCCAGTGCGGCGGCTTCTGAGGAAATGTGCCCGGTTCCGGTGCTTAGCTCCGGGGACATCCATACCTGCTTCTTTCGGGACTTTTGTGGTCTTCATCATTGCAGACATGTTTTTCACTATGTCTGGCATGGAGAAACTGCGCCTGCACAGAAAACATCTCCGATGGTGTTTTACATGTTGCAGCGAAGTCTGCAGTGTGTTTTGCAGGATGAAAAAGAAAGTTGTCCAAAACACTTTCCAACAGAATGTTCATGTGTTTGGAAAAGGTAGGAGATTGGTAAGGTACTGTTTTCTATCAGTTTGCAAGCTGCACACACAATCCCAGTGTTGTTCAGCTTCCTTCTTCACCTTTCCGAAGCAGCCGCTCACTCCGGCTCCCGGAGGCGAAGAAGCGGCTTCTTCGCGCAAAGGCGATTGTGCCGGTCACAGTGCACTCCAGTGTGGCGGCTTCTGCCGAAATGTGCCCGGGACCGGCGCCTAGCTCCGGGGAGCTGCGTACCTTCGTCTTTAGCGTCTTTTGTGGTCTACATCATTACAGAAATGTTTTTCACTATGTTAGGCAAGGTGAAACTGTGGCAGCACAGAAAACATCTCCCATCGTGTTTTACATGTTGCAGAGCGCTCTGCAGAAGTTTATGCACGAAGAAAAAGAAAGTTTTCCAAAACACCTTCCAATCGAATGTTCTTGTGTCTGCAAGAATTAGGAGAGTGGAAAGGTACTGTTTTTTATCAGTTTGCAAGCTGCGCACACTATCCCAGTGTTGTGCAGGTTCATTCTTCACCTTTACGAAGCAGCCGCCCTCTCCAGCTGCCGGAGGCGAAGAAGCGGCTTATTCGCGCAAAGGCGATTGTGCCGGTCACAGTGCACTCCTGTGCGGCGGCATCTGACGAAATGTGCCCGGGACCGGGGCATAGATCCGGGGAGCTGCGTACCTTCGTCTTTAGTGTCTTTTGTGGTCTACATCATTGCAAAAATCCTTTCCACTATGTCTGGCATGGAGAAACTGTGCCTGCACAGAAAACATCTCTCATGGTGTTTTACATGTTGCAGAGACGACTTCTGAGTGTTTTGCTGGTAGAAAAAGAAAGTTTTCCAAAACACATTCCAATCGAATGTTCATGTGTTTGGAAAAGGTAGGAGAGTGGTAAGGTACTGTTTTCGATCAGTTTGCAAGCTGCGCACACTATCCCAGTGTTGTGCACCTTCATTCTCACCTTTCCGTAGCTACTGGTGTCTGCGGCTTGTGGAGGCGAAGAAGCGGCTTCTTCGCGCAAAGGCGATTGTGCCGGTCACAGTGCACTCCAGTGCGGCGGCTTCTGAGGAAATGTGCCCGGTTCCGGTGCTTAGCTCCGGGGACATCCATACCTGCTTCTTTCGGGACTTTTGTGGTCTTCATCATTGCAGAAAGGTTTTTCACTATGTCTGGCAAGGAGAAACTGTGCCTGCACAGAAAACATCTCCCATCGTGTTTTACATGTTGCAGAGAGGTCTGCAGAGTGTTTTGCAAGAAGAAAAAGAAAGTTTTTGAAAATACCTGCCAATCGAATATTCATGTGTTTGAAAAAGCTAGGAGAGTAGTAAGGTACTGTTTTCTATCAGTTTGCAAGCTGCGCATACTACCCAGTGTTGTGCAGCTTCATTCTCACCTTTCCGAAGCCACTGCTCCCTACGGCTTCCGTAGGCGAAGATGCGGCTTCTTTGCGCAAAGGTGATTGTACCCGTGCCAATGCTCTAAAGTGCGGCGGCTTCTGCCGAAATGTGCCCGGGACCGGCGCCTAGCTCCGGGGAGCTGCGTACCTTCGTCTTTAGCGTCTTTTGTGGTCTACATCATTGCAAAAATCCTTTCCACTATGTCTGGCATGGAGAAACTGTGCCTGCACAGAAAACATCTCTCATGCTGTTTTACATGTTGCAGAGAGGTCTTCTGAGTGTTTTGCACGTAGGAAAAGAAAGTTGTCCAAAACACCTTCCAATCGAATGTTCATGTGTTTGGAAAAGGTAGGAAAGTGGTAGGGTACAGTTTTCTATCAGTTTGCGAGCTGCGCACACTATCCCAGTGTTGTGCAGGTTCATTCTTCACCTTTCCGAAGCAGCCGCTCACTCCGGCTCCCGGAGGCGAAGATGCGGCTTCTTCGCGCTAAGGCGATTGTGCCGGTCACAGTGCACTCCAGTGCGGCGGCTTCAGTCGAAATGTGTCCGGGACCGGCGCTTAGCTCCGGGGAGCTGCGTACCTTCGTCTTTAGCGTCTTTTGTGGTCTACATCATTGCAAAAATCCTTTCCACTATGTCTGGCATGGAGAAACTGTGCCTGCATAGAAAACATCTCCGATGGTGTTTTACATGTTGCAGCGAAGTCTGCAGTGTGTTTTGCAGGATGAAAAAGAAAGTTGTCCAAAACACTTTCCAACAGAATGTTCATGTGTTTGGAAAAGGTAGGAGATTGGTAAGGTACTGTTTTCTATCAGTTTGCAAGCTGCACACACAATCCCAGTGTTGTTCAGCTTCCTTCTTCACCTTTCCGAAGCAGCCGCTCACTCCGGCTCCCGGAGGCGAAGAAGCGGCTTCTTCGCGCTAAGGCGATTGTGCCGGTCACAGTGCACTCCAGTGCGGCGGCTTCAGTCGAAATGTGTCCGGGACCGGCGCTTAGCTCCGGGGAGCTGCGTACCTTCGTCTTTAGCGTCTTTGTGGTCTACATCATTGCAAAAATCCTTTCCAATATGTCTGGCATGGAGAAACTGTGCCAGCACCGAAAACGTCTCCCATCGTGTTTTACGTGTTGCAGAAATGTTTGAAGAGTATTTTGCAAGCAGAAAAAGAAAGTTTTTGAAAATACCTTCCAATCGAATATTCATGTGTTTGAAAAAGCTAGGAGTTTAGTAAGGTACTGTTTTCTATCAGTTTGCAAGCTGCACACACAATCCCAGTGTTGTTCAGCTTCCTTCTTCACCTTTCCGAAGCAGCCGCTCACTCCGGCTCCCGGAGGCGAAGAAGCGGCTTCTTCGCGCTAAGGCGATTGTGCCGGTCACAGTGCACTCCAGTGCGGCGGCTTCTGCCGAAATGTGCCCGGGACCGGGGCATAGATCCGGGGAGCTGCGTACCTTCGTCTTTAGCGTCTTTTGTGGTCTACATCATTACAGAAATGTTTTTCACTATGTTAGGCAAGGTGAAACTGTGCCAGCACAGAAAACATCTCCCATCGTGTTTTACATGTTGCAGAGCGCTCTGCAGAAGTTTATGCACGAAGAAAAAGAAAGTTTTCCAAAACACCTTCCAATCGAATGTTCTTGTGTCTGCAAGAATTAGGAGAGTGGAAAGGTACTGTTTTTTATCAGTTTGCAAGCTGCGCACACTATCCCAGTGTTGTGCAGGTTCATTCTTCACCTTTACAAAGCAGCCGCCCTCTCCAGCTGCCGGAGGCGAAGAAGCGGCTTATTCGCGCAAAGGCGATTGTGCCGGTCACAGTGCACTCCTGTGCGGCGGCATCTGACGAAATGTGCCCGGGACCGGGGCATAGATCCGGGGAGCTGCGTACCTTCGTCTTTAGCGTCTTTTGTGGTCTACATCATTGCAAAAATCCTTTCCACTATGTCTGGCATGGAGAAACTGTGCCTGCACAGAAAACATCTCTCATGGTGTTTTACATGTTGCAGAGACGACTTCTGAGTGTTTTGCTGGTAGAAAAAGAAAGTTTTCCAAAACACATTCCAATCGAATGTTCATGTGTTTGGAAAAGGTAGGAGAGTGGTAAGGTACTGTTTTCGATCAGTTTGCAAGCTGCGCACACTATCCCAGTGTTGTGCACCTTCATTCTCACCTTTCCGTAGCTACTGGTCTCTCCGGCTCGTGGAGGCGAAGAGGCGGCTTCTTCGCGCAAAGGCGATTGTGCCGGTCACAGTGCACTCCAGTGCGGCGGCTTCAGTCGAAATGTGCCCGGTTCCGGTGCTTAGCTCCGGGGACATCCATACCTGCTTCTTTCGGGACTTTTGTGGTCTTCATCATTGCAGACATGTTTTTCACTATGTCTGGCATGGAGAAACTTCGCCTGCACAGAAAACATCTCCGATGGTGTAATACATGTTGCAGCGAAGTCTGCAGTGTGTTTTGCAGGATGAAAAAGAAAGTTGTCCAAAACACTTTCCAACAGAATGTTCATGTGTTTGGAAAAGGTAGGAGATTGGTAAGGTACTGTTTTCTATCAGTTTGCAAGCTGCACACACAATCCCAGTGTTGTTCAGCTTCCTTCTTCACCTTTCCGAAGCAGCCGCTCACTCCGGCTCCCGGAGGCGAAGAAGCGGCTTCTTCGCGCAAAGGCGATTGTGCCGGTCACAGTGCACTCCAGTGTGGCGGCTTCTGCCGAAATGTGCCCGGGACCGGCGCCTAGCTCCGGGGAGCTGCGTACCTTCGTCTTTAGCGTCTTTTGTGGTCTACATCATTACAGAAATGTTTTTCACTATGTTAGGCAAGGTGAAACTGTGCCAGCACAGAAAACATCTCCCATCGTGTTTTACATGTTGCAGAGCGCTCTGCAGAAGTTTATGCACGAAGAAAAAGAAAGTTTTCCAAAACACCTTCCAATCGAATGTTTTTGTGTCTGTAAGAATTAGGAGAGTGGAAAGGTACTGTTTTTTATCAGTTTGCAAGCTGCGCAGACTATCCCAGTGTTGTGCAGGTTCATTCTTCACCTTTACGAAGCAGCCGCCCTCTCCAGCTGCCAGAGGCGAAGAAGCGGCTTCTTCGCGCTAAGGCGATTGTGCCGGTCACAGTGCACTCCTGTGCGGCGGCATCTGACGAAATGTGCCCGGGACCGGGGCATAGATCCGGGGAGCTGCGTACCTTCGTCTTTAGTGTCTTTTGTGGTCTACATCATTGCAAAAATCCTTTCCACTATGTCTGGCATGGAGAAACTGTGCCTGCACAGAAAACATCTCCCATCGTGTTTTACATGTTGCAGAGACGACTTCTGAGTGTTTTGCTGGTAGAAAAAGAAAGTTTTCCAAAACACATTCCAATCGAATGTTCATGTGTTTGGAAAAGGTAGGAGAGTGGTAAGGTACTGTTTTCGATCAGTTTGCAAGCTGCGCACACTATCCCAGTGTTGTGCACCTTCATTCTCACCTTTCCGTAGCTACTGGTGTCTGCGGCTTGTGGAGGCGAAGAAGCGGCTTCTTCGCGCAAAGGCGATTGTGCCGGTCACAGTGCACTCCAGTGCGGCGGCTTCAGTCGAAATGTGCCCGGTTCCGGTGCTTAGCTCCGGGGACATCCATACCTGCTTCTTTCGGGACTTTTGTGGTCTTCATCATTGCAGAAAGGTTTTTCACTATGTCTGGCAAGGAGAAACTGTGCCTGCACAGAAAACATCTCCCATCGTGTTTTACATGTTGCAGAGAGGTCTGCAGAGTGTTTTGCAAGAAGAAAAAGAAAGTTTTTGAAAATACCTGCCAATCGAATATTTATGTGTTTGAAAAAGCTAGGAGAGTAGTAAGGTACTGTTTTCTATCAGTTTGCAAGCTGCGCACACTACCCAGTGTTGTGCAGCTTCATTCTCACCTTTCCGAAGCCACTGCTCCCTACGGCTTCCGTAGGCGAAGATGCGGCTTCTTTGCGCAAAGGTGATTGTACCCGTGCCAATGCTCTAAAGTGCGGCGGCTTCTGCCGAAATGTGCCCGGGACCGGCGCCTAGCTCCGGGGAGCTGCGTACCTTCGTCTTTAGCGTCTTTTGTGGTCTACATCATTGCAAAAATCCTTTCCACTATGTCTGGCATGGAGAAACTGTGCCTGCAGAGAAAACATCTCTCATGCTGTTTTACATGTTGCAGAGAGGTCTTCTGAGTGTTTTGCACGTAGGAAAAGAAAGTTGTCCAAAACACCTTCCAATCGAATGTTCATGTGTTTGGAAAAGGTAGGAAAGTGGTAGGGTACTGTTTTCTATCAGTTTGCAAGCTGCGCACACTATCCCAGTGTTGTGCAGCTTCATTCTCACCTTTTCGCAGCTACTGGTCTCTCCGGCTCGTGGAGGCGAAGAGGCGGCTTCTTCGCGCAAAGGCGATTGTGCCGGTCACAGTGCACTCCAGTGCGGCGGCTTCTGAGGAAATGTGCCCGGTTCCGGTGCTTAGCTCCGGGGACATCCATACCTGCTTCTTTCGGGACTTTTGTGGTCTTCATCATTGCAGACATGTTTTTCACTATGTCTGGCATGGAGAAACTGCGCCTGCACAGAAAACATCTCCGATGGTGTAATACATGTTGCAGCGAAGTCTGCAGTGTGTTTTGCAGGATGAAAAAGAAAGTTGTCCAAAACACTTTCCAACAGAATGTTCATGTGTTTGGAAAAGGTAGGAGATTGGTAAGGTACTGTTTTCTATCAGTTTGCAAGCTGCACACACAATCCCAGTGTTGTTCAGCTTCCTTCTTCACCTTTCCGAAGCAGCCGCTCACTCCGGCTCCCGGAGGCGAAGAAGCGGCTTCTTCGCGCTAAGGCGATTGTGCCGGTCACAGTGCACTCCAGTGCGGCGGCTTCAGTCGAAATGTGTCCGGGACCGGCGCTTAGCTCCGGGGAGCTGCGTACCTTCGTCTTTAGCGTCTTTGTGGTCTACATCATTGCAAAAATCCTTTCCAATATGTCTGGCATGGAGAAACTGTGCCAGCACCGAAAACGTCTCCCATCGTGTTTTACGTGTTGCAGAAATGTTTGAAGAGTATTTTGCAAGCAGAAAAAGAAAGTTTTTGAAAATACCTTCCAATCGAATATTCATGTGTTTGAAAAAGCTAGGAGTTTAGTAAGGTACTGTTTTCTATCAGTTTGCAAGCTGCACACACAATCCCAGTGTTGTTCAGCTTCCTTCTTCACCTTTCCGAAGCAGCCGCTCACTCCGGCTCCCGGAGGCGAAGAAGCGGCTTCTTCGCGCTAAGGCGATTGTGCCGGTCACAGTGCACTCCAGTGCGGCGGCTTCTGCCGAAATGTGCCCGGGACCGGGGCATAGATCCGGGGAGCTGCGTACCTTCGTCTTTAGCGTCTTTTGTGGTCTACATCATTACAGAAAGGTTTTTCACTATGTTAGGCAAGGTGAAACTGTGCCAGCACAGAAAACATCTCCCATCGTGTTTTACATGTTGCAGAGCGCTCTGCAGAAGTTTATGCACGAAGAAAAAGAAAGTTTTCCAAAACACCTTCCAATCGAATGTTCTTGTGTCTGCAAGAATTAGGAGAGTGGAAAGGTACTGTTTTTTATCAGTTTGCAAGCTGCGCACACTATCCCAGTGTTGTGCAGGTTCATTCTTCACCTTTACGAAGCAGCCGCCCTCTCCAGCTGCCGGAGGCGAAGAAGCGGCTTATTCGCGCAAAGGCGATTGTGCCGGTCACAGTGCACTCCTGTGCGGCGGCATCTGACGAAATGTGCCCGGGACCGGGGCATAGATCCGGGGAGCTGCGTACCTTCGTCTTTAGCGTCTTTTGTGGTCTACATCATTGCAAAAATCCTTTCCACTATGTCTGGCATGGAGAAACTGTGCCTGCACAGAAAACATCTCTCATGGTGTTTTACATGTTGCAGAGACGACTTCTGAGTGTTTTGCTGGTAGAAAAAGAAAGTTTTCCAAAACACATTCCAATCGAATGTTCATGTGTTTGGAAAAGGTAGGAGAGTGGTAAGGTACTGTTTTCGATCAGTTTGCAAGCTGCGCACACTATCCCAGTGTTGTGCACCTTCATTCTCACCTTTCCGTAGCTACTGGTCTCTCCGGCTCGTGGAGGCGAAGAGGCGGCTTCTTCGCGCAAAGGCGATTGTGCCGGTCACAGTGCACTCCAGTGCGGCGGCTTCAGTCGAAATGTGCCCGGTTCCGGTGCTTAGCTCCGGGGACATCCATACCTGCTTCTTTCGGGACTTTTGTGGTCTTCATCATTGCAGACATGTTTTTCACTATGTCTGGCATGGAGAAACTGCGCCTGCACAGAAAACATCTCCGATGGTGTAATACATGTTGCAGCGAAGTCTGCAGTGTGTTTTGCAGGATGAAAAAGAAAGTTGTCCAAAACACTTTCCAACAGAATGTTCATGTGTTTGGAAAAGGTAGGAGATTGGTAAGGTACTGTTTTCTATCAGTTTGCAAGCTGCACACACAATCCCAGTGTTGTTCAGCTTCCTTCTTCACCTTTCCGAAGCAGCCGCTCACTCCGGCTCCCGGAGGCGAAGAAGCGGCTTCTTCGCGCAAAGGCGATTGTGCCGGTCACAGTGCACTCCAGTGCGGCGGCTTCAGTCGAAATGTGTCCGGGACCGGCGCTTAGCTCCGGGGAGCTGCGTACCTTCGTCTTTAGCGTCTTTGTGTTCTACATCATTGCAAAAATCCTTTCCAATATGTCTGGCATGGAGAAACTGTGCCAGCACCGAAAACGTCTCCCATCGTGTTTTACGTGTTGCAGAAATGTTTGAAGAGTATTTTGCAAGCAGAAAAAGAAAGTTTTTGAAAATACCTTCCAATCGAATATTCATGTGTTTGAAAAAGCTAGGAGTTTAGTAAGGTACTGTTTTCTATCAGTTTGCAAGCTGCACACACAATCCCAGTGTTGTTCAGCTTCCTTCTTCACCTTTCCGAAGCAGCCGCTCACTCCGGCTCCCGGAGGCGAAGAAGCGGCTTCTTCGCGCTAAGGCGATTGTGCCGGTCACAGTGCACTCCAGTGCGGCGGCTTCTGCCGAAATGTGCCCGGGACCGGGGCATAGATCCGGGGAGCTGCGTACCTTCGTCTTTAGCGTCTTTTGTGGTCTACATCATTACAGAAATGTTTTTCACTATGTTAGGCAAGGTGAAACTGTGCCAGCACAGAAAACATCTCCCATCGTGTTTTACATGTTGCAGAGCGCTCTGCAGAAGTTTATGCACGAAGAAAAAGAAAGTTTTCCAAAACACCTTCCAATCGAATGTTCTTGTGTCTGCAAGAATTAGGAGAGTGGAAAGGTACTGTTTTTTATCAGTTTGCAAGCTGCGCACACTATCCCAGTGTTGTGCAGGTTCATTCTTCACCTTTACAAAGCAGCCGCCCTCTCCAGCTGCCGGAGGCGAAGAAGCGGCTTATTCGCGCAAAGGCGATTGTGCCGGTCACAGTGCACTCCTGTGCGGCGGCATCTGACGAAATGTGCCCGGGACCGGGGCATAGATCCGGGGAGCTGCGTACCTTCGTCTTTAGCGTCTTTTGTGGTCTACATCATTGCAAAAATCCTTTCCACTATGTCTGGCATGGAGAAACTGTGCCTGCACAGAAAACATCTCTCATGGTGTTTTACATGTTGCAGAGACGACTTCTGAGTGTTTTGCTGGTAGAAAAAGAAAGTTTTCCAAAACACATTCCAATCGAATGTTCATGTGTTTGGAAAAGGTAGGAGAGTGGTAAGGTACTGTTTTCGATCAGTTTGCAAGCTGCGCACACTATCCCAGTGTTGTGCACCTTCATTCTCACCTTTCCGTAGCTACTGGTCTCTCCGGCTCGTGGAGGCGAAGAGGCGGCTTCTTCGCGCAAAGGCGATTGTGCCGGTCACAGTGCACTCCAGTGCGGCGGCTTCAGTCGAAATGTGCCCGGTTCCGGTGCTTAGCTCCGGGGACATCCATACCTGCTTCTTTCGGGACTTTTGTGGTCTTCATCATTGCAGACATGTTTTTCACTATGTCTGGCATGGAGAAACTGCGCCTGCACAGAAAACATCTCCGATGGTGTAATACATGTTGCAGCGAAGTCTGCAGTGTGTTTTGCAGGATGAAAAAGAAAGTTGTCCAAAACACTTTCCAACAGAATGTTCATGTGTTTGGAAAAGGTAGGAGATTGGTAAGGTACTGTTTTCTATCAGTTTGCAAGCTGCACACACAATCCCAGTGTTGTTCAGCTTCCTTCTTCACCTTTCCGAAGCAGCCGCTCACTCCGGCTCCCGGAGGCGAAGAAGCGGCTTCTTCGCGCTAAGGCGATTGTGCCGGTCACAGTGCACTCCAGTGTGGCGGCTTCTGCCGAAATGTGCCCGGGACCGGCGCCTAGCTCCGGGGAGCTGCGTACCTTCGTCTTTAGCGTCTTTTGTGGTCTACATCATTACAGAAATGTTTTTCACTATGTTAGGCAAGGTGAAACTGTGCCAGCACAGAAAACATCTCCCATCGTGTTTTACATGTTGCAGAGCGCTCTGCAGAAGTTTATGCACGAAGAAAAAGAAAGTTTTCCAAAACACCTTCCAATCGAATGTTCTTGTGTCTGCAAGAATTAGGAGAGTGGAAAGGTACTGTTTTTTATCAGTTTGCAAGCTGCGCACACTATCCCAGTGTTGTGCAGCTTCATTCTCACCTTTTCGCAGCTACTGGTCTCTCCGGCTCGTGGAGGCGAAGAGGCGGCTTCTTCGCGCAAAGGCGATTGTGCCGGTCACAGTGCACTCCAGTGCGGCGGCTTCTGAGGAAATGTGCCCGGTTCCGGTGCTTAGCTCCGGGGACATCCATACCTGCTTCTTTCGGGACTTTTGTGGTCTTCATCATTGCAGACATGTTTTTCACTATGTCTGGCATGGAGAAACTGCGCCTGCACAGAAAACATCTCCGATGGTGTTTTACATGTTGCAGCGAAGTCTGCAGTGTGTTTTGCAGGATGAAAAAGAAAGTTGTCCAAAACACTTTCCAACAGAATGTTCATGTGTTTGGAAAAGGTAGGAGATTGGTAAGGTACTGTTTTCTATCAGTTTGCAAGCTGCACACACAATCCCAGTGTTGTTCAGCTTCCTTCTTCACCTTTCCGAAGCAGCCGCTCACTCCGGCTCCCGGAGGCGAAGAAGCGGCTTCTTCGCGCTAAGGCGATTGTGCCGGTCACAGTGCACTCCAGTGCGGCGGCTTCAGTCGAAATGTGTCCGGGACCGGCGCTTAGCTCCGGGGAGCTGCGTACCTTCGTCTTTAGCGTCTTTGTGGTCTACATCATTGCAAAAATCCTTTCCAATATGTCTGGCATGGAGAAACTGTGCCAGCACCGAAAACGTCTCCCATCGTGTTTTACGTGTTGCAGAAATGTTTGAAGAGTATTTTGCAAGCAGAAAAAGAAAGTTTTTGAAAATACCTTCCAATCGAATATTCATGTGTTTGAAAAAGCTAGGAGTTTAGTAAGGTACTGTTTTCTATCAGTTTGCAAGCTGCACACACAATCCCAGTGTTGTTCAGCTTCCTTCTTCACCTTTCCGAAGCAGCCGCTCACTCCGGCTCCCGGAGGCGAAGAAGCGGCTTCTTCGCGCAAAGGCGATTGTGCCGGTCACAGTGCACTCCAGTGTGGCGGCTTCTGCCGAAATGTGCCCGGGACCGGCGCCTAGCTCCGGGGAGCTGCGTACCTTCGTCTTTAGCGTCTTTTGTGGTCTACATCATTACAGAAATGTTTTTCACTATGTTAGGCAAGGTGAAACTGTGCCAGCACAGAAAACATCTCCCATCGTGTTTTACATGTTGCAGAGCGCTCTGCAGAAGTTTATGCACGAAGAAAAAGAAAGTTTTCCAAAACACCTTCCAATCGAATGTTCTTGTGTCTGCAAGAATTAGGAGAGTGGAAAGGTACTGTTTTTTATCAGTTTGCAAGCTGCGCACACTATCCCAGTGTTGTGCAGGTTCATTCTTCACCTTTACAAAGCAGCCGCCCTCTCCAGCTGCCGGAGGCGCAGAAGCGGCTTATTCGCGCAAAGGCGATTGTGCCGGTCACAGTGCACTCCTGTGCGGCGGCATCTGACGAAATGTGCCCGGGACCGGGGCATAGATCCGGGGAGCTGCGTACCTTCGTCTTTAGCGTCTTTTGTGGTCTACATCATTGCAAAAATCCTTTCCACTATGTCTGGCATGGAGAAACTGTGCCTGCACAGAAAACATCTCTCATGGTGTTTTACATGTTGCAGAGACGACTTCTGAGTGTTTTGCTGGTAGAAAAAGAAAGTTTTCCAAAACACATTCCAATCGAATGTTCATGTGTTTGGAAAAGGTAGGAGAGTGGTAAGGTACTGTTTTCGATCAGTTTGCAAGCTGCGCACACTATCCCAGTGTTGTGCACCTTCATTCTCACCTTTCCGTAGCTACTGGTCTCTCCGGCTCGTGGAGGCGAAGAGGCGGCTTCTTCGCGCAAAGGCGATTGTGCCGGTCACAGTGCACTCCAGTGCGGCGGCTTCAGTCGAAATGTGCCCGGTTCCGGTGCTTAGCTCCGGGGACATCCATACCTGCTTCTTTCGGGACTTTTGTGGTCTTCATCATTGCAGACATGTTTTTCACTATGTCTGGCATGGAGAAACTGCGCCTGCACAGAAAACATCTCCGATGGTGTAATACATGTTGCAGCGAAGTCTGCAGTGTGTTTTGCAGGATGAAAAAGAAAGTTGTCCAAAACACTTTCCAACAGAATGTTCATGTGTTTGGAAAAGGTAGGAGATTGGTAAGGTACTGTTTTCTATCAGTTTGCAAGCTGCACACACAATCCCAGTGTTGTTCAGCTTCCTTCTTCACCTTTCCGAAGCAGCCGCTCACTCCGGCTCCCGGAGGCGAAGAAGCGGCTTCTTCGCGCAAAGGCGATTGTGCCGGTCACAGTGCACTCCAGTGTGGCGGCTTCTGCCGAAATGTGCCCGGGACCGGCGCCTAGCTCCGGGGAGCTGCGTACCTTCGTCTTTAGCGTCTTTTGTGGTCTACATCATTACAGAAATGTTTTTCACTATGTTAGGCAAGGTGAAACTGTGCCAGCACAGAAAACATCTCCCATCGTGTTTTACATGTTGCAGAGCGCTCTGCAGAAGTTTATGCACGAAGAAAAAGAAAGTTTTCCAAAACACCTTCCAATCGAATGTTTTTGTGTCTGTAAGAATTAGGAGAGTGGAAAGGTACTGTTTTTTATCAGTTTGCAAGCTGCGCACACTATCCCAGTGTTGTGCAGGTTCATTCTTCACCTTTACGAAGCAGCCGCCCTCTCCAGCTGCCAGAGGCGAAGAAGCGGCTTATTCGCGCAAAGGCGATTGTGCCGGTCACAGTGCACTCCTGTGCGGCGGCATCTGACGAAATGTGCCCGGGACCGGGGCATAGATCCGGGGAGCTGCGTACCTTCGTCTTTAGCGTCTTTTGTGGTCTACATCATTACAGAAATGTTTTTCACTATGTTAGGCAAGGTGAAACTGTGCCAGCACAGAAAACATCTCCCATCGTGTTTTACATGTTGCAGAGCGCTCTGCAGAAGTTTATGCACGAAGAAAAAGAAAGTTTTCCAAAACACCTTCCAATCGAATGTTCTTGTGTCTGCAAGAATTAGGAGAGTGGAAAGGTACTGTTTTTTATCAGTTTGCAAGCTGCGCACACTATCCCAGTGTTGTGCAGGTTCATTCTTCACCTTTACAAAGCAGCCGCCCTCTCCAGCTGCCGGAGGCGAAGAAGCGGCTTATTCGCGCAAAGGCGATTGTGCCGGTCACAGTGCACTCCTGTGCGGCGGCATCTGACGAAATGTGCCCGGGACCGGGGCATAGATCCGGGGAGCTGCGTACCTTCGTCTTTAGCGTCTTTTGTGGTCTACATCATTGCAAAAATCCTTTCCACTATGTCTGGCATGGAGAAACTGTGCCTGCACAGAAAACATCTCTCATGGTGTTTTACATGTTGCAGAGACGACTTCTGAGTGTTTTGCTGGTAGAAAAAGAAAGTTTTCCAAAACACATTCCAATCGAATGTTCATGTGTTTGGAAAAGGTAGGAGAGTGGTAAGGTACTGTTTTCGATCAGTTTGCAAGCTGCGCACACTATCCCAGTGTTGTGCACCTTCATTCTCACCTTTCCGTAGCTACTGGTCTCTCCGGCTCGTGGAGGCGAAGAGGCGGCTTCTTCGCGCAAAGGCGATTGTGCCGGTCACAGTGCACTCCAGTGCGGCGGCTTCTGAGGAAATGTGCCCGGTTCCGGTGCTTAGCTCCGGGGACATCCATACCTGCTTCTTTCGGGACTTTTGTGGTCTTCATCATTGCAGACATGTTTTTCACTATGTCTGGCATGGAGAAACTGCGCCTGCACAGAAAACATCTCCGATGGTGTAATACATGTTGCAGCGAAGTCTGCAGTGTGTTTTGCAGGATGAAAAAGAAAGTTGTCCAAAACACTTTCCAACAGAATGTTCATGTGTTTGGAAAAGGTAGGAGATTGGTAAGGTACTGTTTTCTATCAGTTTGCAAGCTGCACACACAATCCCAGTGTTGTTCAGCTTCCTTCTTCACCTTTCCGAAGCAGCCGCTCACTCCGGCTCCCGGAGGCGAAGAAGCGGCTTCTTCGCGCAAAGGCGATTGTGCCGGTCACAGTGCACTCCAGTGTGGCGGCTTCTGCCGAAATGTGCCCGGGACCGGCGCCTAGCTCCGGGGAGCTGCGTACCTTCGTCTTTAGCGTCTTTTGTGGTCTACATCATTACAGAAATGTTTTTCACTATGTTAGGCAAGGTGAAACTGTGCCAGCACAGAAAACATCTCCCATCGTGTTTTACATGTTGCAGAGCGCTCTGCAGAAGTTTATGCACGAAGAAAAAGAAAGTTTTCCAAAACACCTTCCAATCGAATGTTCTTGTGTCTGCAAGAATTAGGAGAGTGGAAAGGTACTGTTTTTTATCAGTTTGCAAGCTGCGCACACTATCCCAGTGTTGTGCAGGTTCATTCTTCACCTTTACGAAGCAGCCGCCCTCTCCAGCTGCCAGAGGCGAAGAAGCGGCTTATTCGCGCAAAGGCCATTGTGCCGGTCACAGTGCACTCCTGTGCGGCGGCATCTGACGAAATGTGCCCGGGACCGGGGCATAGATCCGGGGAGCTGCGTACCTTCGTCTTTAGTGTCTTTTGTGGTCTACATCATTGCAAAAATCCTTTCCACTATGTCTGGCATGGAGAAACTGTGCCTGCACAGAAAACATCTCCCATCGTGTTTTACATGTTGCAGAGACGACTTCTGAGTGTTTTTCTGGTAGAAAAAGAAAGTTTTCCAAAACACATTCCAATCGAATGTTCATGTGTTTGGAAAAGGTAGGAGAGTGGTAAGGTACTGTTTTCGATCAGTTTGCAAGCTGCGCACACTATCCCAGTGTTGTGCACCTTCATTCTCACCTTTCCGTAGCTACTGGTGTCTGCGGCTTGTGGAGGCGAAGAAGCGGCTTCTTCGCGCAAAGGCGATTGTGCCGGTCACAGTGCACTCCAGTGCGGCGGCTTCAGTCGAAATGTGCCCGGTTCCGGTGCTTAGCTCCGGGGACATCCATACCTGCTTCTTTCGGGACTTTTGTGGTCTTCATCATTGCAGAAAGGTTTTTAACTATGTCTGGCAAGGAGAAACTGTGCCTGCACAGAAAACATCTCCCATCGTGTTTTACATGTTGCAGAGAGGTCTGCAGAGTGTTTTGCAAGAAGAAAATGAAAGTTTTTGAAAATACCTGCCAATCGAATATTTATGTGTTTGAAAAAGCTAGGAGAGTAGTAAGGTACTGTTTTCTATCAGTTTGCAAGCTGCGAACACTACCCAGTGTTGTGCAGCTTCATTCTCACCTTTCCGAAGCCACTGCTCCCTACGGCTTCCGTAGGCGAAGATGCGGCTTCTTTGCGCAAAGGTGATTGTACCCGTGCCAATGCTCTAAAGTGCGGCGGCTTCTGCCGAAATGTGCCCGGGACCGGCGCCTAGCTCCGGGGAGCTGCGTACCTTCGTCTTTAGCGTCTTTTGTGGTCTACATCATTGCAAAAATCCTTTCCACTATGTCTGGCATGGAGAAACTGTGCCTGCACAGAAAACATCTCTCATGCTGTTTTACATGTTGCAGAGAGGTCTTCTGAGTGTTTTGCACGTAGGAAAAGAAAGTTGTCCAAAACACCTTCCAATCGAATGTTCATGTGTTTGGAAAAGGTAGGAAAGTGGTAGGGTACAGTTTTCTATCAGTTTGCGAGCTGCGCACACTATCCCAGTGTTGTGCAGCTTCATTCTTCACCTTTCCGAAGCAGCCGCTCACTCCGGCTCCCGGAGGCGAAGATGCGGCTTCTTCGCGCTAAGGCGATTGTGCCGGTCACAGTGCACTCCAGTGCGGCGGCTTCAGTCGAAATGTGTCCGGGACCGGCGCTTAGCTCCGGGGAGCTGCGTACCTTCGTCTTTAGCGTCTTTTGTGGTCTTCATCATTGCAAAAATCCTTTCCACTATGTCTGGCATGGAGAAACTGTGCCTGCATAGAAAACTTCTCCGATGGTGTTTTACATGTTGCAGCGAAGTCTGCAGTGTGTTTTGCAGGATGAAAAAGAAAGTTGTCCAAAACACTTTCCAACAGAATGTTCATGTGTTTGGAAAAGGTAGGAGATTGGTAAGGTACTGTTTTCTATCAGTTTGCAAGCTGCACACACAATCCCAGTGTTGTTCAGCTTCCTTCTTCACCTTTCCGAAGCAGCCGCTCACTCCGGCTCCCGGAGGCGAAGAAGCGGCTTCTTCGCGCAAAGGCGATTGTGCCGGTCACAGTGCACTCCAGTGCGGCGGCTTCAGTCGAAATGTGTCCGGGACCGGCGCTTAGCTCCGGGGAGCTGCGTACCTTCGTCTTTAGCGTCTTTGTGGTCTACATCATTGCAAAAATCCTTTCCAATATGTCTGGCATGGAGAAACTGTGCCAGCACCGAAAACGTCTCCCATCGTGTTTTACGTGTTGCAGAAATGTTTGAAGAGTATTTTGCAAGCAGAAAAAGAAAGTTTTTGAAAATACCTTCCAATCGAATATTCATGTGTTTGAAAAAGCTAGGAGTTTAGTAAGGTACTGTTTTCTGTCAGTTTGCAAGCTGCACACACAATCCCAGTGTTGTTCAGCTTCCTTCTTCACCTTTCCGAAGCAGCCGCTCACTCCGGCTCCCGGAGGCGAAGAAGCGGCTTCTTCGCGCTAAGGCGATTGTGCCGGTCACAGTGCACTCCAGTGCGGCGGCTTCTGCCGAAATGTGCCCGGGACCGGGGCATAGATCCGGGGAGCTGCGTACCTTCGTCTTTAGCGTCTTTTGTGGTCTACATCATTACAGAAATGTTTTTCACTATGTTAGGCAAGGTGAAACTGTGCCAGCACAGAAAACATCTCCCATCGTGTTTTACATGTTGCAGAGCGCTCTGCAGAAGTTTATGCACGAAGAAAAAGAAAGTTTTCCAAAACACCTTCCAATCGAATGTTCTTGTGTCTGCAAGAATTAGGAGACTGGAAAGGTACTGTTTTTTATCAGTTTGCAAGCTGCGCACACTATCCCAGTGTTGTGCAGGTTCATTCTTCACCTTTACAAAGCAGCCGCCCTCTCCAGCTGCCAGAGGCGAAGAAGCGGCTTATTCGCGCAAAGGCGATTGTGCCGGTCACAGTGCACTCCTGTGCGGCGGCATCTGACGAAATGTGCCCGGGACCGGGGCATAGATCCGGGGAGCTGCGTACCTTCGTCTTTAGCGTCTTTTGTGGTCTACATCATTGCAAAAATCCTTTCCACTATGTCTGGCATGGAGAAACTGTGCCTGCACAGAAAACATCTCTCATGGTGTTTTACATGTTGCAGAGACGACTTCTGAGTGTTTTGCTGGTAGAAAAAGAAAGTTTTCCAAAACACATTCCAATCGAATGTTCATGTGTTTGGAAAAGGTAGGAGAGTGGTAAGGTACTGTTTTCGATCAGTTTGCAAGCTGCGCACACTATCCCAGTGTTGTGCACCTTCATTCTCACCTTTCCGTAGCTACTGGTCTCTCCGGCTCGTGGAGGCGAAGAGGCGGCTTCTTCGCGCAAAGGCGATTGTGCCGGTCACAGTGCACTCCAGTGCGGCGGCTTCAGTCGAAATGTGCCCGGTTCCGGTGCTTAGCTCCGGGGACATCCATACCTGCTTCTTTCGGGACTTTTGTGGTCTTCATCATTGCAGACATGTTTTTCACTATGTCTGGCATGGAGAAACTGCGCCTGCACAGAAAACATCTCCGATGGTGTAATACATGTTGCAGCGAAGTCTGCAGTGTGTTTTGCAGGATGAAAAAGAAAGTTGTCCAAAACACTTTCCAACAGAATGTTCATGTGTTTGGAAAAGGTAGGAGATTGGTAAGGTACTGTTTTCTATCAGTTTGCAAGCTGCACACACAATCCCAGTGTTGTTCAGCTTCCTTCTTCACCTTTCCGAAGCAGCCGCTCACTCCGGCTCCCGGAGGCGAAGAAGCGGCTTCTTCGCGCTAAGGCGATTGTGCCGGTCACAGTGCACTCCAGTGCGGCGGCTTCTGCCGAAATGTGCCCGGGACCGGCGCCTAGCTCCGGGGAGCTGCGTACCTTCGTCTTTAGCGTCTTTTGTGGTCTACATCATTACAGAAATGTTTTTCACTATGTTAGGCAAGGTGAAACTGTGCCAGCACAGAAAACATCTCCCATCGTGTTTTACATGTTGCAGAGCGCTCTGCAGAAGTTTATGCACGAAGAAAAAGAAAGTTTTCCAAAACACCTTCCAATCGAATGTTCTTGTGTCTGCAAGAATTAGGAGAGTGGAAAGGTACTGTTTTTTATCAGTTTGCAAGCTGCGCACACTATCCCAGTGTTGTGCAGCTTCATTCTCACCTTTTCGCAGCTACTGGTCTCTCCGGCTCGTGGAGGCGAAGAGGCGGCTTCTTCGCGCAAAGGCGATTGTGCCGGTCACAGTGCACTCCAGTGCGGCGGCTTCTGAGGAAATGTGCCCGGTTCCGGTGCTTAGCTCCGGGGACATCCATACCTGCTTCTTTCGGGACTTTTGTGGTCTTCATCATTGCAGACATGTTTTTCACTATGTCTGGCATGGAGAAACTGCGCCTGCACAGAAAACATCTCCGATGGTGTTTTACATGTTGCAGCGAAGTCTGCAGTGTGTTTTGCAGGATGAAAAAGAAAGTTGTCCAAAACACTTTCCAACAGAATGTTCATGTGTTTGGAAAAGGTAGGAGATTGGTAAGGTACTGTTTTCTATCAGTTTGCAAGCTGCACACACAATCCCAGTGTTGTTCAGCTTCCTTCTTCACCTTTCCGAAGCAGCCGCTCACTCCGGCTCCCGGAGGCGAAGAAGCGGCTTCTTCGCGCAAAGGCGATTGTGCCGGTCACAGTGCACTCCAGTGCGGCGGCTTCAGTCGAAATGTGTCCGGGACCGGCGCTTAGCTCCGGGGAGCTGCGTACCTTCGTCTTTAGCGTCTTTGTGGTCTACATCATTGCAAAAATCCTTTCCAATATGTCTGGCATGGAGAAACTGTGCCAGCACCGAAAACGTCTCCCATCGTGTTTTACGTGTTGCAGAAATGTTTGAAGAGTATTTTGCAAGCAGAAAAAGAAAGTTTTTGAAAATACCTTCCAATCGAATATTCATGTGTTTGAAAAAGCTAGGAGTTTAGTAAGGTACTGTTTTCTATCAGTTTGCAAGCTGCACACACAATCCCAGTGTTGTTCAGCTTCCTTCTTCACCTTTCCGAAGCAGCCGCTCACTCCGGCTCCCGGAGGCGAAGAAGCGGCTTCTTCGCGCAAAGGCGATTGTGCCGGTCACAGTGCACTCCAGTGTGGCGGCTTCTGCCGAAATGTGCCCGGGACCGGCGCCTAGCTCCGGGGAGCTGCGTACCTTCGTCTTTAGCGTCTTTTGTGGTCTACATCATTACAGAAATGTTTTTCACTATGTTAGGCAAGGTGAAACTGTGCCAGCACAGAAAACATCTCCCATCGTGTTTTACATGTTGCAGAGCGCTCTGCAGAAGTTTATGCACGAAGAAAAAGAAAGTTTTCCAAAACACCTTCCAATCGAATGTTCTTGTGTCTGCAAGAATTAGGAGAGTGGAAAGGTACTGTTTTTTATCAGTTTGCAAGCTGCGCACACTATCCCAGTGTTGTGCAGGTTCATTCTTCACCTTTACAAAGCAGCCGCCCTCTCCAGCTGCCGGAGGCGCAGAAGCGGCTTATTCGCGCAAAGGCGATTGTGCCGGTCACAGTGCACTCCTGTGCGGCGGCATCTGACGAAATGTGCCCGGGACCGGGGCATAGATCCGGGGAGCTGCGTACCTTCGTCTTTAGCGTCTTTTGTGGTCTACATCATTGCAAAAATCCTTTCCACTATGTCTGGCATGGAGAAACTGTGCCTGCACAGAAAACATCTCTCATGGTGTTTTACATGTTGCAGAGACGACTTCTGAGTGTTTTGCTGGTAGAAAAAGAAAGTTTTCCAAAACACATTCCAATCGAATGTTCATGTGTTTGGAAAAGGTAGGAGAGTGGTAAGGTACTGTTTTCGATCAGTTTGCAAGCTGCGCACACTATCCCAGTGTTGTGCACCTTCATTCTCACCTTTCCGTAGCTACTGGTCTCTCCGGCTCGTGGAGGCGAAGAGGCGGCTTCTTCGCGCAAAGGCGATTGTGCCGGTCACAGTGCACTCCAGTGCGGCGGCTTCAGTCGAAATGTGCCCGGTTCCGGTGCTTAGCTCCGGGGACATCCATACCTGCTTCTTTCGGGACTTTTGTGGTCTTCATCATTGCAGACATGTTTTTCACTATGTCTGGCATGGAGAAACTGCGCCTGCACAGAAAACATCTCCGATGGTGTAATACATGTTGCAGCGAAGTCTGCAGTGTGTTTTGCAGGATGAAAAAGAAAGTTGTCCAAAACACTTTCCAACAGAATGTTCATGTGTTTGGAAAAGGTAGGAGATTGGTAAGGTACTGTTTTCTATCAGTTTGCAAGCTGCACACACAATCCCAGTGTTGTTCAGCTTCCTTCTTCACCTTTCCGAAGCAGCCGCTCACTCCGGCTCCCGGAGGCGAAGAAGCGGCTTCTTCGCGCAAAGGCGATTGTGCCGGTCACAGTGCACTCCAGTGTGGCGGCTTCTGCCGAAATGTGCCCGGGACCGGCGCCTAGCTCCGGGGAGCTGCGTACCTTCGTCTTTAGCGTCTTTTGTGGTCTACATCATTACAGAAATGTTTTTCACTATGTTAGGCAAGGTGAAACTGTGCCAGCACAGAAAACATCTCCCATCGTGTTTTACATGTTGCAGAGCGCTCTGCAGAAGTTTATGCACGAAGAAAAAGAAAGTTTTCCAAAACACCTTCCAATCGAATGTTCTTGTGTCTGCAAGAATTAGGAGAGTGGAAAGGTACTGTTTTTTATCAGTTTGCAAGCTGCGCACACTATCCCAGTGTTGTGCAGGTTCATTCTTCACCTTTACGAAGCAGCCGCCCTCTCCAGCTGCCAGAGGCGAAGAAGCGGCTTATTCGCGCAAAGGCCATTGTGCCGGTCACAGTGCACTCCTGTGCGGCGGCATCTGACGAAATGTGCCCGGGACCGGGGCATAGATCCGGGGAGCTGCGTACCTTCGTCTTTAGTGTCTTTTGTGGTCTACATCATTGCAAAAATCCTTTCCACTATGTCTGGCATGGAGAAACTGTGCCTGCACAGAAAACATCTCCCATCGTGTTTTACATGTTGCAGAGACGACTTCTGAGTGTTTTTCTGGTAGAAAAAGAAAGTTTTCCAAAACACATTCCAATCGAATGTTCATGTGTTTGGAAAAGGTAGGAGAGTGGTAAGGTACTGTTTTCGATCAGTTTGCAAGCTGCGCACACTATCCCAGTGTTGTGCACCTTCATTCTCACCTTTCCGTAGCTACTGGTGTCTGCGGCTTGTGGAGGCGAAGAAGCGGCTTCTTCGCGCAAAGGCGATTGTGCCGGTCACAGTGCACTCCAGTGCGGCGGCTTCAGTCGAAATGTGCCCGGTTACGGTGCTTAGCTCCGGGGACATCCATACCTGCTTCTTTCGGGACTTTTGTGGTCTTCATCATTGCAGAAAGGTTTTTAACTATGTCTGGCAAGGAGAAACTGTGCCTGCACAGAAAACATCTCCCATCGTGTTTTACATGTTGCAGAGAGGTCTGCAGAGTGTTTTGCAAGAAGAAAATGAAAGTTTTTGAAAATACCTGCCAATCGAATATTTATGTGTTTGAAAAAGCTAGGAGAGTAGTAAGGTACTGTTTTCTATCAGTTTGCAAGCTGCGAACACTACCCAGTGTTGTGCAGCTTCATTCTCACCTTTCCGAAGCCACTGCTCCCTACGGCTTCCGTAGGCGAAGATGCGGCTTCTTTGCGCAAAGGTGATTGTACCCGTGCCAATGCTCTAAAGTGCGGCGGCTTCTGCCGAAATGTGCCCGGGACCGGCGCCTAGCTCCGGGGAGCTGCGTACCTTCGTCTTTAGCGTCTTTTGTGGTCTACATCATTGCAAAAATCCTTTCCACTATGTCTGGCATGGAGAAACTGTGCCTGCACAGAAAACATCTCTCATGCTGTTTTACATGTTGCAGAGAGGTCTTCTGAGTGTTTTGCACGTAGGAAAAGAAAGTTGTCCAAAACACCTTCCAATCGAATGTTCATGTGTTTGGAAAAGGTAGGAAAGTGGTAGGGTACAGTTTTCTATCAGTTTGCGAGCTGCGCACACTATCCCAGTGTTGTGCAGCTTCATTCTTCACCTTTCCGAAGCAGCCGCTCACTCCGGCTCCCGGAGGCGAAGATGCGGCTTCTTCGCGCTAAGGCGATTGTGCCGGTCACAGTGCACTCCAGTGCGGCGGCTTCAGTCGAAATGTGTCCGGGACCGGCGCTTAGCTCCGGGGAGCTGCGTACCTTCGTCTTTAGCGTCTTTTGTGGTCTTCATCATTGCAAAAATCCTTTCCACTATGTCTGGCATGGAGAAACTGTGCCTGCATAGAAAACTTCTCCGATGGTGTTTTACATGTTGCAGCGAAGTCTGCAGTGTGTTTTGCAGGATGAAAAAGAAAGTTGTCCAAAACACTTTCCAACAGAATGTTCATGTGTTTGGAAAAGGTAGGAGATTGGTAAGGTACTGTTTTCTATCAGTTTGCAAGCTGCACACACAATCCCAGTGTTGTTCAGCTTCCTTCTTCACCTTTCCGAAGCAGCCGCTCACTCCGGCTCCCGGAGGCGAAGAAGCGGCTTCTTCGCGCAAAGGCGATTGTGCCGGTCACAGTGCACTCCAGTGCGGCGGCTTCAGTCGAAATGTGTCCGGGACCGGCGCTTAGCTCCGGGGAGCTGCGTACCTTCGTCTTTAGCGTCTTTGTGGTCTACATCATTGCAAAAATCCTTTCCAATATGTCTGGCATGGAGAAACTGTGCCAGCACCGAAAACGTCTCCCATCGTGTTTTACGTGTTGCAGAAATGTTTGAAGAGTATTTTGCAAGCAGAAAAAGAAAGTTTTTGAAAATACCTTCCAATCGAATATTCATGTGTTTGAAAAAGCTAGGAGTTTAGTAAGGTACTGTTTTCTATCAGTTTGCAAGCTGCACACACAATCCCAGTGTTGTTCAGCTTCCTTCTTCACCTTTCCGAAGCAGCCGCTCACTCCGGCTCCCGGAGGCGAAGAAGCGGCTTCTTCGCGCTAAGGCGATTGTGCCGGTCACAGTGCACTCCAGTGCGGCGGCTTCTGCCGAAATGTGCCCGGGACCGGGGCATAGATCCGGGGAGCTGCGTACCTTCGTCTTTAGCGTCTTTTGTGGTCTACATCATTACAGAAATGTTTTTCACTATGTTAGGCAAGGTGAAACTGTGCCAGCACAGAAAACATCTCCCATCGTGTTTTACATGTTGCAGAGCGCTCTGCAGAAGTTTATGCACGAAGAAAAAGAAAGTTTTCCAAAACACCTTCCAATCGAATGTTCTTGTGTCTGCAAGAATTAGGAGAGTGGAAAGGTACTGTTTTTTATCAGTTTGCAAGCTGCGCACACTATCCCAGTGTTGTGCAGGTTCATTCTTCACCTTTACAAAGCAGCCGCCCTCTCCAGCTGCCAGAGGCGAAGAAGCGGCTTATTCGCGCAAAGGCGATTGTGCCGGTCACAGTGCACTCCTGTGCGGCGGCATCTGACGAAATGTGCCCGGGACCGGGGCATAGATCCGGGGAGCTGCGTACCTTCGTCTTTAGCGTCTTTTGTGGTCTACATCATTGCAAAAATCCTTTCCACTATGTCTGGCATGGAGAAACTGTGCCTGCACAGAAAACATCTCTCATGGTGTTTTACATGTTGCAGAGACGACTTCTGAGTGTTTTGCTGGTAGAAAAAGAAAGTTTTCCAAAACACATTCCAATCGAATGTTCATGTGTTTGGAAAAGGTAGGAGAGTGGTAAGGTACTGTTTTCGATCAGTTTGCAAGCTGCGCACACTATCCCAGTGTTGTGCACCTTCATTCTCACCTTTCCGTAGCTACTGGTCTCTCCGGCTCGTGGAGGCGAAGAGGCGGCTTCTTCGCGCAAAGGCGATTGTGCCGGTCACAGTGCACTCCAGTGCGGCGGCTTCAGTCGAAATGTGCCCGGTTCCGGTGCTTAGCTCCGGGGACATCCATACCTGCTTCTTTCGGGACTTTTGTGGTCTTCATCATTGCAGACATGTTTTTCACTATGTCTGGCATGGAGAAACTGCGCCTGCACAGAAAACATCTCCGATGGTGTAATACATGTTGCAGCGAAGTCTGCAGTGTGTTTTGCAGGATGAAAAAGAAAGTTGTCCAAAACACTTTCCAACAGAATGTTCATGTGTTTGGAAAAGGTAGGAGATTGGTAAGGTACTGTTTTCTATCAGTTTGCAAGCTGCACACACAATCCCAGTGTTGTTCAGCTTCCTTCTTCACCTTTCCGAAGCAGCCGCTCACTCCGGCTCCCGGAGGCGAAGAAGCGGCTTCTTCGCGCAAAGGCGATTGTGCCGGTCACAGTGCACTCCAGTGTGGCGGCTTCTGCCGAAATGTGCCCGGGACCGGCGCCTAGCTCCGGGGAGCTGCGTACCTTCGTCTTTAGCGTCTTTTGTGGTCTACATCATTACAGAAATGTTTTTCACTATGTTAGGCAAGGTGAAACTGTGCCAGCACAGAAAACATCTCCCATCGTGTTTTACATGTTGCAGAGCGCTCTGCAGAAGTTTATGCACGAAGAAAAAGAAAGTTTTCCAAAACACCTTCCAATCGAATGTTCTTGTGTCTGCAAGAATTAGGAGAGTGGAAAGGTACTGTTTTTTATCAGTTTGCAAGCTGCGCACACTATCCCAGTGTTGTGCAGGTTCATTCTTCACCTTTACAAAGCAGCCGCCCTCTCCAGCTGCCAGAGGCGAAGAAGCGGCTTATTCGCGCAAAGGCGATTGTGCCGGTCACAGTGCACTCCTGTGCGGCGGCATCTGACGAAATGTGCCCGGGACCGGGGCATAGATCCGGGGAGCTGCGTACCTTCGTCTTTAGTGTCTTTTGTGGTCTACATCATTGCAAAAATCCTTTCCACTATGTCTGGCATGGAGAAACTGTGCCTGCACAGAAAACATCTCCCATCGTGTTTTACATGTTGCAGAGACGACTTCTGAGTGTTTTGCTGGTAGAAAAAGAAAGTTTTCCAAAACACATTCCAATCGAATGTTCATGTGTTTGGAAAAGGTAGGAGAGTGGTAAGGTACTGTTTTCGATCAGTTTGCAAGCTGCGCACACTATCCCAGTGTTGTGCACCTTCATTCTCACCTTTCCGTAGCTACTGGTGTCTGCGGCTTGTGGAGGCGAAGAAGCGGCTTCTTCGCGCAAAGGCGATTGTGCCGGTCACAGTGCACTCCAGTGCGGCGGCTTCAGTCGAAATGTGCCCGGTTCCGGTGCTTAGCTCCGGGGACATCCATACCTGCTTCTTTCGGGACTTTTGTGGTCTTCATCATTGCAGAAAGGTTTTTCACTATGTCTGGCAAGGAGAAACTGTGCCTGCACAGAAAACATCTCCCATCGTGTTTTACATGTTGCAGAGAGGTCTGCAGAGTGTTTTGCAAGAAGAAAAAGAAAGTTTTTGAAAATACCTGCCAATCGAATATTTATGTGTTTGAAAAAGCTAGGAGAGTAGTAAGGTACTGTTTTCTATCAGTTTGCAAGCTGCGCACACTACCCAGTGTTGTGCAGCTTCATTCTCACCTTTCCGAAGCCACTGCTCCCTACGGCTTCCGTAGGCGAAGATGCGGCTTCTTTGCGCAAAGGTGATTGTACCGGTGCCAATGCTCTAAAGTGCGGCGGCTTCTGCCGAAATGTGCCCGGGACCGGCGCCTAGCTCCGGGGAGCTGCGTACCTTCGTCTTTAGCGTCTTTTGTGGTCTACATCATTGCAAAAATCCTTTCCACTATGTCTGGCATGGAGAAACTGTGCCTGCAGAGAAAACATCTCTCATGCTGTTTTACATGTTGCAGAGAGGTCTTCTGAGTGTTTTGCACGTAGGAAAAGAAAGTTGTCCAAAACACCTTCCAATCGAATGTTCATGTGTTTGGAAAAGGTAGGAAAGTGGTAGGGTACTGTTTTCTATCAGTTTGCAAGCTGCGCACACTATCCCAGTGTTGTGCAGCTTCATTCTCACCTTTTCGCAGCTACTGGTCTCTCCGGCTCGTGGAGGCGAAGAGGCGGCTTCTTCGCGCAAAGGCGATTGTGCCGGTCACAGTGCACTCCAGTGCGGCGGCTTCTGAGGAAATGTGCCCGGTTCCGGTGCTTAGCTCCGGGGACATCCATACCTGCTTCTTTCGGGACTTTTGTGGTCTTCATCATTGCAGACATGTTTTTCACTATGTCTGGCATGGAGAAACTGCGCCTGCACAGAAAACATCTCCGATGGTGTAATACATGTTGCAGCGAAGTCTGCAGTGTGTTTTGCAGGATGAAAAAGAAAGTTGTCCAAAACACTTTCCAACAGAATGTTCATGTGTTTGGAAAAGGTAGGAGATTGGTAAGGTACTGTTTTCTATCAGTTTGCAAGCTGCACACACAATCCCAGTGTTGTTCAGCTTCCTTCTTCACCTTTCCGAAGCAGCCGCTCACTCCGGCTCCCGGAGGCGAAGAAGCGGCTTCTTCGCGCAAAGGCGATTGTGCCGGTCACAGTGCACTCCAGTGCGGCGGCTTCAGTCGAAATGTGTCCGGGACCGGCGCTTAGCTCCGGGGAGCTGCGTACCTTCGTCTTTAGCGTCTTTGTGGTCTACATCATTGCAAAAATCCTTTCCAATATGTCTGGCATGGAGAAACTGTGCCAGCACCGAAAACGTCTCCCATCGTGTTTTACGTGTTGCAGAAATGTTTGAAGAGTATTTTGCAAGCAGAAAAAGAAAGTTTTTGAAAATACCTTCCAATCGAATATTCATGTGTTTGAAAAAGCTAGGAGTTTAGTAAGGTACTGTTTTCTGTCAGTTTGCAAGCTGCACACACAATCCCAGTGTTGTTCAGCTTCCTTCTTCACCTTTCCGAAGCAGCCGCTCACTCCGGCTCCCGGAGGCGAAGAAGCGGCTTCTTCGCGCTAAGGCGATTGTGCCGGTCACAGTGCACTCCAGTGCGGCGGCTTCTGCCGAAATGTGCCCGGGACCGGGGCATAGATCCGGGGAGCTGCGTACCTTCGTCTTTAGCGTCTTTTGTGGTCTACATCATTACAGAAATGTTTTTCACTATGTTAGGCAAGGTGAAACTGTGCCAGCACAGAAAACATCTCCCATCGTGTTTTACATGTTGCGGAGCGCTCTGCAGAAGTTTATGCACGAAGAAAAAGAAAGTTTTCCAAAACACCTTCCAATCGAATGTTCTTGTGTCTGCAAGAATTAGGAGAGTGGAAAGGTACTGTTTTTTATCAGTTTGCAAGCTGCGCACACTATCCCAGTGTTGTGCAGGTTCATTCTTCACCTTTACGAAGCAGCCGCCCTCTCCAGCTGCCGGAGGCGAAGAAGCGGCTTATTCGCGCAAAGGCGATTGTGCCGGTCACAGTGCACTCCTGTGCGGCGGCATCTGACGAAATGTGCCCGGGACCGGGGCATAGATCCGGGGAGCTGCGTACCTTCGTCTTTAGCGTCTTTTGTGGTCTACATCATTGCAAAAATCCTTTCCACTATGTCTGGCATGGAGAAACTGTGCCTGCACAGAAAACATCTCTCATGGTGTTTTACATGTTGCAGAGACGACTTCTGAGTGTTTTGCTGGTAGAAAAAGAAAGTTTTCCAAAACACATTCCAATCGAATGTTCATGTGTTTGGAAAAGGTAGGAGAGTGGTAAGGTACTGTTTTCGATCAGTTTGCAAGCTGCGCACACTATCCCAGTGTTGTGCACCTTCATTCTCACCTTTCCGTAGCTACTGGTCTCTCCGGCTCGTGGAGGCGAAGAGGCGGCTTCTTCGCGCAAAGGCGATTGTGCCGGTCACAGTGCACTCCAGTGCGGCGGCTTCAGTCGAAATGTGCCCGGTTCCGGTGCTTAGCTCCGGGGACATCCATACCTGCTTCTTTCGGGACTTTTGTGGTCTTCATCATTGCAGACATGTTTTTCACTATGTCTGGCATGGAGAAACTGCGCCTGCAAAGAAAACATCTCCGATGGTGTAATACATGTTGCAGCGAAGTCTGCAGTGTGTTTTGCAGGATGAAAAAGAAAGTTGTCCAAAACACTTTCCAACAGAATGTTCATGTGTTTGGAAAAGGTAGGAGATTGGTAAGGTACTGTTTTCTATCAGTTTGCAAGCTGCACACACAATCCCAGTGTTGTTCAGCTTCCTTCTTCACCTTTCTGAAGCAGCCGCTCACTCCGGCTCCCGGAGGCGAAGAAGCGGCTTCTTCGCGCAAAGGCGATTGTGCCGGTCACAGTGCACTCCAGTGTGGCGGCTTCTGCCGAAATGTGCCCGGGACCGGCGCCTAGCTCCGGGGAGCTGCGTACCTTCGTCTTTAGCGTCTTTTGTGGTCTACATCATTACAGAAATGTTTTTCACTATGTTAGGCAAGGTGAAACTGTGCCAGCACAGAAAACATCTCCCATCGTGTTTTACATGTTGCAGAGCGCTCTGCAGAAGTTTATGCACGAAGAAAAAGAAAGTTTTCCAAAACACCTTCCAATCGAATGTTCTTGTGTCTGCAAGAATTAGGAGAGTGGAAAGGTACTGTTTTTTATCAGTTTGCAAGCTGCGCACACTATCCCAGTGTTGTGCAGGTTCATTCTTCACCTTTACGAAGCAGCCGCCCTCTCCAGCTGCCAGAGGCGAAGAAGCGGCTTATTCGCGCAAAGGCGATTGTGCCGGTCACAGTGCACTCCTGTGCGGCGGCATCTGACGAAATGTGCCCGGGACCGGGGCATAGATCCGGGGAGCTGCGTACCTTCGTCTTTAGTGTCTTTTGTGGTCTACATCATTGCAAAAATCCTTTCCACTATGTCTGGCATGGAGAAACTGTGCCTGCACAGAAAACATCTCCCATCGTGTTTTACATGTTGCAGAGACGACTTCTGAGTGTTTTGCTGGTAGAAAAAGAAAGTTTTCCAAAACACATTCCAATCGAATGTTCATGTGTTTGGAAAAGGTAGGAGAGTGGTAAGGTACTGTTTTCGATCAGTTTGCAAGCTGCGCACACTATCCCAGTGTTGTGCACCTTCATTCTCACCTTTCCGTAGCTACTGGTGTCTGCGGCTTGTGGAGGCGAAGAAGCGGCTTCTTCGCGCAAAGGCGATTGTGCCGGTCACAGTGCACTCCAGTGCGGCGGCTTCAGTCGAAATGTGCCCGGTTCCGGTGCTTAGCTCCGGGGACATCCATACCTGCTTCTTTCGGGACTTTTGTGGTCTTCATCATTGCAGAAAGGTTTTTCACTATGTCTGGCAAGGAGAAACTGTGCCTGCACAGAAAACATCTCCCATCGTGTTTTACATGTTGCAGAGAAGTCTGCAGAGTGTTTTGCAAGAAGAAAAAGAAAGTTTTTGAAAATACCTGCCAATCGAATATTTATGTGTTTGAAAAAGCTAGGAGAGTAGTAAGGTACTGTTTTCTATCAGTTTGCAAGCTGCGCACACTACCCAGTGTTGTGCAGCTTCATTCTCACCTTTCCGAAGCCACTGCTCCCTACGGCTTCCGTAGGCGAAGATGCGGCTTCTTTGCGCAAAGGTGATTGTACCGGTGCCAATGCTCTAAAGTGCGGCGGCTTCTGCCGAAATGTGCCCGGGACCGGCGCCTAGCTCCGGGGAGCTGCGTACCTTCGTCTTTAGCGTCTTTTGTGGTCTACATCATTGCAAAAATCCTTTCCACTATGTCTGGCATGGAGAAACTGTGCCTGCAGAGAAAACATCTCTCATGCTGTTTTACATGTTGCAGAGAGGTCTTCTGAGTGTTTTGCACGTAGGAAAAGAAAGTTGTCCAAAACACCTTCCAATCGAATGTTCATGTGTTTGGAAAAGGTAGGAAAGTGGTAGGGTACTGTTTTCTATCAGTTTGCAAGCTGCGCACACTATCCCAGTGTTGTGCAGCTTCATTCTCACCTTTTCGCAGCTACTGGTCTCTCCGGCTCGTGGAGGCGAAGAGGCGGCTTCTTCGCGCAAAGGCGATTGTGCCGGTCACAGTGCACTCCAGTGCGGCGGCTTCTGAGGAAATGTGCCCGGTTCCGGTGCTTAGCTCCGGGGACATCCATACCTGCTTCTTTCGGGACTTTTGTGGTCTTCATCATTGCAGACATGTTTTTCACTATGTCTGGCATGGAGAAACTGCGCCTGCACAGAAAACATCTCCGATGGTGTAATACATGTTGCAGCGAAGTCAGCAGTGTGTTTTGCAGGATGAAAAAGAAAGTTGTCCAAAACACTTTCCAACAGAATGTTCATGTGTTTGGAAAAGGTAGGAGATTGGTAAGGTACTGTTTTCTATCAGTTTGCAAGCTGCACACACAATCCCAGTGTTGTTCAGCTTCCTTCTTCACCTTTCCGAAGCAGCCGCTCACTCCGGCTCCCGGAGGCGAAGAAGCGGCTTCTTCGCGCAAAGGCGATTGTGCCGGTCACAGTGCACTCCAGTGCGGCGGCTTCAGTCGAAATGTGTCCGGGACCGGCGCTTAGCTCCGGGGAGCTGCGTACCTTCGTCTTTAGCGTCTTTGTGGTCTACATCATTGCAAAAATCCTTTCCAATATGTCTGGCATGGAGAAACTGTGCCAGCACCGAAAACGTCTCCCATCGTGTTTTACGTGTTGCAGAAATGTTTGAAGAGTATTTTGCAAGCAGAAAAAGAAAGTTTTTGAAAATACCTTCCAATCGAATATTCATGTGTTTGAAAAAGCTAGGAGTTTAGTAAGGTACTGTTTTCTATCAGTTTGCAAGCTGCACA
Source organism: Zonotrichia albicollis (assembly GCF_047830755.1). Taxonomy (NCBI): domain Eukaryota; kingdom Metazoa; phylum Chordata; class Aves; order Passeriformes; family Passerellidae; genus Zonotrichia; species Zonotrichia albicollis. The sequence continues at coordinate 16,428,719 of NC_133827.1, forward strand.
CACAATCCCAGTGTTGTTCAGCTTCCTTCTTCACCTTTCCGAAGCAGCCGCTCACTCCGGCTCCCGGAGGCGAAGAAGCGGCTTCTTCGCGCTAAGGCGATTGTGCCGGTCACAGTGCACTCCAGTGCGGCGGCTTCTGCCGAAATGTGCCCGGGACCGGGGCATAGATCCGGGGAGCTGCGTACCTTCGTCTTTAGCGTCTTTTGTGGTCTACATCATTACAGAAATGTTTTTCACTATGTTAGGCAAGGTGAAACTGTGCCAGCACAGAAAACATCTCCCATCGTGTTTTACATGTTGCAGAGCGCTCTGCAGAAGTTTATGCACGAAGAAAAAGAAAGTTTTCCAAAACACCTTCCAATCGAATGTTCTTGTGTCTGCAAGAATTAGGAGAGTGGAAAGGTACTGTTTTTTATCAGTTTGCAAGCTGCGCACACTATCCCAGTGTTGTGCAGGTTCATTCTTCACCTTTACGAAGCAGCCGCCCTCTCCAGCTGCCGGAGGCGAAGAAGCGGCTTATTCGCGCAAAGGCGATTGTGCCGGTCACAGTGCACTCCTGTGCGGCGGCATCTGACGAAATGTGCCCGGGACCGGGGCATAGATCCGGGGAGCTGCGTACCTTCGTCTTTAGCGTCTTTTGTGGTCTACATCATTGCAAAAATCCTTTCCACTATGTCTGGCATGGAGAAACTGTGCCTGCACAGAAAACATCTCTCATGGTGTTTTACATGTTGCAGAGACGACTTCTGAGTGTTTTGCTGGTAGAAAAAGAAAGTTTTCCAAAACACATTCCAATCGAATGTTCATGTGTTTGGAAAAGGTAGGAGAGTGGTAAGGTACTGTTTTCGATCAGTTTGCAAGCTGCGCACACTATCCCAGTGTTGTGCACCTTCATTCTCACCTTTCCGTAGCTACTGGTCTCTCCGGCTCGTGGAGGCGAAGAGGCGGCTTCTTCGCGCAAAGGCGATTGTGCCGGTCACAGTGCACTCCAGTGCGGCGGCTTCAGTCGAAATGTGCCCGGTTCCGGTGCTTAGCTCCGGGGACATCCATACCTGCTTCTTTCGGGACTTTTGTGGTCTTCATCATTGCAGACATGTTTTTCACTATGTCTGGCATGGAGAAACTGCGCCTGCACAGAAAACATCTCCGATGGTGTAATACATGTTGCAGCGAAGTCTGCAGTGTGTTTTGCAGGATGAAAAAGAAAGTTGTCCAAAACACTTTCCAACAGAATGTTCATGTGTTTGGAAAAGGTAGGAGATTGGTAAGGTACTGTTTTCTATCAGTTTGCAAGCTGCACACACAATCCCAGTGTTGTTCAGCTTCCTTCTTCACCTTTCCGAAGCAGCCGCTCACTCCGGCTCCCGGAGGCGAAGAAGCGGCTTCTTCGCGCTAAGGCGATTGTGCCGGTCACAGTGCACTCCAGTGCGGCGGCTTCTGCCGAAATGTGCCCGGGACCGGCGCCTAGCTCCGGGGAGCTGCGTACCTTCGTCTTTAGCGTCTTTTGTGGTCTACATCATTACAGAAATGTTTTTCACTATGTTAGGCAAGGTGAAACTGTGCCAGCACAGAAAACATCTCCCATCGTGTTTTACATGTTGCAGAGCGCTCTGCAGAAGTTTATGCACGAAGAAAAAGAAAGTTTTCCAAAACACCTTCCAATCGAATGTTCTTGTGTCTGCAAGAATTAGGAGAGTGGAAAGGTACTGTTTTTTATCAGTTTGCAAGCTGCACACACTATCCCAGTGTTGTGCAGGTTCATTCTTCACCTTTACGAAGCAGCCGCCCTCTCCAGCTGCCAGAGGCGAAGAAGCGGCTTATTCGCGCAAAGGCGATTGTGCCGGTCACAGTGCACTCCTGTGCGGCGGCATCTGACGAAATGTGCCCGGGACCGGGGCATAGATCCGGGGAGCTGCGTACCTTCGTCTTTAGTGTCTTTTGTGGTCTACATCATTGCAAAAATCCTTTCCACTATGTCTGGCATGGAGAAACTGTGCCTGCACAGAAAACATCTCCCATCGTGTTTTACATGTTGCAGAGACGACTTCTGAGTGTTTTGCTGGTAGAAAAAGAAAGTTTTCCAAAACACATTCCAATCGAATGTTCATGTGTTTGGAAAAGGTAGGAGAGTGGTAAGGTACTGTTTTCGATCAGTTTGCAAGCTGCGCACACTATCCCAGTGTTGTGCACCTTCATTCTCACCTTTCCGTAGCTACTGGTGTCTGCGGCTTGTGGAGGCGAAGAAGCGGCTTCTTCGCGCAAAGGCGATTGTGCCGGTCACAGTGCACTCCAGTGCGGCGGCTTCAGTCGAAATGTGCCCGGTTCCGGTGCTTAGCTCCGGGGACATCCATACCTGCTTCTTTCGGGACTTTTGTGGTCTTCATCATTGCAGAAAGGTTTTTCACTATGTCTGGCAAGGAGAAACTGTGCCTGCACAGAAAACATCTCCCATCGTGTTTTACATGTTGCAGAGAGGTCTGCAGAGTGTTTTGCAAGAAGAAAAAGAAAGTTTTTGAAAATACCTGCCAATCGAATATTTATGTGTTTGAAAAAGCTAGGAGAGTAGTAAGGTACTGTTTTCTATCAGTTTGCAAGCTGCGCACACTACCCAGTGTTGTGCAGCTTCATTCTCACCTTTCCGAAGCCACTGCTCCCTACGGCTTCCGTAGGCGAAGATGCGGCTTCTTTGCGCAAAGGTGATTGTACCCGTGCCAATGCTCTAAAGTGCGGCGGCTTCTGCCGAAATGTGCCCGGGACCGGCGCCTAGCTCCGGGGAGCTGCGTACCTTCGTCTTTAGCGTCTTTTGTGGTCTACATCATTGCAAAAATCCTTTCCACTATGTCTGGCATGGAGAAACTGTGCCTGCAGAGAAAACATCTCTCATGCTGTTTTACATGTTGCAGAGAGGTCTTCTGAGTGTTTTGCACGTAGGAAAAGAAAGTTGTCCAAAACACCTTCCAATCGAATGTTCATGTGTTTGGAAAAGGTAGGAAAGTGGTAGGGTACTGTTTTCTATCAGTTTGCAAGCTGCGCACACTATCCCAGTGTTGTGCAGCTTCATTCTCACCTTTTCGCAGCTACTGGTCTCTCCGGCTCGTGGAGGCGAAGAGGCGGCTTCTTCGCGCAAAGGCGATTGTGCCGGTCACAGTGCACTCCAGTGCGGCGGCTTCTGAGGAAATGTGCCCGGTTCCGGTGCTTAGCTCCGGGGACATCCATACCTGCTTCTTTCGGGACTTTTGTGGTCTTCATCATTGCAGACATGTTTTTCACTATGTCTGGCATGGAGAAACTGCGCCTGCACAGAAAACATCTCCGATGGTGTAATACATGTTGCAGCGAAGTCTGCAGTGTGTTTTGCAGGATGAAAAAGAAAGTTGTCCAAAACACTTTCCAACAGAATGTTCATGTGTTTGGAAAAGGTAGGAGATTGGTAAGGTACTGTTTTCTATCAGTTTGCAAGCTGCACACACAATCCCAGTGTTGTTCAGCTTCCTTCTTCACCTTTCCGAAGCAGCCGCTCACTCCGGCTCCCGGAGGCGAAGAAGCGGCTTCTTCGCGCAAAGGCGATTGTGCCGGTCACAGTGCACTCCAGTGCGGCGGCTTCAGTCGAAATGTGTCCGGGACCGGCGCTTAGCTCCGGGGAGCTGCGTACCTTCGTCTTTAGCGTCTTTGTGGTCTACATCATTGCAAAAATCCTTTCCAATATGTCTGGCATGGAGAAACTGTGCCAGCACCGAAAACGTCTCCCATCGTGTTTTACGTGTTGCAGAAATGTTTGAAGAGTATTTTGCAAGCAGAAAAAGAAAGTTTTTGAAAATACCTTCCAATCGAATATTCATGTGTTTGAAAAAGCTAGGAGTTTAGTAAGGTACTGTTTTCTGTCAGTTTGCAAGCTGCACACACAATCCCAGTGTTGTTCAGCTTCCTTCTTCACCTTTCCGAAGCAGCCGCTCACTCCGGCTCCCGGAGGCGAAGAAGCGGCTTCTTCGCGCTAAGGCGATTGTGCCGGTCACAGTGCACTCCAGTGCGGCGGCTTCTGCCGAAATGTGCCCGGGACCGGGGCATAGATCCGGGGAGCTGCGTACCTTCGTCTTTAGCGTCTTTTGTGGTCTACATCATTACAGAAATGTTTTTCACTATGTTAGGCAAGGTGAAACTGTGCCAGCACAGAAAACATCTCCCATCGTGTTTTACATGTTGCAGAGCGCTCTGCAGAAGTTTATGCACGAAGAAAAAGAAAGTTTTCCAAAACACCTTCCAATCGAATGTTCTTGTGTCTGCAAGAATTAGGAGAGTGGAAAGGTACTGTTTTTTATCAGTTTGCAAGCTGCGCACACTATCCCAGTGTTGTGCAGGTTCATTCTTCACCTTTACGAAGCAGCCGCCCTCTCCAGCTGCCGGAGGCGAAGAAGCGGCTTATTCGCGCAAAGGCGATTGTGCCGGTCACAGTGCACTCCTGTGCGGCGGCATCTGACGAAATGTGCCCGGGACCGGGGCATAGATCCGGGGAGCTGCGTACCTTCGTCTTTAGCGTCTTTTGTGGTCTACATCATTGCAAAAATCCTTTCCACTATGTCTGGCATGGAGAAACTGTGCCTGCACAGAAAACATCTCTCATGGTGTTTTACATGTTGCAGAGACGACTTCTGAGTGTTTTGCTGGTAGAAAAAGAAAGTTTTCCAAAACACATTCCAATCGAATGTTCATGTGTTTGGAAAAGGTAGGAGAGTGGTAAGGTACTGTTTTCGATCAGTTTGCAAGCTGCGCACACTATCCCAGTGTTGTGCACCTTCATTCTCACCTTTCCGTAGCTACTGGTCTCTCCGGCTCGTGGAGGCGAAGAGGCGGCTTCTTCGCGCAAAGGCGATTGTGCCGGTCACAGTGCACTCCAGTGCGGCGGCTTCAGTCGAAATGTGCCCGGTTCCGGTGCTTAGCTCCGGGGACATCCATACCTGCTTCTTTCGGGACTTTTGTGGTCTTCATCATTGCAGACATGTTTTTCACTATGTCTGGCATGGAGAAACTGCGCCTGCACAGAAAACATCTCCGATGGTGTAATACATGTTGCAGCGAAGTCTGCAGTGTGTTTTGCAGGATGAAAAAGAAAGTTGTCCAAAACACTTTCCAACAGAATGTTCATGTGTTTGGAAAAGGTAGGAGATTGGTAAGGTACTGTTTTCTATCAGTTTGCAAGCTGCACACACAATCCCAGTGTTGTTCAGCTTCCTTCTTCACCTTTCCGAAGCAGCCGCTCACTCCGGCTCCCGGAGGCGAAGAAGCGGCTTCTTCGCGCAAAGGCGATTGTGCCGGTCACAGTGCACTCCAGTGTGGCGGCTTCTGCCGAAATGTGCCCGGGACCGGCGCCTAGCTCCGGGGAGCTGCGTACCTTCGTCTTTAGCGTCTTTTGTGGTCTACATCATTACAGAAATGTTTTTCACTATGTTAGGCAAGGTGAAACTGTGCCAGCACAGAAAACATCTCCCATCGTGTTTTACATGTTGCAGAGCGCTCTGCAGAAGTTTATGCACGAAGAAAAAGAAAGTTTTCCAAAACACCTTCCAATCGAATGTTCTTGTGTCTGCAAGAATTAGGAGAGTGGAAAGGTACTGTTTTTTATCAGTTTGCAAGCTGCGCACACTATCCCAGTGTTGTGCAGGTTCATTCTTCACCTTTACGAAGCAGCCGCCCTCTCCAGCTGCCAGAGGCGAAGAAGCGGCTTATTCGCGCAAAGGCGATTGTGCCGGTCACAGTGCACTCCTGTGCGGCGGCATCTGACGAAATGTGCCCGGGACCGGGGCATAGATCCGGGGAGCTGCGTACCTTCGTCTTTAGCGTCTTTTGTGGTCTACATCATTGCAAAAATCCTTTCCACTATGTCTGGCATGGAGAAACTGTGCCTGCACAGAAAACATCTCCCATCGTGTTTTACATGTTGCAGAGACGACTTCTGAGTGTTTTGCTGGTAGAAAAAGAAAGTTTTCCAAAACACATTCCAATCGAATGTTCATGTGTTTGGAAAAGGTAGGAGAGTGGTAAGGTACTGTTTTCGATCAGTTTGCAAGCTGCGCACACTATCCCAGTGTTGTGCACCTTCATTCTCACCTTTCCGTAGCTACTGGTGTCTGCGGCTCGTGGAGGCGAAGAAGCGGCTTCTTCGCGCAAAGGCGATTGTGCCGGTCACAGTGCACTCCAGTGCGGCGGCTTCAGTCGAAATGTGCCCGGTTACGGTGCTTAGCTCCGGGGACATCCATACCTGCTTCTTTCGGGACTTTTGTGGTCTTCATCATTGCAGAAAGGTTTTTCACTATGTCTGGCAAGGAGAAACTGTGCCTGCACAGAAAACATCTCCCATCGTGTTTTACATGTTGCAGAGAGGTCTGCAGAGTGTTTTGCAAGAAGAAAAAGAAAGTTTTTGAAAATACCTGCCAATCGAATATTTATGTGTTTGAAAAAGCTAGGAGAGTAGTAAGGTACTGTTTTCTATCAGTTTGCAAGCTGCGCACACTACCCAGTGTTGTGCAGCTTCATTCTCACCTTTCCGAAGCCACTGCTCCCTACGGCTTCCGTAGGCGAAGATGCGGCTTCTTTGCGCAAAGGTGATTGTACCGGTGCCAATGCTCTAAAGTGCGGCGGCTTCTGCCGAAATGTGCCCGGGACCGGCGCCTAGCTCCGGGGAGCTGCGTACCTTCGTCTTTAGCGTCTTTTGTGGTCTACATCATTGCAAAAATCCTTTCCACTATGTCTGGCATGGAGAAACTGTTTCTGCAGAGAAAACATCTCTCATGCTGTTTTACATGTTGCAGAGAGGTCTTCTGAGTGTTTTGCACGTAGGAAAAGAAAGTTGTCCAAAACACTTTCCAACAGAATGTTCATGTGTTTGGAAAAGGTAGGAGATTGGTAAGGTACTGTTTTCTATCAGTTTGCAAGCTGCACACACAATCCCAGTGTTGTTCAGCTTCCTTCTTCACCTTTCCGAAGCAGCCGCTCACTCCGGCTCCCGGAGGCGAAGAAGCGGCTTCTTCGCGCAAAGGCGATTGTGCCGGTCACAGTGCACTCCAGTGCGGCGGCTTCAGTCGAAATGTGTCCGGGACCGGCGCTTAGCTCCGGGGAGCTGCGTACCTTCGTCTTTAGCGTCTTTGTGGTCTACATCATTGCAAAAATCCTTTCCAATATGTCTGGCATGGAGAAACTGTGCCAGCACCGAAAACGTCTCCCATCGTGTTTTACGTGTTGCAGAAATGTTTGAAGAGTATTTTGCAAGCAGAAAAAGAAAGTTTTTGAAAATACCTTCCAATCGAATATTCATGTGTTTGAAAAAGCTAGGAGTTTAGTAAGGTACTGTTTTCTATCAGTTTGCAAGCTGCACACACAATCCCAGTGTTGTTCAGCTTCCTTCTTCACCTTTCCGAAGCAGCCGCTCACTCCGGCTCCCGGAGGCGAAGAAGCGGCTTCTTCGCGCTAAGGCGATTGTGCCGGTCACAGTGCACTCCAGTGCGGCGGCTTCTGCCGAAATGTGCCCGGGACCGGGGCATAGATCCGGGGAGCTGCGTACCTTCGTCTTTAGCGTCTTTTGTGGTCTACATCATTACAGAAATGTTTTTCACTATGTTAGGCAAGGTGAAACTGTGCCAGCACAGAAAACATCTCCCATCGTGTTTTACATGTTGCAGAGCGCTCTGCAGAAGTTTATGCACGAAGAAAAAGAAAGTTTTCCAAAACACCTTCCAATCGAATGTTCTTGTGTCTGCAAGAATTAGGAGAGTGGAAAGGTACTGTTTTTTATCAGTTTGCAAGCTGCGCACACTATCCCAGTGTTGTGCAGGTTCATTCTTCACCTTTACAAAGCAGCCGCCCTCTCCAGCTGCCAGAGGCGAAGAAGCGGCTTATTCGCGCAAAGGCGATTGTGCCGGTCACAGTGCACTCCTGTGCGGCGGCATCTGACGAAATGTGCCCGGGACCGGGGCATAGATCCGGGGAGCTGCGTATCTTCGTCTTTAGCGTCTTTTGTGGTCTACATCATTGCAAAAATCCTTTCCACTATGTCTGGCATGGAGAAACTGTGCCTGCACAGAAAACATCTCTCATGGTGTTTTACATGTTGCAGAGACGACTTCTGAGTGTTTTGCTGGTAGAAAAAGAAAGTTTTCCAAAACACATTCCAATCGAATGTTCATGTGTTTGGAAAAGGTAGGAGAGTGGTAAGGTACTGTTTTCGATCAGTTTGCAAGCTGCGCACACTATCCCAGTGTTGTGCACCTTCATTCTCACCTTTCCGTAGCTACTGGTCTCTCCGGCTCGTGGAGGCGAAGAGGCGGCTTCTTCGCGCAAAGGCGATTGTGCCGGTCACAGTGCACTCCAGTGCGGCGGCTTCAGTCGAAATGTGCCCGGTTCCGGTGCTTAGCTCCGGGGACATCCATACCTGCTTCTTTCGGGACTTTTGTGGTCTTCATCATTGCAGACATGTTTTTCACTATGTCTGGCATGGAGAAACTGCGCCTGCACAGAAAACATCTCCGATGGTGTAATACATGTTGCAGCGAAGTCTGCAGTGTGTTTTGCAGGATGAAAAAGAAAGTTGTCCAAAACACTTTCCAACAGAATGTTCATGTGTTTGGAAAAGGTAGGAGATTGGTAAGGTACTGTTTTCTATCAGTTTGCAAGCTGCACACACAATCCCAGTGTTGTTCAGCTTCCTTCTTCACCTTTCCGAAGCAGCCGCTCACTCCGGCTCCCGGAGGCGAAGAAGCGGCTTCTTCGCGCAAAGGCGATTGTGCCGGTCACAGTGCACTCCAGTGTGGCGGCTTCTGCCGAAATGTGCCCGGGACCGGCGCCTAGCTCCGGGGAGCTGCGTACCTTCGTCTTTAGCGTCTTTTGTGGTCTACATCATTACAGAAATGTTTTTCACTATGTTAGGCAAGGTGAAACTGTGCCAGCACAGAAAACATCTCCCATCGTGTTTTACATGTTGCAGAGCGCTCTGCAGAAGTTTATGCACGAAGAAAAAGAAAGTTTTCCAAAACACCTTCCAATCGAATGTTCTTGTGTCTGCAAGAATTAGGAGAGTGGAAAGGTACTGTTTTTTATCAGTTTGCAAGCTGCGCAGACTATCCCAGTGTTGTGCAGGTTCATTCTTCACCTTTACGAAGCAGCCGCCCTCTCCAGCTGCCAGAGGCGAAGAAGCGGCTTATTCGCGCAAAGGCGATTGTGCCGGTCACAGTGCACTCCTGTGCGGCGGCATCTGACGAAATGTGCCCGGGACCGGGGCATAGATCCGGGGAGCTGCGTACCTTCGTCTTTAGTGTCTTTTGTGGTCTACATCATTGCAAAAATCCTTTCCACTATGTCTGGCATGGAGAAACTGTGCCTGCACAGAAAACATCTCCCATCGTGTTTTACATGTTGCAGAGACGACTTCTGAGTGTTTTGCTGGTAGAAAAAGAAAGTTTTCCAAAACACATTCCAATCGAATGTTCATGTGTTTGGAAAAGGTAGGAGAGTGGTAAGGTACTGTTTTCGATCAGTTTGCAAGCTGCGCACACTATCCCAGTGTTGTGCACCTTCATTCTCACCTTTCCGTAGCTACTGGTGTCTGCGGCTTGTGGAGGCGAAGAAGCGGCTTCTTCGCGCAAAGGCGATTGTGCCGGTCACAGTGCACTCCAGTGCGGCGGCTTCAGTCGAAATGTGCCCGGTTCCGGTGCTTAGCTCCGGGGACATCCATACCTGCTTCTTTCGGGACTTTTGTGGTCTTCATCATTGCAGAAAGGTTTTTCACTATGTCTGGCAAGGAGAAACTGTGCCTGCACAGAAAACATCTCCCATCGTGTTTTACATGTTGCAGAGAGGTCTGCAGAGTGTTTTGCAAGAAGAAAAAGAAAGTTTTTGAAAATACCTGCCAATCGAATATTTATGTGTTTGAAAAAGCTAGGAGAGTAGTAAGGTACTGTTTTCTATCAGTTTGCAAGCTGCGCACACTACCCAGTGTTGTGCAGCTTCATTCTCACCTTTCCGAAGCCACTGCTCCCTACGGCTTCCGTAGGCGAAGATGCGGCTTCTTTGCGCAAAGGTGATTGTACCGGTGCCAATGCTCTAAAGTGCGGCGGCTTCTGCCGAAATGTGCCCGGGACCGGCGCCTAGCTCCGGGGAGCTGCGTACCTTCGTCTTTAGCGTCTTTTGTGGTCTACATCATTGCAAAAATCCTTTCCACTATGTCTGGCATGGAGAAACTGTGCCTGCAGAGAAAACATCTCTCATGCTGTTTTACATGTTGCAGAGAGGTCTTCTGAGTGTTTTGCACGTAGGAAAAGAAAGTTGTCCAAAACACCTTCCAATCGAATGTTCATGTGTTTGGAAAAGGTAGGAAAGTGGTAGGGTACTGTTTTCTATCAGTTTGCAAGCTGCGCACACTATCCCAGTGTTGTGCAGCTTCATTCTCACCTTTTCGCAGCTACTGGTCTCTCCGGCTCGTGGAGGCGAAGAGGCGGCTTCTTCGCGCAAAGGCGATTGTGCCGGTCACAGTGCACTCCAGTGCGGCGGCTTCTGAGGAAATGTGCCCGGTTCCGGTGCTTAGCTCCGGGGACATCCATACCTGCTTCTTTCGGGACTTTTGTGGTCTTCATCATTGCAGACATGTTTTTCACTATGTCTGGCATGGAGAAACTGCGCCTGCACAGAAAACATCTCCGATGGTGTAATACATGTTGCAGCGAAGTCTGCAGTGTGTTTTGCAGGATGAAAAAGAAAGTTGTCCAAAACACTTTCCAACAGAATGTTCATGTGTTTGGAAAAGGTAGGAGATTGGTAAGGTACTGTTTTCTATCAGTTTGCAAGCTGCACACACAATCCCAGTGTTGTTCAGCTTCCTTCTTCACCTTTCCGAAGCAGCCGCTCACTCCGGCTCCCGGAGGCGAAGAAGCGGCTTCTTCGCGCAAAGGCGATTGTGCCGGTCACAGTGCACTCCAGTGCGGCGGCTTCAGTCGAAATGTGTCCGGGACCGGCGCTTAGCTCCGGGGAGCTGCGTACCTTCGTCTTTAGCGTCTTTGTGGTCTACATCATTGCAAAAATCCTTTCCAATATGTCTGGCATGGAGAAACTGTGCCAGCACCGAAAACGTCTCCCATCGTGTTTTACGTGTTGCAGAAATGTTTGAAGAGTATTTTGCAAGCAGAAAAAGAAAGTTTTTGAAAATACCTTCCAATCGAATATTCATGTGTTTGAAAAAGCTAGGAGTTTAGTAAGGTACTGTTTTCTGTCAGTTTGCAAGCTGCACACACAATCCCAGTGTTGTTCAGCTTCCTTCTTCACCTTTCCGAAGCAGCCGCTCACTCCGGCTCCCGGAGGCGAAGAAGCGGCTTCTTCGCGCTAAGGCGATTGTGCCGGTCACAGTGCACTCCAGTGCGGCGGCTTCTGCCGAAATGTGCCCGGGACCGGGGCATAGATCCGGGGAGCTGCGTACCTTCGTCTTTAGCGTCTTTTGTGGTCTACATCATTACAGAAATGTTTTTCACTATGTTAGGCAAGGTGAAACTGTGCCAGCACAGAAAACATCTCCCATCGTGTTTTACATGTTGCAGAGCGCTCTGCAGAAGTTTATGCACGAAGAAAAAGAAAGTTTTCCAAAACACCTTCCAATCGAATGTTCTTGTGTCTGCAAGAATTAGGAGAGTGGAAAGGTACTGTTTTTTATCAGTTTGCAAGCTGCGCACACTATCCCAGTGTTGTGCAGGTTCATTCTTCACCTTTACGAAGCAGCCGCCCTCTCCAGCTGCCGGAGGCGAAGAAGCGGCTTATTCGCGCAAAGGCGATTGTGCCGGTCACAGTGCACTCCTGTGCGGCGGCATCTGACGAAATGTGCCCGGGACCGGGGCATAGATCCGGGGAGCTGCGTACCTTCGTCTTTAGCGTCTTTTGTGGTCTACATCATTGCAAAAATCCTTTCCACTATGTCTGGCATGGAGAAACTGTGCCTGCACAGAAAACATCTCTCATGGTGTTTTACATGTTGCAGAGACGACTTCTGAGTGTTTTGCTGGTAGAAAAAGAAAGTTTTCCAAAACACATTCCAATCGAATGTTCATGTGTTTGGAAAAGGTAGGAGAGTGGTAAGGTACTGTTTTCGATCAGTTTGCAAGCTGCGCACACTATCCCAGTGTTGTGCACCTTCATTCTCACCTTTCCGTAGCTACTGGTCTCTCCGGCTCGTGGAGGCGAAGAGGCGGCTTCTTCGCGCAAAGGCGATTGTGCCGGTCACAGTGCACTCCAGTGCGGCGGCTTCAGTCGAAATGTGCCCGGTTCCGGTGCTTAGCTCCGGGGACATCCATACCTGCTTCTTTCGGGACTTTTGTGGTCTTCATCATTGCAGACATGTTTTTCACTATGTCTGGCATGGAGAAACTGCGCCTGCAAAGAAAACATCTCCGATGGTGTAATACATGTTGCAGCGAAGTCTGCAGTGTGTTTTGCAGGATGAAAAAGAAAGTTGTCCAAAACACTTTCCAACAGAATGTTCATGTGTTTGGAAAAGGTAGGAGATTGGTAAGGTACTGTTTTCTATCAGTTTGCAAGCTGCACACACAATCCCAGTGTTGTTCAGCTTCCTTCTTCACCTTTCTGAAGCAGCCGCTCACTCCGGCTCCCGGAGGCGAAGAAGCGGCTTCTTCGCGCAAAGGCGATTGTGCCGGTCACAGTGCACTCCAGTGTGGCGGCTTCTGCCGAAATGTGCCCGGGACCGGCGCCTAGCTCCGGGGAGCTGCGTACCTTCGTCTTTAGCGTCTTTTGTGGTCTACATCATTACAGAAATGTTTTTCACTATGTTAGGCAAGGTGAAACTGTGCCAGCACAGAAAACATCTCCCATCGTGTTTTACATGTTGCAGAGCGCTCTGCAGAAGTTTATGCACGAAGAAAAAGAAAGTTTTCCAAAACACCTTCCAATCGAATGTTCTTGTGTCTGCAAGAATTAGGAGAGTGGAAAGGTACTGTTTTTTATCAGTTTGCAAGCTGCGCACACTATCCCAGTGTTGTGCAGGTTCATTCTTCACCTTTACGAAGCAGCCGCCCTCTCCAGCTGCCAGAGGCGAAGAAGCGGCTTATTCGCGCAAAGGCGATTGTGCCGGTCACAGTGCACTCCTGTGCGGCGGCATCTGACGAAATGTGCCCGGGACCGGGGCATAGATCCGGGGAGCTGCGTACCTTCGTCTTTAGTGTCTTTTGTGGTCTACATCATTGCAAAAATCCTTTCCACTATGTCTGGCATGGAGAAACTGTGCCTGCACAGAAAACATCTCCCATCGTGTTTTACATGTTGCAGAGACGACTTCTGAGTGTTTTGCTGGTAGAAAAAGAAAGTTTTCCAAAACACATTCCAATCGAATGTTCATGTGTTTGGAAAAGGTAGGAGAGTGGTAAGGTACTGTTTTCGATCAGTTTGCAAGCTGCGCACACTATCCCAGTGTTGTGCACCTTCATTCTCACCTTTCCGTAGCTACTGGTGTCTGCGGCTTGTGGAGGCGAAGAAGCGGCTTCTTCGCGCAAAGGCGATTGTGCCGGTCACAGTGCACTCCAGTGCGGCGGCTTCAGTCGAAATGTGCCCGGTTCCGGTGCTTAGCTCCGGGGACATCCATACCTGCTTCTTTCGGGACTTTTGTGGTCTTCATCATTGCAGAAAGGTTTTTCACTATGTCTGGCAAGGAGAAACTGTGCCTGCACAGAAAACATCTCCCATCGTGTTTTACATGTTGCAGAGAAGTCTGCAGAGTGTTTTGCAGAAGAAAAAGAAAGTTTTTGAAAATACCTGCCAATCGAATATTTATGTGTTTGAAAAAGCTAGGAGAGTAGTAAGGTACTGTTTTCTATCAGTTTGCAAGCTGCGCACACTACCCAGTGTTGTGCAGCTTCATTCTCACCTTTCCGAAGCCACTGCTCCCTACGGCTTCCGTAGGCGAAGATGCGGCTTCTTTGCGCAAAGGTGATTGTACCCGTGCCAATGCTCTAAAGTGCGGCGGCTTCTGCCGAAATGTGCCCGGGACCGGCGCCTAGCTCCGGGGAGCTGCGTACCTTCGTCTTTAGCGTCTTTTGTGGTCTACATCATTGCAAAAATCCTTTCCACTATGTCTGGCATGGAGAAACTGTGCCTGCAGAGAAAACATCTCTCATGCTGTTTTACATGTTGCAGAGAGGTCTTCTGAGTGTTTTGCACGTAGGAAAAGAAAGTTGTCCAAAACACCTTCCAATCGAATGTTCATGTGTTTGGAAAAGGTAGGAAAGTGGTAGGGTACTGTTTTCTATCAGTTTGCAAGCTGCGCACACTATCCCAGTGTTGTGCAGCTTCATTCTCACCTTTTCGCAGCTACTGGTCTCTCCGGCTCGTGGAGGCGAAGAGGCGGCTTCTTCGCGCAAAGGCGATTGTGCCGGTCACAGTGCACTCCAGTGCGGCGGCTTCTGAGGAAATGTGCCCGGTTCCGGTGCTTAGCTCCGGGGACATCCATACCTGCTTCTTTCGGGACTTTTGTGGTCTTCATCATTGCAGACATGTTTTTCACTATGTCTGGCATGGAGAAACTGCGCCTGCACAGAAAACATCTCCGATGGTGTAATACATGTTGCAGCGAAGTCTGCAGTGTGTTTTGCAGGATGAAAAAGAAAGTTGTCCAAAACACTTTCCAACAGAATGTTCATGTGTTTGGAAAAGGTAGGAGATTGGTAAGGTACTGTTTTCTATCAGTTTGCAAGCTGCACACACAATCCCAGTGTTGTTCAGCTTCCTTCTTCACCTTTCCGAAGCAGCCGCTCACTCCGGCTCCCGGAGGCGAAGAAGCGGCTTCTTCGCGCAAAGGCGATTGTGCCGGTCACAGTGCACTCCAGTGCGGCGGCTTCAGTCGAAATGTGTCCGGGACCGGCGCTTAGCTCCGGGGAGCTGCGTACCTTCGTCTTTAGCGTCTTTGTGGTCTACATCATTGCAAAAATCCTTTCCAATATGTCTGGCATGGAGAAACTGTGCCAGCACCGAAAACGTCTCCCATCGTGTTTTACGTGTTGCAGAAATGTTTGAAGAGTATTTTGCAAGCAGAAAAAGAAAGTTTTTGAAAATACCTTCCAATCGAATATTCATGTGTTTGAAAAAGCTAGGAGTTTAGTAAGGTACTGTTTTCTATCAGTTTGCAAGCTGCACACACAATCCCAGTGTTGTTCAGCTTCCTTCTTCACCTTTCCGAAGCAGCCGCTCACTCCGGCTCCCGGAGGCGAAGAAGCGGCTTCTTCGCGCTAAGGCGATTGTGCCGGTCACAGTGCACTCCAGTGTGGCGGCTTCTGCCGAAATGTGCCCGGGACCGGGGCATAGATCCGGGGAGCTGCGTACCTTCGTCTTTAGCGTCTTTTGTGGTCTACATCATTACAGAAATGTTTTTCACTATGTTAGGCAAGGTGAAACTGTGCCAGCACAGAAAACATCTCCCATCGTGTTTTACATGTTGCAGAGCGCTCTGCAGAAGTTTATGCACGAAGAAAAAGAAAGTTTTCCAAAACACCTTCCAATCGAATGTTCTTGTGTCTGCAAGAATTAGGAGAGTGGAAAGGTACTGTTTTTTATCAGTTTGCAAGCTGCGCACACTATCCCAGTGTTGTGCAGGTTCATTCTTCACCTTTACGAAGCAGCCGCCCTCTCCAGCTGCCGGAGGCGAAGAAGCGGCTTATTCGCGCAAAGGCGATTGTGCCGGTCACAGTGCACTCCTGTGCGGCGGCATCTGACGAAATGTGCCCGGGACCGGGGCATAGATCCGGGGAGCTGCGTACCTTCGTCTTTAGCGTCTTTTGTGGTCTACATCATTGCAAAAATCCTTTCCACTATGTCTGGCATGGAGAAACTGTGCCTGCACAGAAAACATCTCTCATGGTGTTTTACATGTTGCAGAGACGACTTCTGAGTGTTTTGCTGGTAGAAAAAGAAAGTTTTCCAAAACACATTCCAATCGAATGTTCATGTGTTTGGAAAAGGTAGGAGAGTGGTAAGGTACTGTTTTCGATCAGTTTGCAAGCTGCGCACACTATCCCAGTGTTGTGCACCTTCATTCTCACCTTTCCGTAGCTACTGGTCTCTCCGGCTCGTGGAGGCGAAGAGGCGGCTTCTTCGCGCAAAGGCGATTGTGCCGGTCACAGTGCACTCCAGTGCGGCGGCTTCAGTCGAAATGTGCCCGGTTCCGGTGCTTAGCTCCGGGGACATCCATACCTGCTTCTTTCGGGACTTTTGTGGTCTTCATCATTGCAGACATGTTTTTCACTATGTCTGGCATGGAGAAACTGCGCCTGCACAGAAAACATCTCCGATGGTGTAATACATGTTGCAGCGAAGTCTGCAGTGTGTTTTGCAGGATGAAAAAGAAAGTTGTCCAAAACACTTTCCAACAGAATGTTCATGTGTTTGGAAAAGGTAGGAGATTGGTAAGGTACTGTTTTCTATCAGTTTGCAAGCTGCACACACAATCCCAGTGTTGTTCAGCTTCCTTCTTCACCTTTCCGAAGCAGCCGCTCACTCCGGCTCCCGGAGGCGAAGAAGCGGCTTCTTCGCGCTAAGGCGATTGTGCCGGTCACAGTGCACTCCAGTGCGGCGGCTTCTGCCGAAATGTGCCCGGGACCGGCGCCTAGCTCCGGGGAGCTGCGTACCTTCGTCTTTAGCGTCTTTTGTGGTCTACATCATTACAGAAATGTTTTTCACTATGTTAGGCAAGGTGAAACTGTGCCAGCACAGAAAACATCTCCCATCGTGTTTTACATGTTGCAGAGCGCTCTGCAGAAGTTTATGCACGAAGAAAAAGAAAGTTTTCCAAAACACCTTCCAATCGAATGTTCTTGTGTCTGCAAGAATTAGGAGAGTGGAAAGGTACTGTTTTTTATCAGTTTGCAAGCTGCACACACTATCCCAGTGTTGTGCAGGTTCATTCTTCACCTTTACGAAGCAGCCGCCCTCTCCAGCTGCCGGAGGCGAAGAAGCGGCTTATTCGCGCAAAGGCGATTGTGCCGGTCACAGTGCACTCCTGTGCGGCGGCATCTGACGAAATGTGCCCGGGACCGGGGCATAGATCCGGGGAGCTGCGTACCTTCGTCTTTAGTGTCTTTTGTGGTCTACATCATTGCAAAAATCCTTTCCACTATGTCTGGCATGGAGAAACTGTGCCTGCACAGAAAACATCTCCCATCGTGTTTTACATGTTGCAGAGACGACTTCTGAGTGTTTTGCTGGTAGAAAAAGAAAGTTTTCCAAAACACATTCCAATCGAATGTTCATGTGTTTGGAAAAGGTAGGAGAGTGGTAAGGTACTGTTTTCGATCAGTTTGCAAGCTGCGCACACTATCCCAGTGTTGTGCACCTTCATTCTCACCTTTCCGTAGCTACTGGTGTCTGCGGCTTGTGGAGGCGAAGAAGCGGCTTCTTCGCGCAAAGGCGATTGTGCCGGTCACAGTGCACTCCAGTGCGGCGGCTTCAGTCGAAATGTGCCCGGTTCCGGTGCTTAGCTCCGGGGACATCCATACCTGCTTCTTTCGGGACTTTTGTGGTCTTCATCATTGCAGAAAGGTTTTTCACTATGTCTGGCAAGGAGAAACTGTGCCTGCACAGAAAACATCTCCCATCGTGTTTTACATGTTGCAGAGAGGTCTGAAGAGTGTTTTGCAAGAAGAAAAAGAAAGTTTTTGAAAATACCTGCCAATCGAATATTTATGTGTTTGAAAAAGCTAGGAGAGTAGTAAGGTACTGTTTTCTATCAGTTTGCAAGCTGCGCACACTACCCAGTGTTGTGCAGCTTCATTCTCACCTTTCCGAAGCCACTGCTCCCTACGGCTTCCGTAGGCGAAGATGCGGCTTCTTTGCGCAAAGGTGATTGTACCCGTGCCAATGCTCTAAAGTGCGGCGGCTTCTGCCGAAATGTGCCCGGGACCGGCGCCTAGCTCCGGGGAGCTGCGTACCTTCGTCTTTAGCGTCTTTTGTGGTCTACATCATTGCAAAAATCCTTTCCACTATGTCTGGCATGGAGAAACTGTGCCTGCAGAGAAAACATCTCTCATGCTGTTTTACATGTTGCAGAGAGGTCTTCTGAGTGTTTTGCACGTAGGAAAAGAAAGTTGTCCAAAACACCTTCCAATCGAATGTTCATGTGTTTGGAAAAGGTAGGAAAGTGGTAGGGTACTGTTTTCTATCAGTTTGCAAGCTGCGCACACTATCCCAGTGTTGTGCAGCTTCATTCTCACCTTTTCGCAGCTACTGGTCTCTCCGGCTCGTGGAGGCGAAGAGGCGGCTTCTTCGCGCAAAGGCGATTGTGCCGGTCACAGTGCACTCCAGTGCGGCGGCTTCTGAGGAAATGTGCCCGGTTCCGGTGCTTAGCTCCGGGGACATCCATACCTGCTTCTTTCGGGACTTTTGTGGTCTTCATCATTGCAGACATGTTTTTCACTATGTCTGGCATGGAGAAACTGCGCCTGCACAGAAAACATCTCCGATGGTGTAATACATGTTGCAGCGAAGTCTGCAGTGTGTTTTGCAGGATGAAAAAGAAAGTTGTCCAAAACACTTTCCAACAGAATGTTCATGTGTTTGGAAAAGGTAGGAGATTGGTAAGGTACTGTTTTCTATCAGTTTGCAAGCTGCACACACAATCCCAGTGTTGTTCAGCTTCCTTCTTCACCTTTCCGAAGCAGCCGCTCACTCCGGCTCCCGGAGGCGAAGAAGCGGCTTCTTCGCGCAAAGGCGATTGTGCCGGTCACAGTGCACTCCAGTGCGGCGGCTTCAGTCGAAATGTGTCCGGGACCGGCGCTTAGCTCCGGGGAGCTGCGTACCTTCGTCTTTAGCGTCTTTGTGGTCTACATCATTGCAAAAATCCTTTCCAATATGTCTGGCATGGAGAAACTGTGCCAGCACCGAAAACGTCTCCCATCGTGTTTTACGTGTTGCAGAAATGTTTGAAGAGTATTTTGCAAGCAGAAAAAGAAAGTTTTTGAAAATACCTTCCAATCGAATATTCATGTGTTTGAAAAAGCTAGGAGTTTAGTAAGGTACTGTTTTCTGTCAGTTTGCAAGCTGCACACACAATCCCAGTGTTGTTCAGCTTCCTTCTTCACCTTTCCGAAGCAGCCGCTCACTCCGGCTCCCGGAGGCGAAGAAGCGGCTTCTTCGCGCTAAGGCGATTGTGCCGGTCACAGTGCACTCCAGTGCGGCGGCTTCTGCCGAAATGTGCCCGGGACCGGGGCATAGATCCGGGGAGCTGCGTACCTTCGTCTTTAGCGTCTTTTGTGGTCTACATCATTACAGAAATGTTTTTCACTATGTTAGGCAAGGTGAAACTGTGCCAGCACAGAAAACATCTCCCATCGTGTTTTACATGTTGCAGAGCGCTCTGCAGAAGTTTATGCACGAAGAAAAAGAAAGTTTTCCAAAACACCTTCCAATCGAATGTTCTTGTGTCTGCAAGAATTAGGAGAGTGGAAAGGTACTGTTTTTTATCAGTTTGCAAGCTGCGCAGACTATCCCAGTGTTGTGCAGGTTCATTCTTCACCTTTACGAAGCAGCCGCCCTCTCCAGCTGCCGGAGGCGAAGAAGCGGCTTATTCGCGCAAAGGCGATTGTGCCGGTCACAGTGCACTCCTGTGCGGCGGCATCTGACGAAATGTGCCCGGGACCGGGGCATAGATCCGGGGAGCTGCGTACCTTCGTCTTTAGCGTCTTTTGTGGTCTACATCATTGCAAAAATCCTTTCCACTATGTCTGGCATGGAGAAACTGTGCCTGCACAGAAAACATCTCTCATGGTGTTTTACATGTTGCAGAGACGACTTCTGAGTGTTTTGCTGGTAGAAAAAGAAAGTTTTCCAAAACACATTCCAATCGAATGTTCATGTGTTTGGAAAAGGTAGGAGAGTGGTAAGGTACTGTTTTCGATCAGTTTGCAAGCTGCGCACACTATCCCAGTGTTGTGCACCTTCATTCTCACCTTTCCGTAGCTACTGGTCTCTCCGGCTCGTGGAGGCGAAGAGGCGGCTTCTTCGCGCAAAGGCGATTGTGCCGGTCACAGTGCACTCCAGTGCGGCGGCTTCAGTCGAAATGTGCCCGGTTCCGGTGCTTAGCTCCGGGGACATCCATACCTGCTTCTTTCGGGACTTTTGTGGTCTTCATCATTGCAGACATGTTTTTCACTATGTCTGGCATGGAGAAACTGCGCCTGCACAGAAAACATCTCCGATGGTGTAATACATGTTGCAGCGAAGTCTGCAGTGTGTTTTGCAGGATGAAAAAGAAAGTTGTCCAAAACACTTTCCAACAGAATGTTCATGTGTTTGGAAAAGGTAGGAGATTGGTAAGGTACTGTTTTCTATCAGTTTGCAAGCTGCACACACAATCCCAGTGTTGTTCAGCTTCCTTCTTCACCTTTCCGAAGCAGCCGCTCACTCCGGCTCCCGGAGGCGAAGAAGCGGCTTCTTCGCGCAAAGGCGATTGTGCCGGTCACAGTGCACTCCAGTGTGGCGGCTTCTGCCGAAATGTGCCCGGGACCGGCGCCTAGCTCCGGGGAGCTGCGTACCTTCGTCTTTAGCGTCTTTTGTGGTCTACATCATTACAGAAATGTTTTTCACTATGTTAGGCAAGGTGAAACTGTGCCAGCACAGAAAACATCTCCCATCGTGTTTTACATGTTGCAGAGCGCTCTGCAGAAGTTTATGCACGAAGAAAAAGAAAGTTTTCCAAAACACCTTCCAATCGAATGTTCTTGTGTCTGCAAGAATTAGGAGAGTGGAAAGGTACTGTTTTTTATCAGTTTGCAAGCTGCGCACACTATCCCAGTGTTGTGCAGGTTCATTCTTCACCTTTACAAAGCAGCCGCCCTCTCCAGCTGCCAGAGGCGAAGAAGCGGCTTATTCGCGCAAAGGCGATTGTGCCGGTCACAGTGCACTCCTGTGCGGCGGCATCTGACGAAATGTGCCCGGGACCGGGGCATAGATCCGGGGAGCTGCGTATCTTCGTCTTTAGCGTCTTTTGTGGTCTACATCATTGCAAAAATCCTTTCCACTATGTCTGGCATGGAGAAACTGTGCCTGCACAGAAAACATCTCTCATGGTGTTTTACATGTTGCAGAGACGACTTCTGAGTGTTTTGCTGGTAGAAAAAGAAAGTTTTCCAAAACACATTCCAATCGAATGTTCATGTGTTTGGAAAAGGTAGGAGAGTGGTAAGGTACTGTTTTCGATCAGTTTGCAAGCTGCGCACACTATCCCAGTGTTGTGCACCTTCATTCTCACCTTTCCGTAGCTACTGGTCTCTCCGGCTCGTGGAGGCGAAGAGGCGGCTTCTTCGCGCAAAGGCGATTGTGCCGGTCACAGTGCACTCCAGTGCGGCGGCTTCAGTCGAAATGTGCCCGGTTCCGGTGCTTAGCTCCGGGGACATCCATACCTGCTTCTTTCGGGACTTTTGTGGTCTTCATCATTGCAGACATGTTTTTCACTATGTCTGGCATGGAGAAACTGCGCCTGCACAGAAAACATCTCCGATGGTGTAATACATGTTGCAGCGAAGTCTGCAGTGTGTTTTGCAGGATGAAAAAGAAAGTTGTCCAAAACACTTTCCAACAGAATGTTCATGTGTTTGGAAAAGGTAGGAGATTGGTAAGGTACTGTTTTCTATCAGTTTGCAAGCTGCACACACAATCCCAGTGTTGTTCAGCTTCCTTCTTCACCTTTCCGAAGCAGCCGCTCACTCCGGCTCCCGGAGGCGAAGAAGCGGCTTCTTCGCGCAAAGGCGATTGTGCCGGTCACAGTGCACTCCAGTGTGGCGGCTTCTGCCGAAATGTGCCCGGGACCGGCGCCTAGCTCCGGGGAGCTGCGTACCTTCGTCTTTAGCGTCTTTTGTGGTCTACATCATTACAGAAATGTTTTTCACTATGTTAGGCAAGGTGAAACTGTGCCAGCACAGAAAACATCTCCCATCGTGTTTTACATGTTGCAGAGCGCTCTGCAGAAGTTTATGCACGAAGAAAAAGAAAGTTTTCCAAAACACCTTCCAATCGAATGTTCTTGTGTCTGCAAGAATTAGGAGAGTGGAAAGGTACTGTTTTTTATCAGTTTGCAAGCTGCGCAGACTATCCCAGTGTTGTGCAGGTTCATTCTTCACCTTTACGAAGCAGCCGCCCTCTCCAGCTGCCGGAGGCGAAGAAGCGGCTTATTCGCGCAAAGGCGATTGTGCCGGTCACAGTGCACTCCTGTGCGGCGGCATCTGACGAAATGTGCCCGGGACCGGGGCATAGATCCGGGGAGCTGCGTACCTTCGTCTTTAGTGTCTTTTGTGGTCTACATCATTGCAAAAATCCTTTCCACTATGTCTGGCATGGAGAAACTGTGCCTGCACAGAAAACATCTCCCATCGTGTTTTACATGTTGCAGAGACGACTTCTGAGTGTTTTGCTGGTAGAAAAAGAAAGTTTTCCAAAACACATTCCAATCGAATGTTCATGTGTTTGGAAAAGGTAGGAGAGTGGTAAGGTACTGTTTTCGATCAGTTTGCAAGCTGCGCACACTATCCCAGTGTTGTGCACCTTCATTCTCACCTTTCCGTAGCTACTGGTGTCTGCGGCTTGTGGAGGCGAAGAAGCGGCTTCTTCGCGCAAAGGCGATTGTGCCGGTCACAGTGCACTCCAGTGCGGCGGCTTCAGTCGAAATGTGCCCGGTTACGGTGCTTAGCTCCGGGGACATCCATACCTGCTTCTTTCGGGACTTTTGTGGTCTTCATCATTGCAGAAAGGTTTTTCACTATGTCTGGCAAGGAGAAACTGTGCCTGCACAGAAAACATCTCCCATCGTGTTTTACATGTTGCAGAGAGGTCTGCAGAGTGTTTTGCAAGAAGAAAAAGAAAGTTTTTGAAAATACCTGCCAATCGAATATTTATGTGTTTGAAAAAGCTAGGAGAGTAGTAAGGTACTGTTTTCTATCAGTTTGCAAGCTGCGCACACTACCCAGTGTTGTGCAGCTTCATTCTCACCTTTCCGAAGCCACTGCTCCCTACGGCTTCCGTAGGCGAAGATGCGGCTTCTTTGCGCAAAGGTGATTGTACCCGTGCCAATGCTCTAAAGTGCGGCGGCTTCTGCCGAAATGTGCCCGGGACCGGCGCCTAGCTCCGGGGAGCTGCGTACCTTCGTCTTTAGCGTCTTTTGTGGTCTACATCATTGCAAAAATCCTTTCCACTATGTCTGGCATGGAGAAACTGTGCCTGCAGAGAAAACATCTCTCATGCTGTTTTACATGTTGCAGAGAGGTCTTCTGAGTGTTTTGCACGTAGGAAAAGAAAGTTGTCCAAAACACCTTCCAATCGAATGTTCATGTGTTTGGAAAAGGTAGGAAAGTGGTAGGGTACTGTTTTCTATCAGTTTGCAAGCTGCGCACACTATCCCAGTGTTGTGCAGCTTCATTCTCACCTTTTCGCAGCTACTGGTCTCTCCGGCTCGTGGAGGCGAAGAGGCGGCTTCTTCGCGCAAAGGCGATTGTGCCGGTCACAGTGCACTCCAGTGCGGCGGCTTCTGAGGAAATGTGCCCGGTTCCGGTGCTTAGCTCCGGGGACATCCATACCTGCTTCTTTCGGGACTTTTGTGGTCTTCATCATTGCAGACATGTTTTTCACTATGTCTGGCATGGAGAAACTGCGCCTGCACAGAAAACATCTCCGATGGTGTAATACATGTTGCAGCGAAGTCTGCAGTGTGTTTTGCAGGATGAAAAAGAAAGTTGTCCAAAACACTTTCCAACAGAATGTTCATGTGTTTGGAAAAGGTAGGAGATTGGTAAGGTACTGTTTTCTATCAGTTTGCAAGCTGCACACACAATCCCAGTGTTGTTCAGCTTCCTTCTTCACCTTTCCGAAGCAGCCGCTCACTCCGGCTCCCGGAGGCGAAGAAGCGGCTTCTTCGCGCAAAGGCGATTGTGCCGGTCACAGTGCACTCCAGTGCGGCGGCTTCAGTCGAAATGTGTCCGGGACCGGCGCTTAGCTCCGGGGAGCTGCGTACCTTCGTCTTTAGCGTCTTTGTGGTCTACATCATTGCAAAAATCCTTTCCAATATGTCTGGCATGGAGAAACTGTGCCAGCACCGAAAACGTCTCCCATCGTGTTTTACGTGTTGCAGAAATGTTTGAAGAGTATTTTGCAAGCAGAAAAAGAAAGTTTTTGAAAATACCTTCCAATCGAATATTCATGTGTTTGAAAAAGCTAGGAGTTTAGTAAGGTACTGTTTTCTATCAGTTTGCAAGCTGCACACACAATCCCAGTGTTGTTCAGCTTCCTTCTTCACCTTTCCGAAGCAGCCGCTCACTCCGGCTCCCGGAGGCGAAGAAGCGGCTTCTTCGCGCTAAGGCGATTGTGCCGGTCACAGTGCACTCCAGTGCGGCGGCTTCTGCCGAAATGTGCCCGGGACCGGGGCATAGATCCGGGGAGCTGCGTACCTTCGTCTTTAGCGTCTTTTGTGGTCTACATCATTACAGAAATGTTTTTCACTATGTTAGGCAAGGTGAAACTGTGCCAGCACAGAAAACATCTCCCATCGTGTTTTACATGTTGCAGAGCGCTCTGCAGAAGTTTATGCACGAAGAAAAAGAAAGTTTTCCAAAACACCTTCCAATCGAATGTTCTTGTGTCTGCAAGAATTAGGAGAGTGGAAAGGTACTGTTTTTTATCAGTTTGCAAGCTGCGCACACTATCCCAGTGTTGTGCAGGTTCATTCTTCACCTTTACAAAGCAGCCGCCCTCTCCAGCTGCCAGAGGCGAAGAAGCGGCTTATTCGCGCAAAGGCGATTGTGCCGGTCACAGTGCACTCCTGTGCGGCGGCATCTGACGAAATGTGCCCGGGACCGGGGCATAGATCCGGGGAGCTGCGTATCTTCGTCTTTAGCGTCTTTTGTGGTCTACATCATTGCAAAAATCCTTTCCACTATGTCTGGCATGGAGAAACTGTGCCTGCACAGAAAACATCTCTCATGGTGTTTTACATGTTGCAGAGACGACTTCTGAGTGTTTTGCTGGTAGAAAAAGAAAGTTTTCCAAAACACATTCCAATCGAATGTTCATGTGTTTGGAAAAGGTAGGAGAGTGGTAAGGTACTGTTTTCGATCAGTTTGCAAGCTGCGCACACTATCCCAGTGTTGTGCACCTTCATTCTCACCTTTCCGTAGCTACTGGTCTCTCCGGCTCGTGGAGGCGAAGAGGCGGCTTCTTCGCGCAAAGGCGATTGTGCCGGTCACAGTGCACTCCAGTGCGGCGGCTTCAGTCGAAATGTGCCCGGTTCCGGTGCTTAGCTCCGGGGACATCCATACCTGCTTCTTTCGGGACTTTTGTGGTCTTCATCATTGCAGACATGTTTTTCACTATGTCTGGCATGGAGAAACTGCGCCTGCACAGAAAACATCTCCGATGGTGTAATACATGTTGCAGCGAAGTCTGCAGTGTGTTTTGCAGGATGAAAAAGAAAGTTGTCCAAAACACTTTCCAACAGAATGTTCATGTGTTTGGAAAAGGTAGGAGATTGGTAAGGTACTGTTTTCTATCAGTTTGCAAGCTGCACACACAATCCCAGTGTTGTTCAGCTTCCTTCTTCACCTTTCCGAAGCAGCCGCTCACTCCGGCTCCCGGAGGCGAAGAAGCGGCTTCTTCGCGCAAAGGCGATTGTGCCGGTCACAGTGCACTCCAGTGTGGCGGCTTCTGCCGAAATGTGCCCGGGACCGGCGCCTAGCTCCGGGGAGCTGCGTACCTTCGTCTTTAGCGTCTTTTGTGGTCTACATCATTACAGAAATGTTTTTCACTATGTTAGGCAAGGTGAAACTGTGCCAGCACAGAAAACATCTCCCATCGTGTTTTACATGTTGCAGAGCGCTCTGCAGAAGTTTATGCACGAAGAAAAAGAAAGTTTTCCAAAACACCTTCCAATCGAATGTTCTTGTGTCTGCAAGAATTAGGAGAGTGGAAAGGTACTGTTTTTTATCAGTTTGCAAGCTGCGCACACTATCCCAGTGTTGTGCAGGTTCATTCTTCACCTTTACGAAGCAGCCGCCCTCTCCAGCTGCCGGAGGCGAAGAAGCGGCTTATTCGCGCAAAGGCGATTGTGCCGGTCACAGTGCACTCCTGTGCGGCGGCATCTGACGAAATGTGCCCGGGACCGGGGCATAGATCCGGGGAGCTGCGTACCTTCGTCTTTAGTGTCTTTTGTGGTCTACATCATTGCAAAAATCCTTTCCACTATGTCTGGCATGGAGAAACTGTGCCTGCACAGAAAACATCTCCCATCGTGTTTTACATGTTGCAGAGACGACTTCTGAGTGTTTTGCTGGTAGAAAAAGAAAGTTTTCCAAAACACATTCCAATCGAATGTTCATGTGTTTGGAAAAGGTAGGAGAGTGGTAAGGTACTGTTTTCGATCAGTTTGCAAGCTGCGCACACTATCCCAGTGTTGTGCACCTTCATTCTCACCTTTCCGTAGCTACTGGTGTCTGCGGCTTGTGGAGGCGAAGAAGCGGCTTCTTCGCGCAAAGGCGATTGTGCCGGTCACAGTGCACTCCAGTGCGAAGGCTTCAGTCGAAATGTGCCCGGTTACGGTGCTTAGCTCCGGGGACATCCATACCTGCTTCTTTCGGGACTTTTGTGGTCTTCATCATTGCAGAAAGGTTTTTCACTATGTCTGGCAAGGAGAAACTGTGCCTGCACAGAAAACATCTCCCATCGTGTTTTACATGTTGCAGAGAGGTCTGCAGAGTGTTTTGCAAGAAGAAAAAGAAAGTTTTTGAAAATACCTGCCAATCGAATATTTATGTGTTTGAAAAAGCTAGGAGAGTAGTAAGGTACTGTTTTCTATCAGTTTGCAAGCTGCGCACACTACCCAGTGTTGTGCAGCTTCATTCTCACCTTTCCGAAGCCACTGCTCCCTACGGCTTCCGTAGGCGAAGATGCGGCTTCTTTGCGCAAAGGTGATTGTACCCGTGCCAATGCTCTAAAGTGCGGCGGCTTCTGCCGAAATGTGCCCGGGACCGGCGCCTAGCTCCGGGGAGCTGCGTACCTTCGTCTTTAGCGTCTTTTGTGGTCTACATCATTGCAAAAATCCTTTCCACTATGTCTGGCATGGAGAAACTGTGCCTGCAGAGAAAACATCTCTCATGCTGTTTTACATGTTGCAGAGAGGTCTTCTGAGTGTTTTGCACGTAGGAAAAGAAAGTTGTCCAAAACACCTTCCAATCGAATGTTCATGTGTTTGGAAAAGGTAGGAAAGTGGTAGGGTACTGTTTTCTATCAGTTTGCAAGCTGCGCACACAATCCCAGTGTTGTGCAGCTTCATTCTCACCTTTTCGCAGCTACTGGTCTCTCCGGCTCGTGGAGGCGAAGAGGCGGCTTCTTCGCGCAAAGGCGATTGTGCCGGTCACAGTGCACTCCAGTGCGGCGGCTTCTGAGGAAATGTGCCCGGTTCCGGTGCTTAGCTCCGGGGACATCCATACCTGCTTCTTTCGGGACTTTTGTGGTCTTCATCATTGCAGACATGTTTTTCACTATGTCTGGCATGGAGAAACTGCGCCTGCACAGAAAACATCTCCGATGGTGTTTTACATGTTGCAGCGAAGTCTGCAGTGTGTTTTGCAGGATGAAAAAGAAAGTTGTCCAAAACACTTTCCAACAGAATGTTCATGTGTTTGGAAAAGGTAGGAGATTGGTAAGGTACTGTTTTCTATCAGTTTGCAAGCTGCACACACAATCCCAGTGTTGTTCAGCTTCCTTCTTCACCTTTCCGAAGCAGCCGCTCACTCCGGCTCCCGGAGGCGAAGAAGCGGCTTCTTCGCGCAAAGGCGATTGTGCCGGTCACAGTGCACTCCAGTGCGGCGGCTTCAGTCGAAATGTGTCCGGGACCGGCGCTTAGCTCCGGGGAGCTGCGTACCTTCGTCTTTAGCGTCTTTGTGGTCTACATCATTGCAAAAATCCTTTCCAATATGTCTGGCATGGAGAAACTGTGCCAGCACCGAAAACGTCTCCCATCGTGTTTTACGTGTTGCAGAAATGTTTGAAGAGTATTTTGCAAGCAGAAAAAGAAAGTTTTTGAAAATACCTTCCAATCGAATATTCATGTGTTTGAAAAAGCTAGGAGTTTAGTAAGGTACTGTTTTCTGTCAGTTTGCAAGCTGCACACACAATCCCAGTGTTGTTCAGCTTCCTTCTTCACCTTTCCGAAGCAGCCGCTCACTCCGGCTCCCGGAGGCGAAGAAGCGGCTTCTTCGCGCTAAGGCGATTGTGCCGGTCACAGTGCACTCCAGTGCGGCGGCTTCTGCCGAAATGTGCCCGGGACCGGGGCATAGATCCGGGGAGCTGCGTACCTTCGTCTTTAGCGTCTTTTGTGGTCTACATCATTACAGAAATGTTTTTCACTATGTTAGGCAAGGTGAAACTGTGCCAGCACAGAAAACATCTCCCATCGTGTTTTACATGTTGCAGAGCGCTCTGCAGAAGTTTATGCACGAAGAAAAAGAAAGTTTTCCAAAACACCTTCCAATCGAATGTTCTTGTGTCTGCAAGAATTAGGAGAGTGGAAAGGTACTGTTTTTTATCAGTTTGCAAGCTGCGCAGACTATCCCAGTGTTGTGCAGGTTCATTCTTCACCTTTACGAAGCAGCCGCCCTCTCCAGCTGCCGGAGGCGAAGAAGCGGCTTATTCGCGCAAAGGCGATTGTGCCGGTCACAGTGCACTCCTGTGCGGCGGCATCTGACGAAATGTGCCCGGGACCGGGGCATAGATCCGGGGAGCTGCGTACCTTCGTCTTTAGCGTCTTTTGTGGTCTACATCATTGCAAAAATCCTTTCCACTATGTCTGGCATGGAGAAACTGTGCCTGCACAGAAAACATCTCTCATGGTGTTTTACATGTTGCAGAGACGACTTCTGAGTGTTTTGCTGGTAGAAAAAGAAAGTTTTCCAAAACACATTCCAATCGAATGTTCATGTGTTTGGAAAAGGTAGGAGAGTGGTAAGGTACTGTTTTCGATCAGTTTGCAAGCTGCGCACACTATCCCAGTGTTGTGCACCTTCATTCTCACCTTTCCGTAGCTACTGGTCTCTCCGGCTCGTGGAGGCGAAGAGGCGGCTTCTTCGCGCAAAGGCGATTGTGCCGGTCACAGTGCACTCCAGTGCGGCGGCTTCAGTCGAAATGTGCCCGGTTCCGGTGCTTAGCTCCGGGGACATCCATACCTGCTTCTTTCGGGACTTTTGTGGTCTTCATCATTGCAGACATGTTTTTCACTATGTCTGGCATGGAGAAACTGCGCCTGCACAGAAAACATCTCCGATGGTGTAATACATGTTGCAGCGAAGTCTGCAGTGTGTTTTGCAGGATGAAAAAGAAAGTTGTCCAAAACACTTTCCAACAGAATGTTCATGTGTTTGGAAAAGGTAGGAGATTGGTAAGGTACTGTTTTCTATCAGTTTGCAAGCTGCACACACAATCCCAGTGTTGTTCAGCTTCCTTCTTCACCTTTCCGAAGCAGCCGCTCACTCCGGCTCCCGGAGGCGAAGAAGCGGCTTCTTCGCGCAAAGGCGATTGTGCCGGTCACAGTGCACTCCAGTGTGGCGGCTTCTGCCGAAATGTGCCCGGGACCGGCGCCTAGCTCCGGGGAGCTGCGTACCTTCGTCTTTAGCGTCTTTTGTGGTCTACATCATTACAGAAATGTTTTTCACTATGTTAGGCAAGGTGAAACTGTGCCAGCACAGAAAACATCTCCCATCGTGTTTTACATGTTGCAGAGCGCTCTGCAGAAGTTTATGCACGAAGAAAAAGAAAGTTTTCCAAAACACCTTCCAATCGAATGTTCTTGTGTCTGCAAGAATTAGGAGAGTGGAAAGGTACTGTTTTTTATCAGTTTGCAAGCTGCGCACACTATCCCAGTGTTGTGCAGGTTCATTCTTCACCTTTACGAAGCAGCCGCCCTCTCCAGCTGCCGGAGGCGAAGAAGCGGCTTATTCGCGCAAAGGCGATTGTGCCGGTCACAGTGCACTCCTGTGCGGCGGCATCTGACGAAATGTGCCCGGGACCGGGGCATAGATCCGGGGAGCTGCGTACCTTCGTCTTTAGCGTCTTTTGTGGTCTACATCATTGCAAAAATCCTTTCCACTATGTCTGGCATGGAGAAACTGTGCCTGCACAGAAAACATCTCCCATCGTGTTTTACATGTTGCAGAGACGACTTCTGAGTGTTTTGCTGGTAGAAAAAGAAAGTTTTCCAAAACACATTCCAATCGAATGTTCATGTGTTTGGAAAAGGTAGGAGAGTGGTAAGGTACTGTTTTCGATCAGTTTGCAAGCTGCGCACACTATCCCAGTGTTGTGCACCTTCATTCTCACCTTTCCGTAGCTACTGGTGTCTGCGGCTTGTGGAGGCGAAGAAGCGGCTTCTTCGCGCAAAGGCGATTGTGCCGGTCACAGTGCACTCCAGTGCGGCGGCTTCAGTCGAAATGTGCCCGGTTCCGGTGCTTAGCTCCGGGGACATCCATACCTGCTTCTTTCGGGACTTTTGTGGTCTTCATCATTGCAGAAAGGTTTTTCACTATGTCTGGCAAGGAGAAACTGTGCCTGCACAGAAAACATCTCCCATCGTGTTTTACATGTTGCAGAGAGGTCTGCAGAGTGTTTTGCAAGAAGAAAAAGAAAGTTTTTGAAAATACCTGCCAATCGAATATTTATGTGTTTGAAAAAGCTAGGAGAGTAGTAAGGTACTGTTTTCTATCAGTTTGCAAGCTGCGCACACTACCCAGTGTTGTGCAGCTTCATTCTCACCTTTCCGAAGCCACTGCTCCCTACGGCTTCCGTAGGCGAAGATGCGGCTTCTTTGCGCAAAGGTGATTGTACCCGTGCCAATGCTCTAAAGTGCGGCGGCTTCTGCCGAAATGTGCCCGGGACCGGCGCCTAGCTCCGGGGAGCTGCGTACCTTCGTCTTTAGCGTCTTTTGTGGTCTACATCATTGCAAAAATCCTTTCCACTATGTCTGGCATGGAGAAACTGTTTCTGCAGAGAAAACATCTCTCATGCTGTTTTACATGTTGCAGAGAGGTCTTCTGAGTGTTTTGCACGTAGGAAAAGAAAGTTGTCCAAAACACCTTCCAATCGAATGTTCATGTGTTTGGAAAAGGTAGGAAAGTGGTAGGGTACTGTTTTCTATCAGTTTGCAAGCTGCGCACACTATCCCAGTGTTGTGCAGCTTCATTCTCACCTTTTCGCAGCTACTGGTCTCTCCGGCTCGTGGAGGCGAAGAGGCGGCTTCTTCGCGCAAAGGCGATTGTGCCGGTCACAGTGCACTCCAGTGCGGCGGCTTCTGAGGAAATGTGCCCGGTTCCGGTGCTTAGCTCCGGGGACATCCATACCTGCTTCTTTCGGGACTTTTGTGGTCTTCATCATTGCAGACATGTTTTTCACTATGTCTGGCATGGAGAAACTGCGCCTGCACAGAAAACATCTCCGATGGTGTAATACATGTTGCAGCGAAGTCTGCAGTGTGTTTTGCAGGATGAAAAAGAAAGTTGTCCAAAACACTTTCCAACAGAATGTTCATGTGTTTGGAAAAGGTAGGAGATTGGTAAGGTACTGTTTTCTATCAGTTTGCAAGCTGCACACACAATCCCAGTGTTGTTCAGCTTCCTTCTTCACCTTTCCGAAGCAGCCGCTCACTCCGGCTCCCGGAGGCGAAGAAGCGGCTTCTTCGCGCAAAGGCGATTGTGCCGGTCACAGTGCACTCCAGTGTGGCGGCTTCAGTCGAAATGTGTCCGGGACCGGCGCTTAGCTCCGGGGAGCTGCGTACCTTCGTCTTTAGCGTCTTTGTGGTCTACATCATTGCAAAAATCCTTTCCAATATGTCTGGCATGGAGAAACTGTGCCAGCACCGAAAACGTCTCCCATCGTGTTTTACGTGTTGCAGAAATGTTTGAAGAGTATTTTGCAAGCAGAAAAAGAAAGTTTTTGAAAATACCTTCCAATCGAATATTCATGTGTTTGAAAAAGCTAGGAGTTTAGTAAGGTACTGTTTTCTATCAGTTTGCAAGCTGCACACACAATCCCAGTGTTGTTCAGCTTCCTTCTTCACCTTTCCGAAGCAGCCGCTCACTCCGGCTCCCGGAGGCGAAGAAGCGGCTTCTTCGCGCTAAGGCGATTGTGCCGGTCACAGTGCACTCCAGTGTGGCGGCTTCTGCCGAAATGTGCCCGGGACCGGGGCATAGATCCGGGGAGCTGCGTACCTTCGTCTTTAGCGTCTTTTGTGGTCTACATCATTACAGAAATGTTTTTCACTATGTTAGGCAAGGTGAAACTGTGCCAGCACAGAAAACATCTCCCATCGTGTTTTACATGTTGCAGAGCGCTCTGCAGAAGTTTATGCACGAAGAAAAAGAAAGTTTTCCAAAACACCTTCCAATCGAATGTTCTTGTGTCTGCAAGAATTAGGAGAGTGGAAAGGTACTGTTTTTTATCAGTTTGCAAGCTGCGCAGACTATCCCAGTGTTGTGCAGGTTCATTCTTCACCTTTACGAAGCAGCCGCCCTCTCCAGCTGCCGGAGGCGAAGAAGCGGCTTATTCGCGCAAAGGCGATTGTGCCGGTCACAGTGCACTCCTGTGCGGCGGCATCTGACGAAATGTGCCCGGGACCGGGGCATAGATCCGGGGAGCTGCGTACCTTCGTCTTTAGCGTCTTTTGTGGTCTACATCATTGCAAAAATCCTTTCCACTATGTCTGGCATGGAGAAACTGTGCCTGCACAGAAAACATCTCTCATGGTGTTTTACATGTTGCAGAGACGACTTCTGAGCGTTTTGCTGGTAGAAAAAGAAAGTTTTCCAAAACACATTCCAATCGAATGTTCATGTGTTTGGAAAAGGTAGGAGAGTGGTAAGGTACTGTTTTCGATCAGTTTGCAAGCTGCGCACACTATCCCAGTGTTGTGCAGCTTCATTCTCACCTTTTCGCAGCTACTGGTCTCTCCGGCTCGTGGAGGCGAAGAGGCGGCTTCTTCGCGCAAAGGCGATTGTGCCGGTCACAGTGCACTCCAGTGCGGCGGCTTCTGAGGAAATGTGCCCGGTTCCGGTGCTTAGCTCCGGGGACATCCATACCTGCTTCTTTCGGGACTTTTGTGGTCTTCATCATTGCAGACATGTTTTTCACTATGTCTGGCATGGAGAAACTGCGCCTGCACAGAAAACATCTCCGATGGTGTAATACATGTTGCAGCGAAGTCTGCAGTGTGTTTTGCAGGATGAAAAAGAAAGTTGTCCAAAACACTTTCCAACAGAATGTTCATGTGTTTGGAAAAGGTAGGAGATTGGTAAGGTACTGTTTTCTATCAGTTTGCAAGCTGCACACACAATCCCAGTGTTGTTCAGCTTCCTTCTTCACCTTTCCGAAGCAGCCGCTCACTCCGGCTCCCGGAGGCGAAGAAGCGGCTTCTTCGCGCAAAGGCGATTGTGCCGGTCACAGTGCACTCCAGTGTGGCGGCTTCTGCCGAAATGTGCCCGGGACCGGCGCCTAGCTCCGGGGAGCTGCGTACCTTCGTCTTTAGCGTCTTTTGTGGTCTACATCATTACAGAAATGTTTTTCACTATGTTAGGCAAGGTGAAACTGTGCCAGCACAGAAAACATCTCCCATCGTGTTTTACATGTTGCAGAGCGCTCTGCAGAAGTTTATGCACGAAGAAAAAGAAAGTTTTCCAAAACACCTTCCAATCGAACGTTCTTGTGTCTGCAAGAATTAGGAGAGTGGAAAGGTACTGTTTTTTATCAGTTTGCAAGCTGCGCACACTATCCCAGTGTTGTGCAGGTTCATTCTTCACCTTTACGAAGCAGCCGCCCTCTCCAGCTGCCAGAGGCGAAGAAGCGGCTTATTCGCGCAAAGGCGATTGTGCCGGTCACAGTGCACTCCTGTGCGGCGGCATCTGACGAAATGTGCCCGGGACCGGGGCATAGATCCGGGGAGCTGCGTACCTTCGTCTTTAGTGTCTTTTGTGGTCTACATCATTGCAAAAATCCTTTCCACTATGTCTGGCATGGAGAAACTGTGCCTGCACAGAAAACATCTCTCATGGTGTTTTACATGTTGCAGAGACGACTTCTGAGTGTTTTGCTGGTAGAAAAAGAAAGTTTTCCAAAACACATTCCAATCGAATGTTCATGTGTTTGGAAAAGGTAGGAGAGTGGTAAGGTACTGTTTTCGATCAGTTTGCAAGCTGCGCACACTATCCCAGTGTTGTGCACCTTCATTCTCACCTTTCCGTAGCTACTGGTGTCTGCGGCTTGTGGAGGCGAAGAAGCGGCTTCTTCGCGCAAAGGCGATTGTGCCGGTCACAGTGCACTCCAGTGCGGCGGCTTCAGTCGAAATGTGCCCGGTTACGGTGCTTAGCTCCGGGGACATCCATACCTGCTTCTTTCGGGACTTTTGTGGTCTTCATCATTGCAGACATGTTTTTCACTATGTCTGGCAAGGAGAAACTGTGCCTGCACAGAAAACATCTCCCATCGTGTTTTACATGTTGCAGAGAGGTCTGCAGAGTGTTTTGCAAGAAGAAAAAGAAAGTTTTTGAAAATACCTGCCAATCGAATATTTATGTGTTTGAAAAAGCTAGGAGAGTAGTAAGGTACTGTTTTCTATCAGTTTGCAAGCTGCGCACACTACCCAGTGTTGTGCAGCTTCATTCTCACCTTTCCGAAGCCACTGCTCCCTACGGCTTCCGTAGGCGAAGATGCGGCTTCTTTGCGCAAAGGTGATTGTACCGGTGCCAATGCTCTAAAGTGCGGCGGCTTCTGCCGAAATGTGCCCGGGACCGGCGCCTAGCTCCGGGGAGCTGCGTACCTTCGTCTTTAGCGTCTTTTGTGGTCTACATCATTGCAAAAATCCTTTCCACTATGTCTGGCATGGAGAAACTGTTTCTGCAGAGAAAACATCTCTCATGCTGTTTTACATGTTGCAGAGAGGTCTTCTGAGTGTTTTGCACGTAGGAAAAGAAAGTTGTCCAAAACACCTTCCAATCGAATGTTCATGTGTTTGGAAAAGGTAGGAAAGTGGTAGGGTACTGTTTTCTATCAGTTTGCAAGCTGCGCACACTATCCCAGTGTTGTGCAGCTTCATTCTCACCTTTTCGCAGCTACTGGTCTCTCCGGCTCGTGGAGGCGAAGAGGCGGCTTCTTCGCGCAAAGGCGATTGTGCCGGTCACAGTGCACTCCAGTGCGGCGGCTTCTGAGGAAATGTGCCCGGTTCCGGTGCTTAGCTCCGGGGACATCCATACCTGCTTCTTTCGGGACTTTTGTGGTCTACATCATTGCAGACATGTTTTTCACTATGTCTGGCATGGAGAAACTGCGTCTGCACAGAAAACATCTCCGATGGTGTTTTACATGTTGCAGCGAAGACTGCAGTGTGTTTTGCAGGATGAAAAAGAAAGTTGTCCAAAACACTTTCCAACAGAATGTTCATGTGTTTGGAAAAGGTAGGAGATTGGTAAGGTACTGTTTTCTATCAGTTTGCAAGCTGCGCACACTATCCCAGTGTTGTTCAGCTTCCTTCTTCACCTTTCCGAAGCAGCCGCTCACTCCGGCTCCCGGAGGCGAATAAGCGGCTTCTTCGCGCTAAGGCGATTGTGCCGGTCACAGTGCACTCCAGTACGGCGGCTTCAGTCGAAATGTGCCCGGGACCGGCGCTTAGCTCCGGGGAGCTGCGTACCTTCGTCTTTAGCGTCTTTTGTGGTCTACATCAATACAGAAAGGTTTTTCACTATGTCTGGCATGGAGAAACTGTGCCAGCACAGAAAACATCTCCCATCGTGTTTCACATGTTGCAGAGAGCTCTGCAGAAGTTTATGCAGGAAGAAAAAGAAAGTTGTCCAAAACACCTTCCAATCGAATGTTCATGTGTTTGGAAAAGGTAGGAGAGTGGTAAGGTACTGTTTTCGATCAGTTTGCAAGCTGCGCACACTATCCCAGTGTTGTGCACCTTCATTCTCACCTTTCCGTAGCTACTGGTGTCTGCGGCTTGTGGAGGCGAAGAAGCGGCTTCTTCGCGCAAAGGCGATTGTGCCGGTCACAGTGCACTCCAGTGCGGCGGCTTCAGTCGAAATGTGCCCGGTTCCGGTGCTTAGCTCCGGGGACATCCATACCTGCTTCTTTCGGGACTTTTGTGGTCTTCATTATTGCAGAAAGGTTTTTCACTATGTCTGGCAAGGAGAAACTGTGCCTGCACAGAAAACATCTCCCATCGTGTTTTACATGTTGCAGAGAGGTCTGCAGAGTGTTTTGCAAGAAGAAAAAGAAAGTTTTTGAAAATACCTGCCAATCGAATATTTATGTGTTTGAAAAAGCTAGGAGAGTAGTAAGGTACTGTTTTCTATCAGTTTGCAAGCTGCGCACACTACCCAGTGTTGTGCAGCTTCATTCTCACCTTTCCGAGGCCACTGCTCCCTACGGCTTCCGTAGGCGAAGATGCGGCTTCTTTGCGCAAAGGTGATTGTACCGGTGCCAATGCTCTAAAGTGCGGCGGCTTCTGCCGAAATGTGCCCGGGACCGGCGCCTAGCTCCGGGGAGCTGCGTACCTTCGTCTTTAGCGTCTTTTGTGGTCTACATCATTGCAAAAATCCTTTCCACTATGTCTGGCATGGAGAAACTGTTTCTGCAGAGAAAACATCTCTCATGCTGTTTTACATGTTGCAGAGAGGTCTTCTGAGTGTTTTGCACGTAGGAAAAGAAAGTTGTCCAAAACACCTTCCAATCGAATGTTCATGTGTTTGGAAAAGGTAGGAAAGTGGTAGGGTACAGTTTTCTATCAGTTTGCGAGCTGCGCACACTATCCCAGTGTTGTGCAGCTTCATTCTTCACCTTTCCGAAGCAGCCGCTCACTCCGGCTCCCGGAGGCGAAGAAGCGGCTTCTTCGCGCTAAGGCGATTGTGCCGGTCACAGTGCACTCCAGTGCGGCGGCTTCAGTCGAAATGTGTCCGGGACCGGCGCTTAGCTCCGGGGAGCTGCGTACCTTCGTCTTTAGCGTCTTTTGTGGTCTACATCATTGCAAAAATCCTTTCCACTATGTCTGGCATGGAGAAACTGTGCCTGCACAGAAAACATCTCTCATGCTGTTTTACATGTTGCAGAGAGGTCTTCTGAGTGTTTTG
The DNA here is from genome assembly GCF_047830755.1 of Zonotrichia albicollis. NCBI lineage: Eukaryota > Metazoa > Chordata > Aves > Passeriformes > Passerellidae > Zonotrichia > Zonotrichia albicollis. The sequence goes on from NC_133827.1 coordinate 16,465,876, forward strand.
CACGTAGGAAAAGAAAGTTGTCCAAAACACCTTCCAATCGAATGTTCATGTGTTTGGAAAAGGTAGGAAAGTGGTAGGGTACTGTTTTCTATCAGTTTGCAAGCTGCGCACACTATCCCAGTGTTGTGCAGCTTCATTCTCACCTTTTCGCAGCTACTGGTCTCTCCGGCTCGTGGAGGCGAAGAGGCGGCTTCTTCGCGCAAAGGCGATTGTGCCGGTCACAGTGCACTCCAGTGCGGCGGCTTCTGAGGAAATGTGCCCGGTTCCGGTGCTTAGCTCCGGGGACATCCATACCTGCTTCTTTCGGGACTTTTGTGGTCTTCATCATTGCAGACATGTTTTTCACTATGTCTGGCATGGAGAAACTGCGCCTGCACAGAAAACATCTCCGATGGTGTTTTACATGTTGCAGCGAAGTCTGCAGTGTGTTTTGCAGGATGAAAAAGAAAGTTGTCCAAAACACTTTCCAACAGAATGTTCATGTGTTTGGAAAAGGTAGGAGATTGGTAAGGTACTGTTTTCTATCAGTTTGCAAGCTGCACACACAATCCCAGTGTTGTTCAGCTTCCTTCTTCACCTTTCCGAAGCAGCCGCTCACTCCGGCTCCCGGAGGCGAAGAAGCGGCTTCTTCGCGCAAAGGTGATTGTGCCGGTCACAGTGCACTCCAGTGTGGCGGCTTCTGCCGAAATGTGCCCGGGACCGGGGCATAGATCCGGGGAGCTGCGTACCTTCGTCTTTAGCGTCTTTTGTGGTCTACATCATTACAGAAATGTTTTTCACTATGTTAGGCAAGGTGAAACTGTGCCAGCACAGAAAACATCTCCCATCGTGTTTTACATGTTGCAGAGCGCTCTGCAGAAGTTTATGCACGAAGAAAAAGAAAGTTTTCCAAAACACCTTCCAATCGAATGTTCTTGTGTCTGCAAGAATTAGGAGAGTGGAAAGGTACTGTTTTTTATCAGTTTGCAAGCTGCGCACACTATCCCAGTGTTGTGCAGGTTCATTCTTCACCTTTACGAAGCAGCCGCCCTCTCCAGCTGCCAGAGGCGAAGAAGCGGCTTATTCGCGCAAAGGCGATTGTGCCGGTCACAGTGCACTCCTGTGCGGCGGCATCTGACGAAATGTGCCCGGGACCGGGGCATAGATCCGGGGAGCTGCGTACCTTCGTCTTTAGCGTCTTTTGTGGTCTACATCATTGCAAAAATCCTTTCCACTATGTCTGGCATGGAGAAACTGTGCCTGCACAGAAAACATCTCTCATGGTGTTTTACATGTTGCAGAGACGACTTCTGAGCGTTTTGCTGGTAGAAAAAGAAAGTTTTCAAAAACACATTCCAATCGAATGTTCATGTGTTTGGAAAAGGTAGGAGATTGGTAAGGTACTGTTTTCTATCAGTTTGCAAGCTGCACACACAATCCCAGTGTTGTTCAGCTTCCTTCTTCACCTTTCCGAAGCAGCCGCTCACTCCGGCTCCCGGAGGCGAAGAAGCGGCTTCTTCGCGCAAAGGCGATTGTGCCGGTCACAGTGCACTCCAGTGTGGCGGCTTCTGCCGAAATGTGCCCGGGACCGGCGCCTAGCTCCGGGGAGCTGCGTACCTTCGTCTTTAGCGTCTTTTGTGGTCTACATCATTACAGAAATGTTTTTCACTATGTTAGGCAAGGTGAAACTGTGCCAGCACAGAAAACATCTCCCATCGTGTTTTACATGTTGCAGAGCGCTCTGCAGAAGTTTATGCACGAAGAAAAAGAAAGTTTTCCAAAACACCTTCCAATCGAACGTTCTTGTGTCTGCAAGAATTAGGAGAGTGGAAAGGTACTGTTTTTTATCAGTTTGCAAGCTGCGCACACTATCCCAGTGTTGTGCAGGTTCATTCTTCACCTTTACGAAGCAGCCGCCCTCTCCAGCTGCCAGAGGCGAAGAAGCGGCTTATTCGCGCAAAGGCGATTGTGCCGGTCACAGTGCACTCCTGTGCGGCGGCATCTGACGAAATGTGCCCGGGACCGGGGCATAGATCCGGGGAGCTGCGTACCTTCGTCTTTAGTGTCTTTTGTGGTCTACATCATTGCAAAAATCCTTTCCACTATGTCTGGCATGGAGAAACTGTGCCTGCACAGAAAACATCTCTCATGGTGTTTTACATGTTGCAGAGACGACTTCTGAGTGTTTTGCTGGTAGAAAAAGAAAGTTTTCCAAAACACATTCCAATCGAATGTTCATGTGTTTGGAAAAGGTAGGAGAGTGGTAAGGTACTGTTTTCGATCAGTTTGCAAGCTGCGCACACTATCCCAGTGTTGTGCACCTTCATTCTCACCTTTCCGTAGCTACTGGTGTCTGCGGCTTGTGGAGGCGAAGAAGCGGCTTCTTCGCGCAAAGGCGATTGTGCCGGTCACAGTGCACTCCAGTGCGGCGGCTTCAGTCGAAATGTGCCCGGTTACGGTGCTTAGCTCCGGGGACATCCATACCTGCTTCTTTCGGGACTTTTGTGGTCTTCATCATTGCAGACATGTTTTTCACTATGTCTGGCAAGGAGAAACTGTGCCTGCACAGAAAACATCTCCCATCGTGTTTTACATGTTGCAGAGAGGTCTGCAGAGTGTTTTGCAAGAAGAAAAAGAAAGTTTTTGAAAATACCTGCCAATCGAATATTTATGTGTTTGAAAAAGCTAGGAGAGTAGTAAGGTACTGTTTTCTATCAGTTTGCAAGCTGCGCACACTACCCAGTGTTGTGCAGCTTCATTCTCACCTTTCCGAAGCCACTGCTCCCTACGGCTTCCGTAGGCGAAGATGCGGCTTCTTTGCGCAAAGGTGATTGTACCGGTGCCAATGCTCTAAAGTGCGGCGGCTTCTGCCGAAATGTGCCCGGGACCGGCGCCTAGCTCCGGGGAGCTGCGTACCTTCGTCTTTAGCGTCTTTTGTGGTCTACATCATTGCAAAAATCCTTTCCACTATGTCTGGCATGGAGAAACTGTTTCTGCAGAGAAAACATCTCTCATGCTGTTTTACATGTTGCAGAGAGGTCTTCTGAGTGTTTTGCACGTAGGAAAAGAAAGTTGTCCAAAACACCTTCCAATCGAATGTTCATGTGTTTGGAAAAGGTAGGAAAGTGGTAGGGTACTGTTTTCTATCAGTTTGCAAGCTGCGCACACTATCCCAGTGTTGTGCAGCTTCATTCTCACCTTTTCGCAGCTACTGGTCTCTCCGGCTCGTGGAGGCGAAGAGGCGGCTTCTTCGCGCAAAGGCGATTGTGCCGGTCACAGTGCACTCCAGTGCGGCGGCTTCTGAGGAAATGTGCCCGGTTCCGGTGCTTAGCTCCGGGGACATCCATACCTGCTTCTTTCGGGACTTTTGTGGTCTTCATCATTGCAGACATGTTTTTCACTATGTCTGGCATGGAGAAACTGCGTCTGCACAGAAAACATCTCCGATGGTGTTTTACATGTTGCAGCGAAGACTGCAGTGTGTTTTGCAGGATGAAAAAGAAAGTTGTCCAAAACACTTTCCAACAGAATGTTCATGTGTTTGGAAAAGGTAGGAGATTGGTAAGGTACTGTTTTCTATCAGTTTGCAAGCTGCGCACACTATCCCAGTGTTGTTCAGCTTCCTTCTTCACCTTTCCGAAGCAGCCGCTCACTCCGGCTCCCGGAGGCGAATAAGCGGCTTCTTCGCGCTAAGGCGATTGTGCCGGTCACAGTGCACTCCAGTACGGCGGCTTCAGTCGAAATGTGCCCGGGACCGGCGCTTAGCTCCGGGGAGCTGCGTACCTTCGTCTTTAGCGTCTTTTGTGGTCTACATCAATACAGAAAGGTTTTTCACTATGTCTGGCATGGAGAAACTGTGCCAGCACAGAAAACATCTCCCATCGTGTTTCACATGTTGCAGAGAGCTCTGCAGAAGTTTATGCAGGAAGAAAAAGAAAGTTGTCCAAAACACCTTCCAATCGAATGTTCATGTGTTTGGAAAAGGTAGGAGAGTGGTAAGGTACTGTTTTCGATCAGTTTGCAAGCTGCGCACACTATCCCAGTGTTGTGCACCTTCATTCTCACCTTTCCGTAGCTACTGGTGTCTGCGGCTTGTGGAGGCGAAGAAGCGGCTTCTTCGCGCAAAGGCGATTGTGCCGGTCACAGTGCACTCCAGTGCGGCGGCTTCAGTCGAAATGTGCCCGGTTCCGGTGCTTAGCTCCGGGGACATCCATACCTGCTTCTTTCGGGACTTTTGTGGTCTTCATTATTGCAGAAAGGTTTTTCACTATGTCTGGCAAGGAGAAACTGTGCCTGCACAGAAAACATCTCCCATCGTGTTTTACATGTTGCAGAGAGGTCTGCAGAGTGTTTTGCAAGAAGAAAAAGAAAGTTTTTGAAAATACCTGCCAATCGAATATTTATGTGTTTGAAAAAGCTAGGAGAGTAGTAAGGTACTGTTTTCTATCAGTTTGCAAGCTGCGCACACTACCCAGTGTTGTGCAGCTTCATTCTCACCTTTCCGAGGCCACTGCTCCCTACGGCTTCCGTAGGCGAAGATGCGGCTTCTTTGCGCAAAGGTGATTGTACCGGTGCCAATGCTCTAAAGTGCGGCGGCTTCTGCCGAAATGTGCCCGGGACCGGCGCCTAGCTCCGGGGAGCTGCGTACCTTCGTCTTTAGCGTCTTTTGTGGTCTACATCATTGCAAAAATCCTTTCCACTATGTCTGGCATGGAGAAACTGTTTCTGCAGAGAAAACATCTCTCATGCTGTTTTACATGTTGCAGAGAGGTCTTCTGAGTGTTTTGCACGTAGGAAAAGAAAGTTGTCCAAAACACCTTCCAATCGAATGTTCATGTGTTTGGAAAAGGTAGGAAAGTGGTAGGGTACAGTTTTCTATCAGTTTGCGAGCTGCGCACACTATCCCAGTGTTGTGCAGCTTCATTCTTCACCTTTCCGAAGCAGCCGCTCACTCCGGCTCCCGGAGGCGAAGAAGCGGCTTCTTCGCGCTAAGGCGATTGTGCCGGTCACAGTGCACTCCAGTGCGGCGGCTTCAGTCGAAATGTGTCCGGGACCGGCGCTTAGCTCCGGGGAGCTGCGTACCTTCGTCTTTAGCGTCTTTTGTGGTCTACATCATTGCAAAAATCCTTTCCACTATGTCTGGCATGGAGAAACTGTGCCTGCACAGAAAACATCTCTCATGCTGTTTTACATGTTGCAGAGAGGTCTTCTGAGTGTTTTGCACGTAGGAAAAGAAAGTTGTCCAAAACACCTTCCAATCGAATGTTCATGTGTTTGGAAAAGGTAGGAAAGTGGTAGGGTACTGTTTTCTATCAGTTTGCAAGCTGCGCACACTATCCCAGTGTTGTGCAGCTTCATTCTCACCTTTTCGCAGCTACTGGTCTCTCCGGCTCGTGGAGGCGAAGAGGCGGCTTCTTCGCGCAAAGGCGATTGTGCCGGTCACAGTGCACTCCAGTGCGGCGGCTTCTGAGGAAATGTGCCCGGTTCCGGTGCTTAGCTCCGGGGACATCCATACCTGCTTCTTTCGGGACTTTTGTGGTCTTCATCATTGCAGACATGTTTTTCACTATGTCTGGCATGGAGAAACTGCGCCTGCACAGAAAACATCTCCGATGGTGTTTTACATGTTGCAGCGAAGTCTGCAGTGTGTTTTGCAGGATGAAAAAGAAAGTTGTCCAAAACACTTTCCAACAGAATGTTCATGTGTTTGGAAAAGGTAGGAGATTGGTAAGGTACTGTTTTCTATCAGTTTGCAAGCTGCACACACAATCCCAGTGTTGTTCAGCTTCCTTCTTCACCTTTCCGAAGCAGCCGCTCACTCCGGCTCCCGGAGGCGAAGAAGCGGCTTCTTCGCGCAAAGGTGATTGTGCCGGTCACAGTGCACTCCAGTGTGGCGGCTTCTGCCGAAATGTGCCCGGGACCGGGGCATAGATCCGGGGAGCTGCGTACCTTCGTCTTTAGCGTCTTTTGTGGTCTACATCATTACAGAAATGTTTTTCACTATGTTAGGCAAGGTGAAACTGTGCCAGCACAGAAAACATCTCCCATCGTGTTTTACATGTTGCAGAGCGCTCTGCAGAAGTTTATGCACGAAGAAAAAGAAAGTTTTCCAAAACACCTTCCAATCGAATGTTCTTGTGTCTGCAAGAATTAGGAGAGTGGAAAGGTACTGTTTTTTATCAGTTTGCAAGCTGCGCACACTATCCCAGTGTTGTGCAGGTTCATTCTTCACCTTTACGAAGCAGCCGCCCTCTCCAGCTGCCAGAGGCGAAGAAGCGGCTTATTCGCGCAAAGGCGATTGTGCCGGTCACAGTGCACTCCTGTGCGGCGGCATCTGACGAAATGTGCCCGGGACCGGGGCATAGATCCGGGGAGCTGCGTACCTTCGTCTTTAGCGTCTTTTGTGGTCTACATCATTGCAAAAATCCTTTCCACTATGTCTGGCATGGAGAAACTGTGCCTGCACAGAAAACATCTCTCATGGTGTTTTACATGTTGCAGAGACGACTTCTGAGCGTTTTGCTGGTAGAAAAAGAAAGTTTTCAAAAACACATTCCAATCGAATGTTCATGTGTTTGGAAAAGGTAGGAGATTGGTAAGGTACTGTTTTCTATCAGTTTGCAAGCTGCACACACAATCCCAGTGTTGTTCAGCTTCCTTCTTCACCTTTCCGAAGCAGCCGCTCACTCCGGCTCCCGGAGGCGAAGAAGCGGCTTCTTCGCGCAAAGGCGATTGTGCCGGTCACAGTGCACTTTAGTGTGGCGGCTTCTGCCGAAATGTGCCCGGGACCGGCGCCTAGCTCCGGGGAGCTGCGTACCTTCGTCTTTAGCGTCTTTTGTGGTCTACATCATTACAGAAATGTTTTTCACTATGTTAGGCAAGGTGAAACTGTGCCAGCACAGAAAACATCTCCCATCGTGTTTTACATGTTGCAGAGCGCTCTGCAGAAGTTTATGCACGAAGAAAAAGAAAGTTTTCCAAAACACCTTCCAATCGAACGTTCTTGTGTCTGCAAGAATTAGGAGAGTGGAAAGGTACTGTTTTTTATCAGTTTGCAAGCTGCGCACACTATCCCAGTGTTGTGCAGGTTCATTCTTCACCTTTACGAAGCAGCCGCCCTCTCCAGCTGCCAGAGGCGAAGAAGCGGCTTATTCGCGCAAAGGCGATTGTGCCGGTCACAGTGCACTCCTGTGCGGCGGCATCTGACGAAATGTGCCCGGGACCGGGGCATAGATCCGGGGAGCTGCGTACCTTCGTCTTTAGTGTCTTTTGTGGTCTACATCATTGCAAAAATCCTTTCCACTATGTCTGGCATGGAGAAACTGTGCCTGCACAGAAAACATCTCTCATGGTGTTTTACATGTTGCAGAGACGACTTCTGAGTGTTTTGCTGGTAGAAAAAGAAAGTTTTCCAAAACACATTCCAATCGAATGTTCATGTGTTTGGAAAAGGTAGGAGAGTGGTAAGGTACTGTTTTCGATCAGTTTGCAAGCTGCGCACACTATCCCAGTGTTGTGCACCTTCATTCTCACCTTTCCGTAGCTACTGGTGTCTGCGGCTTGTGGAGGCGAAGAAGCGGCTTCTTCGCGCAAAGGCGATTGTGCCGGTCACAGTGCACTCCAGTGCGGCGGCTTCAGTCGAAATGTGCCCGGTTACGGTGCTTAGCTCCGGGGACATCCATACCTGCTTCTTTCGGGACTTTTGTGGTCTTCATCATTGCAGACATGTTTTTCACTATGTCTGGCAAGGAGAAACTGTGCCTGCACAGAAAACATCTCCCATCGTGTTTTACATGTTGCAGAGAGGTCTGCAGAGTGTTTTGCAAGAAGAAAAAGAAAGTTTTTGAAAATACCTGCCAATCGAATATTTATGTGTTTGAAAAAGCTAGGAGAGTAGTAAGGTACTGTTTTCTATCAGTTTGCAAGCTGCGCACACTACCCAGTGTTGTGCAGCTTCATTCTCACCTTTCCGAAGCCACTGCTCCCTACGGCTTCCGTAGGCGAAGATGCGGCTTCTTTGCGCAAAGGTGATTGTACCGGTGCCAATGCTCTAAAGTGCGGCGGCTTCTGCCGAAATGTGCCCGGGACCGGCGCCTAGCTCCGGGGAGCTGCGTACCTTCGTCTTTAGCGTCTTTTGTGGTCTACATCATTGCAAAAATCCTTTCCACTATGTCTGGCATGGAGAAACTGTTTCTGCAGAGAAAACATCTCTCATGCTGTTTTACATGTTGCAGAGAGGTCTTCTGAGTGTTTTGCACGTAGGAAAAGAAAGTTGTCCAAAACACCTTCCAATCGAATGTTCATGTGTTTGGAAAAGGTAGGAAAGTGGTAGGGTACAGTTTTCTATCAGTTTGCGAGCTGCGCACACTATCCCAGTGTTGTGCAGCTTCATTCTTCACCTTTCCGAAGCAGCCGCTCACTCCGGCTCCCGGAGGCGAAGAAGCGGCTTCTTCGCGCTAAGGCGATTGTGCCGGTCACAGTGCACTCCAGTGCGGCGGCTTCAGTCGAAATGTGTCCGGGACCGGCGCTTAGCTCCGGGGAGCTGCGTACCTTCGTCTTTAGCGTCTTTTGTGGTCTACATCATTGCAAAAATCCTTTCCACTATGTCTGGCATGGAGAAACTGTGCCTGCACAGAAAACATCTCTCATGCTGTTTTACATGTTGCAGAGAGGTCTTCTGAGTGTTTTGCACGTAGGAAAAGAAAGTTGTCCAAAACACCTTCCAATCGAATGTTCATGTGTTTGGAAAAGGTAGGAAAGTGGTAGGGTACTGTTTTCTATCAGTTTGCAAGCTGCGCACACTATCCCAGTGTTGTGCAGCTTCATTCTCACCTTTTCGCAGCTACTGGTCTCTCCGGCTCGTGGAGGCGAAGAGGCGGCTTCTTCGCGCAAAGGCGATTGTGCCGGTCACAGTGCACTCCAGTGCGGCGGCTTCTGAGGAAATGTGCCCGGTTCCGGTGCTTAGCTCCGGGGACATCCATACCTGCTTCTTTCGGGACTTTTGTGGTCTTCATCATTGCAGACATGTTTTTCACTATGTCTGGCATGGAGAAACTGCGCCTGCACAGAAAACATCTCCGATGGTGTTTTACATGTTGCAGCGAAGTCTGCAGTGTGTTTTGCAGGATGAAAAAGAAAGTTGTCCAAAACACTTTCCAACAGAATGTTCATGTGTTTGGAAAAGGTAGGAGATTGGTAAGGTACTGTTTTCTATCAGTTTGCAAGCTGCACACACAATCCCAGTGTTGTTCAGCTTCCTTCTTCACCTTTCCGAAGCAGCCGCTCACTCCGGCTCCCGGAGGCGAAGAAGCGGCTTCTTCGCGCAAAGGTGATTGTGCCGGTCACAGTGCACTCCAGTGTGGCGGCTTCTGCCGAAATGTGCCCGGGACCGGGGCATAGATCCGGGGAGCTGCGTACCTTCGTCTTTAGCGTCTTTTGTGGTCTACATCATTACAGAAATGTTTTTCACTATGTTAGGCAAGGTGAAACTGTGCCAGCACAGAAAACATCTCCCATCGTGTTTTACATGTTGCAGAGCGCTCTGCAGAAGTTTATGCACGAAGAAAAAGAAAGTTTTCCAAAACACCTTCCAATCGAATGTTCTTGTGTCTGCAAGAATTAGGAGAGTGGAAAGGTACTGTTTTTTATCAGTTTGCAAGCTGCGCACACTATCCCAGTGTTGTGCAGGTTCATTCTTCACCTTTACGAAGCAGCCGCCCTCTCCAGCTGCCAGAGGCGAAGAAGCGGCTTATTCGCGCAAAGGCGATTGTGCCGGTCACAGTGCACTCCTGTGCGGCGGCATCTGACGAAATGTGCCCGGGACCGGGGCATAGATCCGGGGAGCTGCGTACCTTCGTCTTTAGCGTCTTTTGTGGTCTACATCATTGCAAAAATCCTTTCCACTATGTCTGGCATGGAGAAACTGTGCCTGCACAGAAAACATCTCTCATGGTGTTTTACATGTTGCAGAGACGACTTCTGAGCGTTTTGCTGGTAGAAAAAGAAAGTTTTCAAAAACACATTCCAATCGAATGTTCATGTGTTTGGAAAAGGTAGGAGATTGGTAAGGTACTGTTTTCTATCAGTTTGCAAGCTGCACACACAATCCCAGTGTTGTTCAGCTTCCTTCTTCACCTTTCCGAAGCAGCCGCTCACTCCGGCTCCCGGAGGCGAAGAAGCGGCTTCTTCGCGCAAAGGCGATTGTGCCGGTCACAGTGCACTCCAGTGTGGCGGCTTCTGCCGAAATGTGCCCGGGACCGGCGCCTAGCTCCGGGGAGCTGCGTACCTTCGTCTTTAGCGTCTTTTGTGGTCTACATCATTACAGAAATGTTTTTCACTATGTTAGGCAAGGTGAAACTGTGCCAGCACAGAAAACATCTCCCATCGTGTTTTACATGTTGCAGAGCGCTCTGCAGAAGTTTATGCACGAAGAAAAAGAAAGTTTTCCAAAACACCTTCCAATCGAACGTTCTTGTGTCTGCAAGAATTAGGAGAGTGGAAAGGTACTGTTTTTTATCAGTTTGCAAGCTGCGCACACTATCCCAGTGTTGTGCAGGTTCATTCTTCACCTTTACGAAGCAGCCGCCCTCTCCAGCTGCCAGAGGCGAAGAAGCGGCTTATTCGCGCAAAGGCGATTGTGCCGGTCACAGTGCACTCCTGTGCGGCGGCATCTGACGAAATGTGCCCGGGACCGGGGCATAGATCCGGGGAGCTGCGTACCTTCGTCTTTAGTGTCTTTTGTGGTCTACATCATTGCAAAAATCCTTTCCACTATGTCTGGCATGGAGAAACTGTGCCTGCACAGAAAACATCTCTCATGGTGTTTTACATGTTGCAGAGACGACTTCTGAGTGTTTTGCTGGTAGAAAAAGAAAGTTTTCCAAAACACATTCCAATCGAATGTTCATGTGTTTGGAAAAGGTAGGAGAGTGGTAAGGTACTGTTTTCGATCAGTTTGCAAGCTGCGCACACTATCCCAGTGTTGTGCACCTTCATTCTCACCTTTCCGTAGCTACTGGTGTCTGCGGCTTGTGGAGGCGAAGAAGCGGCTTCTTCGCGCAAAGGCGATTGTGCCGGTCACAGTGCACTCCAGTGCGGCGGCTTCAGTCGAAATGTGCCCGGTTACGGTGCTTAGCTCCGGGGACATCCATACCTGCTTCTTTCGGGACTTTTGTGGTCTTCATCATTGCAGACATGTTTTTCACTATGTCTGGCAAGGAGAAACTGTGCCTGCACAGAAAACATCTCCCATCGTGTTTTACATGTTGCAGAGAGGTCTGCAGAGTGTTTTGCAAGAAGAAAAAGAAAGTTTTTGAAAATACCTGCCAATCGAATATTTATGTGTTTGAAAAAGCTAGGAGAGTAGTAAGGTACTGTTTTCTATCAGTTTGCAAGCTGCGCACACTACCCAGTGTTGTGCAGCTTCATTCTCACCTTTCCGAAGCCACTGCTCCCTACGGCTTCCGTAGGCGAAGATGCGGCTTCTTTGCGCAAAGGTGATTGTACCGGTGCCAATGCTCTAAAGTGCGGCGGCTTCTGCCGAAATGTGCCCGGGACCGGCGCCTAGCTCCGGGGAGCTGCGTACCTTCGTCTTTAGCGTCTTTTGTGGTCTACATCATTGCAAAAATCCTTTCCACTATGTCTGGCATGGAGAAACTGTTTCTGCAGAGAAAACATCTCTCATGCTGTTTTACATGTTGCAGAGAGGTCTTCTGAGTGTTTTGCACGTAGGAAAAGAAAGTTGTCCAAAACACCTTCCAATCGAATGTTCATGTGTTTGGAAAAGGTAGGAAAGTGGTAGGGTACTGTTTTCTATCAGTTTGCAAGCTGCGCACACTATCCCAGTGTTGTGCAGCTTCATTCTCACCTTTTCGCAGCTACTGGTCTCTCCGGCTCGTGGAGGCGAAGAGGCGGCTTCTTCGCGCAAAGGCGATTGTGCCGGTCACAGTGCACTCCAGTGCGGCGGCTTCTGAGGAAATGTGCCCGGTTCCGGTGCTTAGCTCCGGGGACATCCATACCTGCTTCTTTCGGGACTTTTGTGGTCTACATCATTGCAGACATGTTTTTCACTATGTCTGGCATGGAGAAACTGCGTCTGCACAGAAAACATCTCCGATGGTGTTTTACATGTTGCAGCGAAGACTGCAGTGTGTTTTGCAGGATGAAAAAGAAAGTTGTCCAAAACACTTTCCAACAGAATGTTCATGTGTTTGGAAAAGGTAGGAGATTGGTAAGGTACTGTTTTCTATCAGTTTGCAAGCTGCGCACACTATCCCAGTGTTGTTCAGCTTCCTTCTTCACCTTTCCGAAGCAGCCGCTCACTCCGGCTCCCGGAGGCGAATAAGCGGCTTCTTCGCGCTAAGGCGATTGTGCCGGTCACAGTGCACTCCAGTACGGCGGCTTCAGTCGAAATGTGCCCGGGACCGGCGCTTAGCTCCGGGGAGCTGCGTACCTTCGTCTTTAGCGTCTTTTGTGGTCTACATCAATACAGAAAGGTTTTTCACTATGTCTGGCATGGAGAAACTGTGCCAGCACAGAAAACATCTCCCATCGTGTTTCACATGTTGCAGAGAGCTCTGCAGAAGTTTATGCAGGAAGAAAAAGAAAGTTGTCCAAAACACCTTCCAATCGAATGTTCATGTGTTTGGAAAAGGTAGGAGAGTGGTAAGGTACTGTTTTCGATCAGTTTGCAAGCTGCGCACACTATCCCAGTGTTGTGCACCTTCATTCTCACCTTTCCGTAGCTACTGGTGTCTGCGGCTTGTGGAGGCGAAGAAGCGGCTTCTTCGCGCAAAGGCGATTGTGCCGGTCACAGTGCACTCCAGTGCGGCGGCTTCAGTCGAAATGTGCCCGGTTCCGGTGCTTAGCTCCGGGGACATCCATACCTGCTTCTTTCGGGACTTTTGTGGTCTTCATTATTGCAGAAAGGTTTTTCACTATGTCTGGCAAGGAGAAACTGTGCCTGCACAGAAAACATCTCCCATCGTGTTTTACATGTTGCAGAGAGGTCTGCAGAGTGTTTTGCAAGAAGAAAAAGAAAGTTTTTGAAAATACCTGCCAATCGAATATTTATGTGTTTGAAAAAGCTAGGAGAGTAGTAAGGTACTGTTTTCTATCAGTTTGCAAGCTGCGCACACTACCCAGTGTTGTGCAGCTTCATTCTCACCTTTCCGAGGCCACTGCTCCCTACGGCTTCCGTAGGCGAAGATGCGGCTTCTTTGCGCAAAGGTGATTGTACCGGTGCCAATGCTCTAAAGTGCGGCGGCTTCTGCCGAAATGTGCCCGGGACCGGCGCCTAGCTCCGGGGAGCTGCGTACCTTCGTCTTTAGCGTCTTTTGTGGTCTACATCATTGCAAAAATCCTTTCCACTATGTCTGGCATGGAGAAACTGTTTCTGCAGAGAAAACATCTCTCATGCTGTTTTACATGTTGCAGAGAGGTCTTCTGAGTGTTTTGCACGTAGGAAAAGAAAGTTGTCCAAAACACCTTCCAATCGAATGTTCATGTGTTTGGAAAAGGTAGGAAAGTGGTAGGGTACAGTTTTCTATCAGTTTGCGAGCTGCGCACACTATCCCAGTGTTGTGCAGCTTCATTCTTCACCTTTCCGAAGCAGCCGCTCACTCCGGCTCCCGGAGGCGAAGAAGCGGCTTCTTCGCGCTAAGGCGATTGTGCCGGTCACAGTGCACTCCAGTGCGGCGGCTTCAGTCGAAATGTGTCCGGGACCGGCGCTTAGCTCCGGGGAGCTGCGTACCTTCGTCTTTAGCGTCTTTTGTGGTCTACATCATTGCAAAAATCCTTTCCACTATGTCTGGCATGGAGAAACTGTGCCTGCACAGAAAACATCTCTCATGCTGTTTTACATGTTGCAGAGAGGTCTTCTGAGTGTTTTGCACGTAGGAAAAGAAAGTTGTCCAAAACACCTTCCAATCGAATGTTCATGTGTTTGGAAAAGGTAGGAAAGTGGTAGGGTACTGTTTTCTATCAGTTTGCAAGCTGCGCACACTATCCCAGTGTTGTGCAGCTTCATTCTCACCTTTTCGCAGCTACTGGTCTCTCCGGCTCGTGGAGGCGAAGAGGCGGCTTCTTCGCGCAAAGGCGATTGTGCCGGTCACAGTGCACTCCAGTGCGGCGGCTTCTGAGGAAATGTGCCCGGTTCCGGTGCTTAGCTCCGGGGACATCCATACCTGCTTCTTTCGGGACTTTTGTGGTCTTCATCATTGCAGACATGTTTTTCACTATGTCTGGCATGGAGAAACTGCGCCTGCACAGAAAACATCTCCGATGGTGTTTTACATGTTGCAGCGAAGTCTGCAGTGTGTTTTGCAGGATGAAAAAGAAAGTTGTCCAAAACACTTTCCAACAGAATGTTCATGTGTTTGGAAAAGGTAGGAGATTGGTAAGGTACTGTTTTCTATCAGTTTGCAAGCTGCACACACAATCCCAGTGTTGTTCAGCTTCCTTCTTCACCTTTCCGAAGCAGCCGCTCACTCCGGCTCCCGGAGGCGAAGAAGCGGCTTCTTCGCGCAAAGGTGATTGTGCCGGTCACAGTGCACTCCAGTGTGGCGGCTTCTGCCGAAATGTGCCCGGGACCGGGGCATAGATTTGGGGAGCTGCGTACCTTCGTCTTTAGCGTCTTTTGTGGTCTACATCATTACAGAAATGTTTTTCACTATGTTAGGCAAGGTGAAACTGTGCCAGCACAGAAAACATCTCCCATCGTGTTTTACATGTTGCAGAGCGCTCTGCAGAAGTTTATGCACGAAGAAAAAGAAAGTTTTCCAAAACACCTTCCAATCGAATGTTCTTGTGTCTGCAAGAATTAGGAGAGTGGAAAGGTACTGTTTTTTATCAGTTTGCAAGCTGCGCACACTATCCCAGTGTTGTGCAGGTTCATTCTTCACCTTTACGAAGCAGCCGCCCTCTCCAGCTGCCAGAGGCGAAGAAGCGGCTTATTCGCGCAAAGGCGATTGTGCCGGTCACAGTGCACTCCTGTGCGGCGGCATCTGACGAAATGTGCCCGGGACCGGGGCATAGATCCGGGGAGCTGCGTACCTTCGTCTTTAGCGTCTTTTGTGGTCTACATCATTGCAAAAATCCTTTCCACTATGTCTGGCATGGAGAAACTGTGCCTGCACAGAAAACATCTCTCATGGTGTTTTACATGTTGCAGAGACGACTTCTGAGCGTTTTGCTGGTAGAAAAAGAAAGTTTTCAAAAACACATTCCAATCGAATGTTCATGTGTTTGGAAAAGGTAGGAGATTGGTAAGGTACTGTTTTCTATCAGTTTGCAAGCTGCACACACAATCCCAGTGTTGTTCAGCTTCCTTCTTCACCTTTCCGAAGCAGCCGCTCACTCCGGCTCCCGGAGGCGAAGAAGCGGCTTCTTCGCGCAAAGGCGATTGTGCCGGTCACAGTGCACTCCAGTGTGGCGGCTTCTGCCGAAATGTGCCCGGGACCGGCGCCTAGCTCCGGGGAGCTGCGTACCTTCGTCTTTAGCGTCTTTTGTGGTCTACATCATTACAGAAATGTTTTTCACTATGTTAGGCAAGGTGAAACTGTGCCAGCACAGAAAACATCTCCCATCGTGTTTTACATGTTGCAGAGCGCTCTGCAGAAGTTTATGCACGAAGAAAAAGAAAGTTTTCCAAAACACCTTCCAATCGAACGTTCTTGTGTCTGCAAGAATTAGGAGAGTGGAAAGGTACTGTTTTTTATCAGTTTGCAAGCTGCGCACACTATCCCAGTGTTGTGCAGGTTCATTCTTCACCTTTACGAAGCAGCCGCCCTCTCCAGCTGCCAGAGGCGAAGAAGCGGCTTATTCGCGCAAAGGCGATTGTGCCGGTCACAGTGCACTCCTGTGCGGCGGCATCTGACGAAATGTGCCCGGGACCGGGGCATAGATCCGGGGAGCTGCGTACCTTCGTCTTTAGTGTCTTTTGTGGTCTACATCATTGCAAAAATCCTTTCCACTATGTCTGGCATGGAGAAACTGTGCCTGCACAGAAAACATCTCTCATGGTGTTTTACATGTTGCAGAGACGACTTCTGAGTGTTTTGCTGGTAGAAAAAGAAAGTTTTCCAAAACACATTCCAATCGAATGTTCATGTGTTTGGAAAAGGTAGGAGAGTGGTAAGGTACTGTTTTCGATCAGTTTGCAAGCTGCGCACACTATCCCAGTGTTGTGCACCTTCATTCTCACCTTTCCGTAGCTACTGGTGTCTGCGGCTTGTGGAGGCGAAGAAGCGGCTTCTTCGCGCAAAGGCGATTGTGCCGGTCACAGTGCACTCCAGTGCGGCGGCTTCAGTCGAAATGTGCCCGGTTACGGTGCTTAGCTCCGGGGACATCCATACCTGCTTCTTTCGGGACTTTTGTGGTCTTCATCATTGCAGAAAGGTTTTTCACTATGTCTGGCAAGGAGAAACTGTGCCTGCACAGAAAACATCTCCCATCGTGTTTTACATGTTGCAGAGAGGTCTGCAGAGTGTTTTGCAAGAAGAAAAAGAAAGTTTTTGAAAATACCTGCCAATCGAATATTTATGTGTTTGAAAAAGCTAGGAGAGTAGTAAGGTACTGTTTTCTATCAGTTTGCAAGCTGCGCACACTACCCAGTGTTGTGCAGCTTCATTCTCACCTTTCCGAAGCCACTGCTCCCTACGGCTTCCGTAGGCGAAGATGCGGCTTCTTTGCGCAAAGGTGATTGTACCGGTGCCAATGCTCTAAAGTGCGGCGGCTTCTGCCGAAATGTGCCCGGGACCGGCGCCTAGCTCCGGGGAGCTGCGTACCTTCGTCTTTAGCGTCTTTTGTGGTCTACATCATTGCAAAAATCCTTTCCACTATGTCTGGCATGGAGAAACTGTTTCTGCAGAGAAAACATCTCTCATGCTGTTTTACATGTTGCAGAGAGGTCTTCTGAGTGTTTTGCACGTAGGAAAAGAAAGTTGTCCAAAACACCTTCCAATCGAATGTTCATGTGTTTGGAAAAGGTAGGAAAGTGGTAGGGTACTGTTTTCTATCAGTTTGCAAGCTGCGCACACTATCCCAGTGTTGTGCAGCTTCATTCTCACCTTTTCGCAGCTACTGGTCTCTCCGGCTCGTGGAGGCGAAGAGGCGGCTTCTTCGCGCAAAGGCGATTGTGCCGGTCACAGTGCACTCCAGTGCGGCGGCTTCTGAGGAAATGTGCCCGGTTCCGGTGCTTAGCTCCGGGGACATCCATACCTGCTTCTTTCGGGACTTTTGTGGTCTACATCATTGCAGACAGGTTTTTCACTATGTCTGGCATGGAGAAACTGCGTCTGCACAGAAAACATCTCCGATGGTGTTTTACATGTTGCAGCGAAGACTGCAGTGTGTTTTGCAGGATGAAAAAGAAAGTTGTCCAAAACACTTTCCAACAGAATGTTCATGTGTTTGGAAAAGGTAGGAGATTGGTAAGGTACTGTTTTCTATCAGTTTGCAAGCTGCACACACAATCCCAGTGTTGTTCAGCTTCCTTCTTCACCTTTCCGAAGCAGCCGCTCACTCCGGCTCCCGGAGGCGAAGAAGCGGCTTCTTCGCGCAAAGGCGATTGTGCCGGTCACAGTGCACTCCAGTGTGGCGGCTTCTGCCGAAATGTGCCCGGGACCGGCGCCTAGCTCCGGGGAGCTGCGTACCTTCGTCTTTAGCGTCTTTTGTGGTCTACATCATTACAGAAATGTTTTTCACTATGTTAGGCAAGGTGAAACTGTGCCAGCACAGAAAACATCTCCCATCGTGTTTTACATGTTGCAGAGCGCTCTGCAGAAGTTTATGCACGAAGAAAAAGAAAGTTTTCCAAAACACCTTCCAATCGAACGTTCTTGTGTCTGCAAGAATTAGGAGAGTGGAAAGGTACTGTTTTTTATCAGTTTGCAAGCTGCGCACACTATCCCAGTGTTGTGCAGGTTCATTCTTCACCTTTACGAAGCAGCCGCCCTCTCCAGCTGCCAGAGGCGAAGAAGCGGCTTATTCGCGCAAAGGCGATTGTGCCGGTCACAGTGCACTCCTGTGCGGCGGCATCTGACGAAATGTGCCCGGGACCGGGGCATAGATCCGGGGAGCTGCGTACCTTCGTCTTTAGTGTCTTTTGTGGTCTACATCATTGCAAAAATCCTTTCCACTATGTCTGGCATGGAGAAACTGTGCCTGCACAGAAAACATCTCTCATGGTGTTTTACATGTTGCAGAGACGACTTCTGAGTGTTTTGCTGGTAGAAAAAGAAAGTTTTCCAAAACACATTCCAATCGAATGTTCATGTGTTTGGAAAAGGTAGGAGAGTGGTAAGGTACTGTTTTCGATCAGTTTGCAAGCTGCGCACACTATCCCAGTGTTGTGCACCTTCATTCTCACCTTTCCGTAGCTACTGGTGTCTGCGGCTTGTGGAGGCGAAGAAGCGGCTTCTTCGCGCAAAGGCGATTGTGCCGGTCACAGTGCACTCCAGTGCGGCGGCTTCTGAGGAAATGTGCCCGGTTCCGGTGCTTAGCTCCGGGGACATCCATACCTGCTTCTTTCGGGACTTTTGTGGTCTACATCATTGCAGACATGTTTTTCACTATGTCTGGCATGGAGAAACTGCGTCTGCACAGAAAACATCTCCGATGGTGTTTTACATGTTGCAGCGAAGACTGCAGTGTGTTTTGCAGGATGAAAAAGAAAGTTGTCCAAAACACTTTCCAACAGAATGTTCATGTGTTTGGAAAAGGTAGGAGATTGGTAAGGTACTGTTTTCTATCAGTTTGCAAGCTGCGCACACTATCCCAGTGTTGTTCAGCTTCCTTCTTCACCTTTCCGAAGCAGCCGCTCACTCCGGCTCCCGGAGGCGAATAAGCGGCTTCTTCGCGCTAAGGCGATTGTGCCGGTCACAGTGCACTCCAGTACGGCGGCTTCAGTCGAAATGTGCCCGGGACCGGCGCTTAGCTCCGGGGAGCTGCGTACCTTCGTCTTTAGCGTCTTTTGTGGTCTACATCAATACAGAAAGGTTTTTCACTATGTCTGGCATGGAGAAACTGTGCCAGCACAGAAAACATCTCCCATCGTGTTTCACATGTTGCAGAGAGCTCTGCAGAAGTTTATGCAGGAAGAAAAAGAAAGTTGTCCAAAACACCTTCCAATCGAATGTTCATGTGTTTGGAAAAGGTAGGAGAGTGGTAAGGTACTGTTTTCGATCAGTTTGCAAGCTGCGCACACTATCCCAGTGTTGTGCACCTTCATTCTCACCTTTCCGTAGCTACTGGTGTCTGCGGCTTGTGGAGGCGAAGAAGCGGCTTCTTCGCGCAAAGGCGATTGTGCCGGTCACAGTGCACTCCAGTGCGGCGGCTTCAGTCGAAATGTGCCCGGTTCCGGTGCTTAGCTCCGGGGACATCCATACCTGCTTCTTTCGGGACTTTTGTGGTCTTCATCATTGCAGAAAGGTTTTTCACTATGTCTGGCAAGGAGAAACTGTGCCTGCACAGAAAACATCTCCCATCGTGTTTTACATGTTGCAGAGAGGTCTGCAGAGTGTTTTGCAAGAAGAAAAAGAAAGTTTTTGAAAATACCTGCCAATCGAATATTTATGTGTTTGAAAAAGCTAGGAGAGTAGTAAGGTACTGTTTTCTATCAGTTTGCAAGCTGCGCACACTACCCAGTGTTGTGCAGCTTCATTCTCACCTTTCCGAGGCCACTGCTCCCTACGGCTTCCGTAGGCGAAGATGCGGCTTCTTTGCGCAAAGGTGATTGTACCGGTGCCAATGCTCTAAAGTGCGGCGGCTTCTGCCGAAATGTGCCCGGGACCGGCGCCTAGCTCCGGGGAGCTGCGTACCTTCGTCTTTAGCGTCTTTTGTGGTCTACATCATTGCAAAAATCCTTTCCACTATGTCTGGCATGGAGAAACTGTTTCTGCAGAGAAAACATCTCTCATGCTGTTTTACATGTTGCAGAGAGGTCTTCTGAGTGTTTTGCACGTAGGAAAAGAAAGTTGTCCAAAACACTTTCCAACAGAATGTTCATGTGTTTGGAAAAGGTAGGAGATTGGTAAGGTACTGTTTTCTATCAGTTTGCAAGCTGCGCACACTATCCCAGTGTTGTTCAGCTTCCTTCTTCACCTTTCCGAAGCAGCCGCTCACTCCGGCTCCCGGAGGCGAATAAGCGGCTTCTTCGCGCTAAGGCGATTGTGCCGGTCACAGTGCACTCCAGTACGGCGGCTTCAGTCGAAATGTGCCCGGGACCGGCGCTTAGCTCCGGGGAGCTGCGTACCTTCGTCTTTAGCGTCTTTTGTGGTCTACATCAATACAGAAAGGTTTTTCACTATGTCTGGCATGGAGAAACTGTGCCAGCACAGAAAACATCTCCCATCGTGTTTCACATGTTGCAGAGAGCTCTGCAGAAGTTTATGCAGGAAGAAAAAGAAAGTTGTCCAAAACACCTTCCAATCGAATGTTCATGTGTTTGGAAAAGGTAGGAGAGTGGTAAGGTACTGTTTTCGATCAGTTTGCAAGCTGCGCACACTATCCCAGTGTTGTGCACCTTCATTCTCACCTTTCCGTAGCTACTGGTGTCTGCGGCTTGTGGAGGCGAAGAAGCGGCTTCTTCGCGCAAAGGCGATTGTGCCGGTCACAGTGCACTCCAGTGCGGCGGCTTCAGTCGAAATGTGCCCGGTTCCGGTGCTTAGCTCCGGGGACATCCATACCTGCTTCTTTCGGGACTTTTGTGGTCTTCATCATTGCAGAAAGGTTTTTCACTATGTCTGGCAAGGAGAAACTGTGCCTGCACAGAAAACATCTCCCATCGTGTTTTACATGTTGCAGAGAGGTCTGCAGAGTGTTTTGCAAGAAGAAAAAGAAAGTTTTTGAAAATACCTGCCAATCGAATATTTATGTGTTTGAAAAAGCTAGGAGAGTAGTAAGGTACTGTTTTCTATCAGTTTGCAAGCTGCGCACACTACCCAGTGTTGTGCAGCTTCATTCTCACCTTTCCGAGGCCACTGCTCCCTACGGCTTCCGTAGGCGAAGATGCGGCTTCTTTGCGCAAAGGTGATTGTACCGGTGCCAATGCTCTAAAGTGCGGCGGCTTCTGCCGAAATGTGCCCGGGACCGGCGCCTAGCTCCGGGGAGCTGCGTACCTTCGTCTTTAGCGTCTTTTGTGGTCTACATCATTGCAAAAATCCTTTCCACTATGTCTGGCATGGAGAAACTGTTTCTGCAGAGAAAACATCTCTCATGCTGTTTTACATGTTGCAGAGAGGTCTTCTGAGTGTTTTGCACGTAGGAAAAGAAAGTTGTCCAAAACACCTTCCAATCGAATGTTCATGTGTTTGGAAAAGGTAGGAAAGTGGTAGGGTACAGTTTTCTATCAGTTTGCGAGCTGCGCACACTATCCCAGTGTTGTGCAGCTTCATTCTTCACCTTTCCGAAGCAGCCGCTCACTCCGGCTCCCGGAGGCGAAGAAGCGGCTTCTTCGCGCTAAGGCGATTGTGCCGGTCACAGTGCACTCCAGTGCGGCGGCTTCAGTCGAAATGTGTCCGGGACCGGCGCTTAGCTCCGGGGAGCTGCGTACCTTCGTCTTTAGCGTCTTTTGTGGTCTACATCATTGCAAAAATCCTTTCCACTATGTCTGGCATGGAGAAACTGTGCCTGCACAGAAAACATCTCTCATGCTGTTTTACATGTTGCAGAGAGGTCTTCTGAGTGTTTTGCACGTAGGAAAAGAAAGTTGTCCAAAACACCTTCCAATCGAATGTTCATGTGTTTGGAAAAGGTAGGAAAGTGGTAGGGTACTGTTTTCTATCAGTTTGCAAGCTGCGCACACTATCCCAGTGTTGTGCAGCTTCATTCTCACCTTTTCGCAGCTACTGGTCTCTCCGGCTCGTGGAGGCGAAGAGGCGGCTTCTTCGCGCAAAGGCGATTGTGCCGGTCACAGTGCACTCCAGTGCGGCGGCTTCTGAGGAAATGTGCCCGGTTCCGGTGCTTAGCTCCGGGGACATCCATACCTGCTTCTTTCGGGACTTTTGTGGTCTTCATCATTGCAGACATGTTTTTCACTATGTCTGGCATGGAGAAACTGCGCCTGCACAGAAAACATCTCCGATGGTGTTTTACATGTTGCAGCGAAGTCTGCAGTGTGTTTTGCAGGATGAAAAAGAAAGTTGTCCAAAACACTTTCCAACAGAATGTTCATGTGTTTGGAAAAGGTAGGAGATTGGTAAGGTACTGTTTTCTATCAGTTTGCAAGCTGCACACACAATCCCAGTGTTGTTCAGCTTCCTTCTTCACCTTTCCGAAGCAGCCGCTCACTCCGGCTCCCGGAGGCGAAGAAGCGGCTTCTTCGCGCAAAGGTGATTGTGCCGGTCACAGTGCACTCCAGTGTGGCGGCTTCTGCCGAAATGTGCCCGGGACCGGGGCATAGATCCGGGGAGCTGCGTACCTTCGTCTTTAGCGTCTTTTGTGGTCTACATCATTACAGAAATGTTTTTCACTATGTTAGGCAAGGTGAAACTGTGCCAGCACAGAAAACATCTCCCATCGTGTTTTACATGTTGCAGAGCGCTCTGCAGAAGTTTATGCACGAAGAAAAAGAAAGTTTTCCAAAACACCTTCCAATCGAATGTTCTTGTGTCTGCAAGAATTAGGAGAGTGGAAAGGTACTGTTTTTTATCAGTTTGCAAGCTGCGCACACTATCCCAGTGTTGTGCAGGTTCATTCTTCACCTTTACGAAGCAGCCGCCCTCTCCAGCTGCCAGAGGCGAAG
The DNA here is from genome assembly GCF_047830755.1 of Zonotrichia albicollis. Taxonomy (NCBI): domain Eukaryota; kingdom Metazoa; phylum Chordata; class Aves; order Passeriformes; family Passerellidae; genus Zonotrichia; species Zonotrichia albicollis. The sequence goes on from NC_133827.1 coordinate 16,488,596, forward strand.
AAGCGGCTTATTCGCGCAAAGGCGATTGTGCCGGTCACAGTGCACTCCTGTGCGGCGGCATCTGACGAAATGTGCCCGGGACCGGGGCATAGATCCGGGGAGCTGCGTACCTTCGTCTTTAGCGTCTTTTGTGGTCTACATCATTGCAAAAATCCTTTCCACTATGTCTGGCATGGAGAAACTGTGCCTGCACAGAAAACATCTCTCATGGTGTTTTACATGTTGCAGAGACGACTTCTGAGCGTTTTGCTGGTAGAAAAAGAAAGTTTTCCAAAACACATTCCAATCGAATGTTCATGTGTTTGGAAAAGGTAGGAGATTGGTAAGGTACTGTTTTCTATCAGTTTGCAAGCTGCACACACAATCCCAGTGTTGTTCAGCTTCCTTCTTCACCTTTCCGAAGCAGCCGCTCACTCCGGCTCCCGGAGGCGAAGAAGCGGCTTCTTCGCGCAAAGGCGATTGTGCCGGTCACAGTGCACTCCAGTGTGGCGGCTTCTGCCGAAATGTGCCCGGGACCGGCGCCTAGCTCCGGGGAGCTGCGTACCTTCGTCTTTAGCGTCTTTTGTGGTCTACATCATTACAGAAATGTTTTTCACTATGTTAGGCAAGGTGAAACTGTGCCAGCACAGAAAACATCTCCCATCGTGTTTTACATGTTGCAGAGCGCTCTGCAGAAGTTTATGCACGAAGAAAAAGAAAGTTTTCCAAAACACCTTCCAATCGAACGTTCTTGTGTCTGCAAGAATTAGGAGAGTGGAAAGGTACTGTTTTTTATCAGTTTGCAAGCTGCGCACACTATCCCAGTGTTGTGCAGGTTCATTCTTCACCTTTACGAAGCAGCCGCCCTCTCCAGCTGCCAGAGGCGAAGAAGCGGCTTATTCGCGCAAAGGCGATTGTGCCGGTCACAGTGCACTCCTGTGCGGCGGCATCTGACGAAATGTGCCCGGGACCGGGGCATAGATCCGGGGAGCTGCGTACCTTCGTCTTTAGTGTCTTTTGTGGTCTACATCATTGCAAAAATCCTTTCCACTATGTCTGGCATGGAGAAACTGTGCCTGCACAGAAAACATCTCTCATGGTGTTTTACATGTTGCAGAGACGACTTCTGAGTGTTTTGCTGGTAGAAAAAGAAAGTTTTCCAAAACACATTCCAATCGAATGTTCATGTGTTTGGAAAAGGTAGGAGAGTGGTAAGGTACTGTTTTCGATCAGTTTGCAAGCTGCGCACACTATCCCAGTGTTGTGCACCTTCATTCTCACCTTTCCGTAGCTACTGGTGTCTGCGGCTTGTGGAGGCGAAGAAGCGGCTTCTTCGCGCAAAGGCGATTGTGCCGGTCACAGTGCACTCCAGTGCGGCGGCTTCAGTCGAAATGTGCCCGGTTACGGTGCTTAGCTCCGGGGACATCCATACCTGCTTCTTTCGGGACTTTTGTGGTCTTCATCATTGCAGAAAGGTTTTTCACTATGTCTGGCAAGGAGAAACTGTGCCTGCACAGAAAACATCTCCCATCGTGTTTTACATGTTGCAGAGAGGTCTGCAGAGTGTTTTGCAAGAAGAAAAAGAAAGTTTTTGAAAATACCTGCCAATCGAATATTTATGTGTTTGAAAAAGCTAGGAGAGTAGTAAGGTACTGTTTTCTATCAGTTTGCAAGCTGCGCACACTACCCAGTGTTGTGCAGCTTCATTCTCACCTTTCCGAAGCCACTGCTCCCTACGGCTTCCGTAGGCGAAGATGCGGCTTCTTTGCGCAAAGGTGATTGTACCGGTGCCAATGCTCTAAAGTGCGGCGGCTTCTGCCGAAATGTGCCCGGGACCGGCGCCTAGCTCCGGGGAGCTGCGTACCTTCGTCTTTAGCGTCTTTTGTGGTCTACATCATTGCAAAAATCCTTTCCACTATGTCTGGCATGGAGAAACTGTTTCTGCAGAGAAAACATCTCTCATGCTGTTTTACATGTTGCAGAGAGGTCTTCTGAGTGTTTTGCACGTAGGAAAAGAAAGTTGTCCAAAACACCTTCCAATCGAATGTTCATGTGTTTGGAAAAGGTAGGAAAGTGGTAGGGTACTGTTTTCTATCAGTTTGCAAGCTGCGCACACTATCCCAGTGTTGTGCAGCTTCATTCTCACCTTTTCGCAGCTACTGGTCTCTCCGGCTCGTGGAGGCGAAGAGGCGGCTTCTTCGCGCAAAGGCGATTGTGCCGGTCACAGTGCACTCCAGTGCGGCGGCTTCTGAGGAAATGTGCCCGGTTCCGGTGCTTAGCTCCGGGGACATCCATACCTGCTTCTTTCGGGACTTTTGTGGTCTACATCATTGCAGACAGGTTTTTCACTATGTCTGGCATGGAGAAACTGCGTCTGCACAGAAAACATCTCCGATGGTGTTTTACATGTTGCAGCGAAGACTGCAGTGTGTTTTGCAGGATGAAAAAGAAAGTTGTCCAAAACACTTTCCAACAGAATGTTCATGTGTTTGGAAAAGGTAGGAGATTGGTAAGGTACTGTTTTCTATCAGTTTGCAAGCTGCGCACACTATCCCAGTGTTGTTCAGCTTCCTTCTTCACCTTTCCGAAGCAGCCGCTCACTCCGGCTCCCGGAGGCGAAGAAGCGGCTTCTTCGCGCTAAGGCGATTGTGCCGGTCACAGTGCACTCCAGTACGGCGGCTTCAGTCGAAATGTGCCCGGGACCGGCGCTTAGCTCCGGGGAGCTGCGTACCTTCGTCTTTAGCGTCTTTTGTGGTCTACATCAATACAGAAAGGTTTTTCACTATGTCTGGCATGGAGAAACTGTGCCAGCACAGAAAACATCTCCCATCGTGTTTCACATGTTGCAGAGAGCTCTGCAGAAGTTTATGCAGGAAGAAAAAGAAAGTTGTCCAAAACACCTTCCAATCGAATGTTCATGTGTTTGGAAAAGGTAGGAGAGTGGTAAGGTACTGTTTTCGATCAGTTTGCAAGCTGCGCACACTATCCCAGTGTTGTGCACCTTCATTCTCACCTTTCCGTAGCTACTGGTGTCTGCGGCTTGTGGAGGCGAAGAAGCGGCTTCTTCGCGCAAAGGCGATTGTGCCGGTCACAGTGCACTCCAGTGCGGCGGCTTCAGTCGAAATGTGCCCGGTTCCGGTGCTTAGCTCCGGGGACATCCATACCTGCTTCTTTCGGGACTTTTGTGGTCTTCATTATTGCAGAAAGGTTTTTCACTATGTCTGGCAAGGAGAAACTGTGCCTGCACAGAAAACATCTCCCATCGTGTTTTACATGTTGCAGAGAGGTCTGCAGAGTGTTTTGCAAGAAGAAAATGAAAGTTTTTGAAAATACCTGCCAATCGAATATTTATGTGTTTGAAAAAGCTAGGAGAGTAGTAAGGTACTGTTTTCTATCAGTTTGCAAGCTGCGCACACTACCCAGTGTTGTGCAGCTTCATTCTCACCTTTCCGAGGCCACTGCTCCCTACGGCTTCCGTAGGCGAAGATGCGGCTTCTTTGCGCAAAGGTGATTGTACCGGTGCCAATGCTCTAAAGTGCGGCGGCTTCTGCCGAAATGTGCCCGGGACCGGCGCCTAGCTCCGGGGAGCTGCGTACCTTCGTCTTTAGCGTCTTTTGTGGTCTACATCATTGCAAAAATCCTTTCCACTATGTCTGGCATGGAGAAACTGTTTCTGCAGAGAAAACATCTCTCATGCTGTTTTACATGTTGCAGAGAGGTCTTCTGAGTGTTTTGCACGTAGGAAAAGAAAGTTGTCCAAAACACCTTCCAATCGAATGTTCATGTGTTTGGAAAAGGTAGGAAAGTGGTAGGGTACAGTTTTCTATCAGTTTGCGAGCTGCGCACACTATCCCAGTGTTGTGCAGCTTCATTCTTCACCTTTCCGAAGCAGCCGCTCACTCCGGCTCCCGGAGGCGAAGAAGCGGCTTCTTCGCGCAAAGGCGATTGTGCCGGTCACAGTGCACTCCAGTGCGGCGGCTTCAGTCGAAATGTGTCCGGGACCGGCGCTTAGCTCCGGGGAGCTGCGTACCTTCGTCTTTAGCGTCTTTTGTGGTCTACATCATTGCAAAAATCCTTTCCACTATGTCTGGCATGGAGAAACTGTTTCTGCAGAGAAAACATCTCTCATGCTGTTTTACATGTTGCAGAGAGGTCTTCTGAGTGTTTTGCACGTAGGAAAAGAAAGTTGTCCAAAACACCTTCCAATCGAATGTTCATGTGTTTGGAAAAGGTAGGAAAGTGGTAGGGTACTGTTTTCTATCAGTTTGCAAGCTGCGCACACTATCCCAGTGTTGTGCAGCTTCATTCTCACCTTTTCGCAGCTACTGGTCTCTCCGGCTCGTGGAGGCGAAGAGGCGGCTTCTTCGCGCAAAGGCGATTGTGCCGGTCACAGTGCACTCCAGTGCGGCGGCTTCTGAGGAAATGTGCCCGGTTCCGGTGCTTAGCTCCGGGGACATCCATACCTGCTTCTTTCGGGACTTTTGTGGTCTTCATCATTGCAGACATGTTTTTCACTATGTCTGGCATGGAGAAACTGCGCCTGCACAGAAAACATCTCCGATGGTGTTTTACATGTTGCAGCGAAGTCTGCAGTGTGTTTTGCAGGATGAAAAAGAAAGTTGTCCAAAACACTTTCCAACAGAATGTTCATGTGTTTGGAAAAGGTAGGAGATTGGTAAGGTACTGTTTTCTATCAGTTTGCAAGCTGCACACACAATCCCAGTGTTGTTCAGCTTCCTTCTTCACCTTTCCGAAGCAGCCGCTCACTCCGGCTCCCGGAGGCGAAGAAGCGGCTTCTTCGCGCAAAGGCGATTGTGCCGGTCACAGTGCACTCCAGTGCGGCGGCTTCAGTCGAAATGTGTCCGGGACCGGCGCTTAGCTCCGGGGAGCTGCGTACCTTCGTCTTTAGCGTCTTTGTGGTCTACATCATTGCAAAAATCCTTTCCAATATGTCTGGCATGGAGAAACTGTGCCAGCACCGAAAACATCTCCCATCGTGTTTTACGTGTTGCAGAAATGTTTGAAGAGTATTTTGCAAGCAGAAAAAGAAAGTTTTTGAAAATACCTTCCAATCGAATATTCATGTGTTTGAAAAAGCTAGGAGTTTAGTAAGGTACTGTTTTCTATCAGTTTGCAAGCTGCACACACAATCCCAGTGTTGTTCAGCTTCCTTCTTCACCTTTCCGAAGCAGCCGCTCACTCCGGCTCCCGGAGGCGAAGAAGCGGCTTCTTCGCGCTAAGGCGATTGTGCCGGTCACAGTGCACTCCAGTGCGGCGGCTTCTGCCGAAATGTGCCCGGGACCGGGGCATAGATCCGGGGAGCTGCGTACCTTCGTCTTTAGTGTCTTTTGTGGTCTACATCATTACAGAAATGTTTTTCACTATGTTAGGCAAGGTGAAACTGTGCCAGCACAGAAAACATCTCCCATCGTGTTTTACATGTTGCAGAGCGCTCTGCAGAAGTTTATGCACGAAGAAAAAGAAAGTTTTCCAAAACACCTTCCAATCGAATGTTCTTGTGTCTGCAAGAATTAGGAGAGTGGAAAGGTACTGTTTTTTATCAGTTTGCAAGCTGCGCACACTATCCCAGTGTTGTGCAGGTTCATTCTTCACCTTTACGAAGCAGCCGCCCTCTCCAGCTGCCAGAGGCGAAGAAGCGGCTTATTCGCGCAAAGGCGATTGTGCCGGTCACAGTGCACTCCTGTGCGGCGGCATCTGACGAAATGTGCCCGGGACCGGGGCATAGATCCGGGGAGCTGCGTACCTTCGTCTTTAGCGTCTTTTGTGGTCTACATCATTGCAAAAATCCTTTCCACTATGTCTGGCATGGAGAAACTGTGCCTGCACAGAAAACATCTCTCATGGTGTTTTACATGTTGCAGAGACGACTTCTGAGTGTTTTGCTGGTAGAAAAAGAAAGTTTTCCAAAACACATTCCAATCGAATGTTCATGTGTTTGGAAAAGGTAGGAGAGTGGTAAGGTACTGTTTTCGATCAGTTTGCAAGCTGCGCACACTATCCCAGTGTTGTGCACCTTCATTCTCACCTTTCCGTAGCTACTGGTCTCTCCGGCTCGTGGAGGCGAAGAGGCGGCTTCTTCGCGCAAAGGCGATTGTGCCGGTCACAGTGCACTCCAGTGCGGCGGCTTCTGAGGAAATGTGCCCGGTTCCGGTGCTTAGCTCCGGGGACATCCATACCTGCTTCTTTCGGGACTTTTGTGGTCTTCATCATTGCAGACATGTTTTTCACTATGTCTGGCATGGAGAAACTGCGCCTGCACAGAAAACATCTCCGATGGTGTAATACATGTTGCAGCGAAGTCTGCAGTGTGTTTTGCAGGATGAAAAAGAAAGTTGTCCAAAACACTTTCCAACAGAATGTTCATGTGTTTGGAAAAGGTAGGAGATTGGTAAGGTACTGTTTTCTATCAGTTTGCAAGCTGCACACACAATCCCAGTGTTGTTCAGCTTCCTTCTTCACCTTTCCGAAGCAGCCGCTCACTCCGGCTCCCGGAGGCGAAGAAGCGGCTTCTTCGCGCAAAGGCGATTGTGCCGGTCACAGTGCACTCCAGTGTGGCGGCTTCTGCCGAAATGTGCCCGGGACCGGCGCCTAGCTCCGGGGAGCTGCGTACCTTCGTCTTTAGCGTCTTTTGTGGTCTACATCATTACAGAAATGTTTTTCACTATGTTAGGCAAGGTGAAACTGTGCCAGCACAGAAAACATCTCCCATCGTGTTTTACATGTTGCAGAGCGCTCTGCAGAAGTTTATGCACGAAGAAAAAGAAAGTTTTCCAAAACACCTTCCAATCGAATGTTCTTGTGTCTGCAAGAATTAGGAGAGTGGAAAGGTACTGTTTTTTATCAGTTTGCAAGCTGCGCACACTATCCCAGTGTTGTGCAGGTTCATTCTTCACCTTTACGAAGCAGCCGCCCTCTCCAGCTGCCAGAGGCGAAGAAGCGGCTTATTCGCGCAAAGGCGATTGTGCCGGTCACAGTGCACTCCTGTGCGGCGGCATCTGACGAAATGTGCCCGGGACCGGGGCATAGATCCGGGGAGCTGCGTACCTTCGTCTTTAGTGTCTTTTGTGGTCTACATCATTGCAAAAATCCTTTCCACTATGTCTGGCATGGAGAAACTGTGCCTGCACAGAAAACATCTCCCATCGTGTTTTACATGTTGCAGAGACGACTTCTGAGTGTTTTGCAGGTAGAAAAAGAAAGTTTTCCAAAACACATTCCAATCGAATGTTCATGTGTTTGGAAAAGGTAGGAGAGTGGTAAGGTACTGTTTTCGATCAGTTTGCAAGCTGCGCACACTATCCCAGTGTTGTGCACCTTCATTCTCACCTTTCCGTAGCTACTGGTGTCTGCGGCTTGTGGAGGCGAAGAAGCGGCTTCTTCGCGCAAAGGCGATTGTGCCGGTCACAGTGCACTCCAGTGCGGCGGCTTCAGTCGAAATGTGCCCGGTTACGGTGCTTAGCTCCGGGGACATCCATACCTGCTTCTTTCGGGACTTTTGTGGTCTTCATCATTGCAGAAAGGTTTTTCACTATGTCTGGCAAGGAGAAACTGTGCCTGCACAGAAAACATCTCCCATCGTGTTTTACATGTTGCAGAGAGGTCTGCAGAGTGTTTTGCAAGAAGAAAAAGAAAGTTTTTGAAAATACCTGCCAATCGAATATTTATGTGTTTGAAAAAGCTAGGAGAGTAGTAAGGTACTGTTTTCTATCAGTTTGCAAGCTGCGCACACTACCCAGTGTTGTGCAGCTTCATTCTCACCTTTCCGAAGCCACTGCTCCCTACGGCTTCCGTAGGCGAAGATGCGGCTTCTTTGCGCAAAGGTGATTGTACCGGTGCCAATGCTCTAAAGTGCGGCGGCTTCTGCCGAAATGTGCCCGGGACCGGCGCCTAGCTCCGGGGAGCTGCGTACCTTCGTCTTTAGCGTCTTTTGTGGTCTACATCATTGCAAAAATCCTTTCCACTATGTCTGGCATGGAGAAACTGTGCCTGCAGAGAAAACATCTCTCATGCTGTTTTACATGTTGCAGAGAGGTCTTCTGAGTGTTTTGCACGTAGGAAAAGAAAGTTGTCCAAAACACCTTCCAATCGAATGTTCATGTGTTTGGAAAAGGTAGGAAAGTGGTAGGGTACTGTTTTCTATCAGTTTGCAAGCTGCGCACACTATCCCAGTGTTGTGCAGCTTCATTCTCACCTTTTCGCAGCTACTGGTCTCTCCGGCTCGTGGAGGCGAAGAGGCGGCTTCTTCGCGCAAAGGCGATTGTGCCGGTCACAGTGCACTCCAGTGCGGCGGCTTCTGAGGAAATGTGCCCGGTTCCGGTGCTTAGCTCCGGGGACATCCATACCTGCTTCTTTCGGGACTTTTGTGGTCTTCATCATTGCAGACATGTTTTTCACTATGTCTGGCATGGAGAAACTGCGCCTGCACAGAAAACATCTCCGATGGTGTAATACATGTTGCAGCGAAGTCTGCAGTGTGTTTTGCAGGATGAAAAAGAAAGTTGTCCAAAACACTTTCCAACAGAATGTTCATGTGTTTGGAAAAGGTAGGAGATTGGTAAGGTACTGTTTTCTATCAGTTTGCAAGCTGCACACACAATCCCAGTGTTGTTCAGCTTCCTTCTTCACCTTTCCGAAGCAGCCGCTCACTCCGGCTCCCGGAGGCGAAGAAGCGGCTTCTTCGCGCAAAGGTGATTGTGCCGGTCACAGTGCACTCCAGTGCGGCGGCTTCAGTCGAAATGTGTCCGGGACCGGCGCTTAGCTCCGGGGAGCTGCGTACCTTCGTCTTTAGCGTCTTTTGTGGTCTACATCATTACAGAAAGGTTTTTCACTATGTTAGGCAAGGTGAAACTGTGCCAGCACAGAAAACATCTCCCATCGTGTTTTACATGTTGCAGAGCGCTCTGCAGAAGTTTATGCACGAAGAAAAAGAAAGTTTTCCAAAACACCTTCCAATCGAATGTTCTTGTGTCTGCAAGAATTAGGAGAGTGGAAAGGTACTGTTTTTTATCAGTTTGCAAGCTGCGCACACTATCCCAGTGTTGTGCAGGTTCATTCTTCACCTTTACGAAGCAGCCGCCCTCTCCAGCTGCCAGAGGCGAAGAAGCGGCTTATTCGCGCAAAGGCGATTGTGCCGGTCACAGTGCACTCCTGTGCGGCGGCATCTGACGAAATGTGCCCGGGACCGGCGCCTAGCTCCGGGGAGCTGCGTACCTTCGTCTTTAGCGTCTTTTGTGGTCTACATCATTGCAAAAATCCTTTCCACTATGTCTGGCATGGAGAAACTGTTTCTGCAGAGAAAACATCTCTCATGCTGTTTTACATGTTGCAGAGAGGTCTTCTGAGTGTTTTGCACGTAGGAAAAGAAAGTTGTCCAAAACACCTTCCAATCGAATGTTCATGTGTTTGGAAAAGGTAGGAAAGTGGTAGGGTACTGTTTTCTATCAGTTTGCAAGCTGCGCACACTATCCCAGTGTTGTGCAGCTTCATTCTCACCTTTTCGCAGCTACTGGTCTCTCCGGCTCGTGGAGGCGAAGAGGCGGCTTCTTCGCGCAAAGGCGATTGTGCCGGTCACAGTGCACTCCAGTGCGGCGGCTTCTGAGGAAATGTGCCCGGTTCCGGTGCTTAGCTCCGGGGACATCCATACCTGCTTCTTTCGGGACTTTTGTGGTCTACATCATTGCAGACAGGTTTTTCACTATGTCTGGCATGGAGAAACTGCGTCTGCACAGAAAACATCTCCGATGGTGTAATACATGTTGCAGCGAAGACTGCAGTGTGTTTTGCAGGATGAAAAAGAAAGTTGTCCAAAACACTTTCCAACAGAATGTTCATGTGTTTGGAAAAGGTAGGAGAGTGGTAAGGTACTGTTTTCTATCAGTTTGCAAGCTGCGCACACTATCCCAGTGTTGTTCAGCTTCCTTCTTCACCTTTCCGAAGGAGCCGCTCACTCCGGCTCCCGGAGGCGAATAAGCGGCTTCTTCGCGCTAAGGCGATTGTGCCGGTCACAGTGCACTCCAGTACGGCGGCTTCAGTCGAAATGTGCCCGGGACCGGCGCTTAGCTCCGGGGAGCTGCGTACCTTCGTCTTTAGCGTCTTTTGTGGTCTACATCAATACAGAAAGGTTTTTCACTATGTCTGGCATGGAGAAACTGTGCCAGCACAGAAAACATCTCCCATCGTGTTTCACATGTTGCAGAGAGCTCTGCAGAAGTTTATGCAGGAAGAAAAAGAAAGTTGTCCAAAACACCTTCCAATCGAATGTTCATGTGTTTGGAAAAGGTAGGAGAGTGGTAAGGTACTGTTTTCGATCAGTTTGCAAGCTGCGCACACTATCCCAGTGTTGTGCACCTTCATTCTCACCTTTCCGTAGCTACTGGTGTCTGCGGCTTGTGGAGGCGAAGAAGCGGCTTCTTCGCGCAAAGGCGATTGTGCCGGTCACAGTGCACTCCAGTGCGGCGGCTTCAGTCGAAATGTGCCCGGTTACGGTGCTTAGCTCCGGGGACATCCATACCTGCTTCTTTCGGGACTTTTGTGGTCTTCATTATTGCAGAAAGGTTTTTCACTATGTCTGGCAAGGAGAAACTGTGCCTGCACAGAAAACATCTCCCATCGTGTTTTACATGTTGCAGAGAGGTCTGCAGAGTGTTTTGCAAGAAGAAAAAGAAAGTTTTTGAAAATACCTGCCAATCGAATATTTATGTGTTTGAAAAAGCTAGGAGAGTAGTAAGGTACTGTTTTCTATCAGTTTGCAAGCTGCGCACACTACCCAGTGTTGTGCAGCTTCGTTCTCACCTTTCCGAGGCCACTGCTCCCTACGGCTTCCGTAGGCGAAGATGCGACTTCTTTGCGCAAAGGTGATTGTACCGGTGCCAATGCTCTAAAGTGCGGCGGCTTCTGCCGAAATGTGCCCGGGACCGGCGCCTAGCTCCGGGGAGCTGCGTACCTTCGTCTTTAGCGTCTTTTGTGGTCTACATCATTGCAAAAATCCTTTCCACTATGTCTGGCATGGAGAAACTGTTTCTGCAGAGAAAACATCTCTCATGCTGTTTTACATGTTGCAGAGAGGTCTTCTGAGTGTTTTGCACGTAGGAAAAGAAAGTTGTCCAAAACACCTTCCAATCGAATGTTCATGTGTTTGGAAAAGGTAGGAAAGTGGTAGGGTACAGTTTTCTATCAGTTTGCGAGCTGCGCACACTATCCCAGTGTTGTGCAGCTTCATTCTTCACCTTTCCGAAGCAGCCGCTCACTCCGGCTCCCGGAGGCGAAGATGCGGCTTCTTCGCGCTAAGGCGATTGTGCCGGTCACAGTGCACTCCAGTGCGGCGGCTTCAGTCGAAATGTGTCCGGGACCGGCGCTTAGCTCCGGGGAGCTGCGTACCTTCGTCTTTAGCGTCTTTTGTGGTCTACATCATTGCAAAAATCCTTTCCACTATGTCTGGCATGGAGAAACTGTGCCTGCATAGAAAACATCTCCGATGGTGTTTTACATGTTGCAGCGAAGTCTGCAGTGTGTTTTGCAGGATGAAAAAGAAAGTTGTCCAAAACACTTTCCAACAGAATGTTCATGTGTTTGGAAAAGGTAGGAGATTGGTAAGGTACTGTTTTCTATCAGTTTGCAAGCTGCACACACAATCCCAGTGTTGTTCAGCTTCCTTCTTCACCTTTCCGAAGCAGCCGCTCACTCCGGCTCCCGGAGGCGAAGAAGCGGCTTCTTCGCGCTAAGGCGATTGTGCCGGTCACAGTGCACTCCAGTGCGGCGGCTTCAGTCGAAATGTGTCCGGGACCGGCGCTTAGCTCCGGGGAGCTGCGTACCTTCGTCTTTAGCGTCTTTGTGGTCTACATCATTGCAAAAATCCTTTCCAATATGTCTGGCATGGAGAAACTGTGCCAGCACCGAAAACGTCTCCCATCGTGTTTTACGTGTTGCAGAAATGTTTGAAGAGTATTTTGCAAGCAGAAAAAGAAAGTTTTTGAAAATACCTTCCAATCGAATATTCATGTGTTTGAAAAAGCTAGGAGTTTAGTAAGGTACTGTTTTCTATCAGTTTGCAAGCTGCACACACAATCCCAGTGTTGTTCAGCTTCCTTCTTCACCTTTCCGAAGCAGCCGCTCACTCCGGCTCCCGGAGGCGAAGAAGCGGCTTCTTCGCGCAAAGGCGATTGTGCCGGTCACAGTGCACTCCAGTGCGGCGGCTTCTGCCGAAATGTGCCCGGGACCGGGGCATAGATCCGGGGAGCTGCGTACCTTCGTCTTTAGCGTCTTTTGTGGTCTACATCATTACAGAAATGTTTTTCACTATGTTAGGCAAGGTGAAACTGTGCCAGCACAGAAAACATCTCCCATCGTGTTTTACATGTTGCAGAGCGCTCTGCAGAAGTTTATGCACGAAGAAAAAGAAAGTTTTCCAAAACACCTTCCAATCGAATGTTCTTGTGTCTGCAAGAATTAGGAGAGTGGAAAGGTACTGTTTTTTATCAGTTTGCAAGCTGCGCACACTATCCCAGTGTTGTGCAGGTTCATTCTTCACCTTTACAAAGCAGCCGCCCTCTCCAGCTGCCGGAGGCGAAGAAGCGGCTTATTCGCGCAAAGGCGATTGTGCCGGTCACAGTGCACTCCTGTGCGGCGGCATCTGACGAAATGTGCCCGGGACCGGGGCATAGATCCGGGGAGCTGCGTACCTTCGTCTTTAGCGTCTTTTGTGGTCTACATCATTGCAAAAATCCTTTCCACTATGTCTGGCATGGAGAAACTGTGCCTGCACAGAAAACATCTCTCATGGTGTTTTACATGTTGCAGAGACGACTTCTGAGTGTTTTGCTGGTAGAAAAAGAAAGTTTTCCAAAACACATTCCAATCGAATGTTCATGTGTTTGGAAAAGGTAGGAGAGTGGTAAGGTACTGTTTTCGATCAGTTTGCAAGCTGCGCACACTATCCCAGTGTTGTGCAGCTTCATTCTCACCTTTCCGCAGCTACTGGTCTCTCCGGCTCGTGGAGGCGAAGAGGCGGCTTCTTCGCGCAAAGGCGATTGTGCCGGTCACAGTGCACTCCAGTGCGGCGGCTTCTGAGGAAATGTGCCCGGTTCCGGTGCTTAGCTCCGGGGACATCCATACCTGCTTCTTTCGGGACTTTTGTGGTCTTCATCATTGCAGACATGTTTTTCACTATGTCTGGCATGGAGAAACTGCGCCTGCACAGAAAACATCTCCGATGGTGTTTTACATGTTGCAGCGAAGTCTGCAGTGTGTTTTGCAGGATGAAAAAGAAAGTTGTCCAAAACACTTTCCAACAGAATGTTCATGTGTTTGGAAAAGGTAGGAGATTGGTAAGGTACTGTTTTCTATCAGTTTGCAAGCTGCACACACAATCCCAGTGTTGTTCAGCTTCCTTCTTCACCTTTCCGAAGCAGCCGCTCACTCCGGCTCCCGGAGGCGAAGAAGCGGCTTCTTCGCGCAAAGGCGATTGTGCCGGTCACAGTGCACTCCAGTGTGGCGGCTTCTGCCGAAATGTGCCCGGGACCGGCGCCTAGCTCCGGGGAGCTGCGTACCTTCGTCTTTAGCGTCTTTTGTGGTCTACATCATTACAGAAATGTTTTTCACTATGTTAGGCAAGGTGAAACTGTGCCAGCACAGAAAACATCTCCCATCGTGTTTTACATGTTGCAGAGCGCTCTGCAGAAGTTTATGCACGAAGAAAAAGAAAGTTTTCCAAAACACCTTCCAATCGAATGTTCTTGTGTCTGCAAGAATTAGGAGAGTGGAAAGGTACTGTTTTTTATCAGTTTGCAAGCTGCGCAGACTATCCCAGTGTTGTGCAGGTTCATTCTTCACCTTTACGAAGCAGCCGCCCTCTCCAGCTGCCAGAGGCGAAGAAGCGGCTTATTCGCGCAAAGGCGATTGTGCCGGTCACAGTGCACTCCTGTGCGGCGGCATCTGACGAAATGTGCCCGGGACCGGGGCATAGATCCGGGGAGCTGCGTACCTTCGTCTTTAGTGTCTTTTGTGGTCTACATCATTGCAAAAATCCTTTCCACTATGTCTGGCATGGAGAAACTGTGCCTGCACAAAAACATCTCCCATCGTGTTTTACATGTTGCAGAGACGACTTCTGAGTGTTTTGCAGGTAGAAAAAGAAAGTTTTCCAAAACACATTCCAATCGAATGTTCATGTGTTTGGAAAAGGTAGGAGAGTGGTAAGGTACTGTTTTCGATCAGTTTGCAAGCTGCGCACACTATCCCAGTGTTGTGCACCTTCATTCTCACCTTTCCGTAGCTACTGGTGTCTGCGGCTTGTGGAGGCGAAGAAGCGGCTTCTTCGCGCAAAGGCGATTGTGCCGGTCACAGTGCACTCCAGTGCGGCGGCTTCAGTCGAAATGTGCCCGGTTCCGGTGCTTAGCTCCGGGGACATCCATACCTGCTTCTTTCGGGACTTTTGTGGTCTTCATCATTGCAGAAAGGTTTTTCACTATGTCTGGCAAGGAGAAACTGTGCCTGCACAGAAAACATCTCCCATCGTGTTTTACATGTTGCAGAGAGGTCTGCAGAGTGTTTTGCAAGAAGAAAAAGAAAGTTTTTGAAAATACCTGCCAATCGAATATTTATGTGTTTGAAAAAGCTAGGAGAGTAGTAAGGTACTGTTTTCTATCAGTTTGCAAGCTGCGCACACTACCCAGTGTTGTGCAGCTTCATTCTCACCTTTCCGAAGCCACTGCTCCCTACGGCTTCCGTAGGCGAAGATGCGGCTTCTTTGCGCAAAGGTGATTGTACCCGTGCCAATGCTCTAAAGTGCGGCGGCTTCTGCCGAAATGTGCCCGGGACCGGCGCCTAGCTCCGGGGAGCTGCGTACCTTCGTCTTTAGCGTCTTTTGTGGTCTACATCATTGCAAAAATCCTTTCCACTATGTCTGGCATGGAGAAACTGTTTCTGCAGAGAAAACATCTCTCATGCTGTTTTACATGTTGCAGAGAGGTCTTCTGAGTGTTTTGCACGTAGGAAAAGAAAGTTGTCCAAAACACCTTCCAATCGAATGTTCATGTGTTTGGAAAAGGTAGGAAAGTGGTAGGGTACTGTTTTCTATCAGTTTGCAAGCTGCGCACACTATCCCAGTGTTGTGCAGCTTCATTCTCACCTTTTCGCAGCTACTGGTCTCTCCGGCTCGTGGAGGCGAAGAGGCGGCTTCTTCGCGCAAAGGCGATTGTGCCGGTCACAGTGCACTCCAGTGCGGCGGCTTCTGAGGAAATGTGCCCGGTTCCGGTGCTTAGCTCCGGGGACATCCATACCTGCTTCTTTCGGGACTTTTGTGGTCTACATCATTGCAGACAGGTTTTTCACTATGTCTGGCATGGAGAAACTGCGTCTGCACAGAAAACATCTCCGATGGTGTAATACATGTTGCAGCGAAGACTGCAGTGTGTTTTGCAGGATGAAAAAGAAAGTTGTCCAAAACACTTTCCAACAGAATGTTCATGTGTTTGGAAAAGGTAGGAGAGTGGTAAGGTACTGTTTTCTATCAGTTTGCAAGCTGCGCACACTATCCCAGTGTTGTTCAGCTTCCTTCTTCACCTTTCCGAAGCAGCCGCTCACTCCGGCTCCCGGAGGCGAATAAGCGGCTTCTTCGCGCTAAGGCGATTGTGCCGGTCACAGTGCACTCCAGTACGGCGGCTTCAGTCGAAATGTGCCCGGGACCGGCGCTTAGCTCCGGGGAGCTGCGTACCTTCGTCTTTAGCGTCTTTTGTGGTCTACATCAATACAGAAAGGTTTTTCACTATGTCTGGCATGGAGAAACTGTGCCAGCACAGAAAACATCTCCCATCGTGTTTCACATGTTGCAGAGAGCTCTGCAGAAGTTTATGCAGGAAGAAAAAGAAAGTTTTCCAAAACACCTTCCAATCGAATGTTCATGTGTTTGGAAAAGGTAGGAGAGTGGTAAGGTACTGTTTTCGATCAGTTTGCAAGCTGCGCACACTATCCCAGTGTTGTGCACCTTCATTCTCACCTTTCCGTAGCTACTGGTGTCTGCGGCTTGTGGAGGCGAAGAAGCGGCTTCTTCGCGCAAAGGCGATTGTGCCGGTCACAGTGCACTCCAGTGCGGCGGCTTCAGTCGAAATGTGCCCGGTTACGGTGCTTAGCTCCGGGGACATCCATACCTGCTTCTTTCGGGACTTTTGTGGTCTTCATCATTGCAGAAAGGTTTTTCACTATGTCTGGCAAGGAGAAACTGTGCCTGCACAGAAAACATCTCCCATCGTGTTTTACATGTTGCAGAGAGGTCTGCAGAGTGTTTTGCAAGAAGAAAAAGAAAGTTTTTGAAAATACCTGCCAATCGAATATTTATGTGTTTGAAAAAGCTAGGAGAGTAGTAAGGTACTGTTTTCTATCAGTTTGCAAGCTGCGCACACTACCCAGTGTTGTGCAGCTTCATTCTCACCTTTCCGAAGCCACTGCTCCCTACGGCTTCCGTAGGCGAAGATGCGGCTTCTTTGCGCAAAGGTGATTGTACCCGTGCCAATGCTCTAAAGTGCGGCGGCTTCTGCCGAAATGTGCCCGGGACCGGCGCCTAGCTCCGGGGAGCTGCGTACCTTCGTCTTTAGCGTCTTTTGTGGTCTACATCATTGCAAAAATCCTTTCCACTATGTCTGGCATGGAGAAACTGTTTCTGCAGAGAAAACATCTCTCATGCTGTTTTACATGTTGCAGAGAGGTCTTCTGAGTGTTTTGCACGTAGGAAAAGAAAGTTGTCCAAAACACCTTCCAATCGAATGTTCATGTGTTTGGAAAAGGTAGGAAAGTGGTAGGGTACTGTTTTCTATCAGTTTGCAAGCTGCGCACACTATCCCAGTGTTGTGCAGCTTCATTCTCACCTTTTCGCAGCTACTGGTCTCTCCGGCTCGTGGAGGCGAAGAGGCGGCTTCTTCGCGCAAAGGCGATTGTGCCGGTCACAGTGCACTCCAGTGCGGCGGCTTCTGAGGAAATGTGCCCGGTTCCGGTGCTTAGCTCCGGGGACATCCATACCTGCTTCTTTCGGGACTTTTGTGGTCTACATCATTGCAGACAGGTTTTTCACTATGTCTGGCATGGAGAAACTGCGTCTGCACAGAAAACATCTCCGATGGTGTAATACATGTTGCAGCGAAGACTGCAGTGTGTTTTGCAGGATGAAAAAGAAAGTTGTCCAAAACACTTTCCAACAGAATGTTCATGTGTTTGGAAAAGGTAGGAGAGTGGTAAGGTACTGTTTTCTATCAGTTTGCAAGCTGCGCACACTATCCCAGTGTTGTTCAGCTTCCTTCTTCACCTTTCCGAAGCAGCCGCTCACTCCGGCTCCCGGAGGCGAAGAAGCGGCTTCTTCGCGCTAAGGCGATTGTGCCGGTCACAGTGCACTCCAGTACGGCGGCTTCAGTCGAAATGTGCCCGGGACCGGCGCTTAGCTCCGGGGAGCTGCGTACCTTCGTCTTTAGCGTCTTTTGTGGTCTACATCAATACAGAAAGGTTTTTCACTATGTCTGGCATGGAGAAACTGTGCCAGCACAGAAAACATCTCCCATCGTGTTTCACATGTTGCAGAGAGCTCTGCAGAAGTTTATGCAGGAAGAAAAAGAAAGTTGTCCAAAACACCTTCCAATCGAATGTTCATGTGTTTGGAAAAGGTAGGAGAGTGGTAAGGTACTGTTTTCGATCAGTTTGCAAGCTGCGCACACTATCCCAGTGTTGTGCACCTTCATTCTCACCTTTCCGTAGCTACTGGTGTCTGCGGCTTGTGGAGGCGAAGAAGCGGCTTCTTCGCGCAAAGGCGATTGTGCCGGTCACAGTGCACTCCAGTGCGGCGGCTTCAGTCGAAATGTGCCCGGTTACGGTGCTTAGCTCCGGGGACATCCATACCTGCTTCTTTCGGGACTTTTGTGGTCTTCATCATTGCAGACATGTTTTTCACTATGTCTGGCAAGGAGAAACTGTGCCTGCACAGAAAACATCTCCCATCGTGTTTTACATGTTGCAGAGAGGTCTGCAGAGTGTTTTGCAAGAAGAAAATGAAAGTTTTTGAAAATACCTGCCAATCGAATATTTATGTGTTTGAAAAAGCTAGGAGAGTAGTAAGGTACTGTTTTCTATCAGTTTGCAAGCTGCGCACACTACCCAGTGTTGTGCAGCTTCATTCTCACCTTTCCGAGGCCACTGCTCCCTACGGCTTCCGTAGGCGAAGATGCGGCTTCTTTGCGCAAAGGTGATTGTACCGGTGCCAATGCTCTAAAGTGCGGCGGCTTCTGCCGAAATGTGCCCGGGACCGGCGCCTAGCTCCGGGGAGCTGCGTACCTTCGTCTTTAGCGTCTTTTGTGGTCTACATCATTACAGAAATGTTTTTCACTATGTTAGGCAAGGTGAAACTGTGCCAGCACAGAAAACATCTCCCATCGTGTTTTACATGTTGCAGAGCGCTCTGCAGAAGTTTATGCACGAAGAAAAAGAAAGTTTTCCAAAACACCTTCCAATCGAATGTTCTTGTGTCTGCAAGAATTAGGAGAGTGGAAAGGTACTGTTTTTTATCAGTTTGCAAGCTGCGCAGACTATCCCAGTGTTGTGCAGGTTCATTCTTCACCTTTACGAAGCAGCCGCCCTCTCCAGCTGCCAGAGGCGAAGAAGCGGCTTATTCGCGCAAAGGCGATTGTGCCGGTCACAGTGCACTCCTGTGCGGCGGCATCTGACGAAATGTGCCCGGGACCGGGGCATAGATCCGGGGAGCTGCGTACCTTCGTCTTTAGTGTCTTTTGTGGTCTACATCATTGCAAAAATCCTTTCCACTATGTCTGGCATGGAGAAACTGTGCCTGCACAAAAACATCTCCCATCGTGTTTTACATGTTGCAGAGACGACTTCTGAGTGTTTTGCAGGTAGAAAAAGAAAGTTTTCCAAAACACATTCCAATCGAATGTTCATGTGTTTGGAAAAGGTAGGAGAGTGGTAAGGTACTGTTTTCGATCAGTTTGCAAGCTGCGCACACTATCCCAGTGTTGTGCACCTTCATTCTCACCTTTCCGTAGCTACTGGTGTCTGCGGCTTGTGGAGGCGAAGAAGCGGCTTCTTCGCGCAAAGGCGATTGTGCCGGTCACAGTGCACTCCAGTGCGGCGGCTTCAGTCGAAATGTGCCCGGTTCCGGTGCTTAGCTCCGGGGACATCCATACCTGCTTCTTTCGGGACTTTTGTGGTCTTCATCATTGCAGAAAGGTTTTTCACTATGTCTGGCAAGGAGAAACTGTGCCTGCACAGAAAACATCTCCCATCGTGTTTTACATGTTGCAGAGAGGTCTGCAGAGTGTTTTGCAAGAAGAAAAAGAAAGTTTTTGAAAATACCTGCCAATCGAATATTTATGTGTTTGAAAAAGCTAGGAGAGTAGTAAGGTACTGTTTTCTATCAGTTTGCAAGCTGCGCACACTACCCAGTGTTGTGCAGCTTCATTCTCACCTTTCCGAAGCCACTGCTCCCTACGGCTTCCGTAGGCGAAGATGCGGCTTCTTTGCGCAAAGGTGATTGTACCCGTGCCAATGCTCTAAAGTGCGGCGGCTTCTGCCGAAATGTGCCCGGGACCGGCGCCTAGCTCCGGGGAGCTGCGTACCTTCGTCTTTAGCGTCTTTTGTGGTCTACATCATTGCAAAAATCCTTTCCACTATGTCTGGCATGGAGAAACTGTTTCTGCAGAGAAAACATCTCTCATGCTGTTTTACATGTTGCAGAGAGGTCTTCTGAGTGTTTTGCACGTAGGAAAAGAAAGTTGTCCAAAACACCTTCCAATCGAATGTTCATGTGTTTGGAAAAGGTAGGAAAGTGGTAGGGTACTGTTTTCTATCAGTTTGCAAGCTGCGCACACTATCCCAGTGTTGTGCAGCTTCATTCTCACCTTTTCGCAGCTACTGGTCTCTCCGGCTCGTGGAGGCGAAGAGGCGGCTTCTTCGCGCAAAGGCGATTGTGCCGGTCACAGTGCACTCCAGTGCGGCGGCTTCTGAGGAAATGTGCCCGGTTCCGGTGCTTAGCTCCGGGGACATCCATACCTGCTTCTTTCGGGACTTTTGTGGTCTACATCATTGCAGACAGGTTTTTCACTATGTCTGGCATGGAGAAACTGCGTCTGCACAGAAAACATCTCCGATGGTGTAATACATGTTGCAGCGAAGACTGCAGTGTGTTTTGCAGGATGAAAAAGAAAGTTGTCCAAAACACTTTCCAACAGAATGTTCATGTGTTTGGAAAAGGTAGGAGAGTGGTAAGGTACTGTTTTCTATCAGTTTGCAAGCTGCGCACACTATCCCAGTGTTGTTCAGCTTCCTTCTTCACCTTTCCGAAGCAGCCGCTCACTCCGGCTCCCGGAGGCGAATAAGCGGCTTCTTCGCGCTAAGGCGATTGTGCCGGTCACAGTGCACTCCAGTACGGCGGCTTCAGTCGAAATGTGCCCGGGACCGGCGCTTAGCTCCGGGGAGCTGCGTACCTTCGTCTTTAGCGTCTTTTGTGGTCTACATCAATACAGAAAGGTTTTTCACTATGTCTGGCATGGAGAAACTGTGCCAGCACAGAAAACATCTCCCATCGTGTTTCACATGTTGCAGAGAGCTCTGCAGAAGTTTATGCAGGAAGAAAAAGAAAGTTTTCCAAAACACCTTCCAATCGAATGTTCATGTGTTTGGAAAAGGTAGGAGAGTGGTAAGGTACTGTTTTCGATCAGTTTGCAAGCTGCGCACACTATCCCAGTGTTGTGCACCTTCATTCTCACCTTTCCGTAGCTACTGGTGTCTGCGGCTTGTGGAGGCGAAGAAGCGGCTTCTTCGCGCAAAGGCGATTGTGCCGGTCACAGTGCACTCCAGTGCGGCGGCTTCAGTCGAAATGTGCCCGGTTACGGTGCTTAGCTCCGGGGACATCCATACCTGCTTCTTTCGGGACTTTTGTGGTCTTCATCATTGCAGAAAGGTTTTTCACTATGTCTGGCAAGGAGAAACTGTGCCTGCACAGAAAACATCTCCCATCGTGTTTTACATGTTGCAGAGAGGTCTGCAGAGTGTTTTGCAAGAAGAAAAAGAAAGTTTTTGAAAATACCTGCCAATCGAATATTTATGTGTTTGAAAAAGCTAGGAGAGTAGTAAGGTACTGTTTTCTATCAGTTTGCAAGCTGCGCACACTACCCAGTGTTGTGCAGCTTCATTCTCACCTTTCCGAAGCCACTGCTCCCTACGGCTTCCGTAGGCGAAGATGCGGCTTCTTTGCGCAAAGGTGATTGTACCCGTGCCAATGCTCTAAAGTGCGGCGGCTTCTGCCGAAATGTGCCCGGGACCGGCGCCTAGCTCCGGGGAGCTGCGTACCTTCGTCTTTAGCGTCTTTTGTGGTCTACATCATTGCAAAAATCCTTTCCACTATGTCTGGCATGGAGAAACTGTTTCTGCAGAGAAAACATCTCTCATGCTGTTTTACATGTTGCAGAGAGGTCTTCTGAGTGTTTTGCACGTAGGAAAAGAAAGTTGTCCAAAACACCTTCCAATCGAATGTTCATGTGTTTGGAAAAGGTAGGAAAGTGGTAGGGTACTGTTTTCTATCAGTTTGCAAGCTGCGCACACTATCCCAGTGTTGTGCAGCTTCATTCTCACCTTTTCGCAGCTACTGGTCTCTCCGGCTCGTGGAGGCGAAGAGGCGGCTTCTTCGCGCAAAGGCGATTGTGCCGGTCACAGTGCACTCCAGTGCGGCGGCTTCTGAGGAAATGTGCCCGGTTCCGGTGCTTAGCTCCGGGGACATCCATACCTGCTTCTTTCGGGACTTTTGTGGTCTACATCATTGCAGACAGGTTTTTCACTATGTCTGGCATGGAGAAACTGCGTCTGCACAGAAAACATCTCCGATGGTGTAATACATGTTGCAGCGAAGACTGCAGTGTGTTTTGCAGGATGAAAAAGAAAGTTGTCCAAAACACTTTCCAACAGAATGTTCATGTGTTTGGAAAAGGTAGGAGAGTGGTAAGGTACTGTTTTCTATCAGTTTGCAAGCTGCGCACACTATCCCAGTGTTGTTCAGCTTCCTTCTTCACCTTTCCGAAGCAGCCGCTCACTCCGGCTCCCGGAGGCGAAGAAGCGGCTTCTTCGCGCTAAGGCGATTGTGCCGGTCACAGTGCACTCCAGTACGGCGGCTTCAGTCGAAATGTGCCCGGGACCGGCGCTTAGCTCCGGGGAGCTGCGTACCTTCGTCTTTAGCGTCTTTTGTGGTCTACATCAATACAGAAAGGTTTTTCACTATGTCTGGCATGGAGAAACTGTGCCAGCACAGAAAACATCTCCCATCGTGTTTCACATGTTGCAGAGAGCTCTGCAGAAGTTTATGCAGGAAGAAAAAGAAAGTTGTCCAAAACACCTTCCAATCGAATGTTCATGTGTTTGGAAAAGGTAGGAGAGTGGTAAGGTACTGTTTTCGATCAGTTTGCAAGCTGCGCACACTATCCCAGTGTTGTGCACCTTCATTCTCACCTTTCCGTAGCTACTGGTGTCTGCGGCTTGTGGAGGCGAAGAAGCGGCTTCTTCGCGCAAAGGCGATTGTGCCGGTCACAGTGCACTCCAGTGCGGCGGCTTCAGTCGAAATGTGCCCGGTTACGGTGCTTAGCTCCGGGGACATCCATACCTGCTTCTTTCGGGACTTTTGTGGTCTTCATCATTGCAGACATGTTTTTCACTATGTCTGGCAAGGAGAAACTGTGCCTGCACAGAAAACATCTCCCATCGTGTTTTACATGTTGCAGAGAGGTCTGCAGAGTGTTTTGCAAGAAGAAAATGAAAGTTTTTGAAAATACCTGCCAATCGAATATTTATGTGTTTGAAAAAGCTAGGAGAGTAGTAAGGTACTGTTTTCTATCAGTTTGCAAGCTGCGCACACTACCCAGTGTTGTGCAGCTTCATTCTCACCTTTCCGAGGCCACTGCTCCCTACGGCTTCCGTAGGCGAAGATGCGGCTTCTTTGCGCAAAGGTGATTGTACCGGTGCCAATGCTCTAAAGTGCGGCGGCTTCTGCCGAAATGTGCCCGGGACCGGCGCCTAGCTCCGGGGAGCTGCGTACCTTCGTCTTTAGCGTCTTTTGTGGTCTACATCATTGCAAAAATCCTTTCCACTATGTCTGGCATGGAGAAACTGTTTCTGCAGAGAAAACATCTCTCATGCTGTTTTACATGTTGCAGAGAGGTCTTCTGAGTGTTTTGCACGTAGGAAAAGAAAGTTGTCCAAAACACCTTCCAATCGAATGTTCATGTGTTTGGAAAAGGTAGGAGATTGGTAAGGTACTGTTTTCTATCAGTTTGCAAGCTGCACACACAATCCCAGTGTTGTTCAGCTTCCTTCTTCACCTTTCCGAAGCAGCCGCTCACTCCGGCTCCCGGAGGCGAAGAAGCGGCTTCTTCGCGCTAAGGCGATTGTGCCGGTCACAGTGCACTCCAGTGCGGCGGCTTCTGCCGAAATGTGCCCGGGACCGGGGCATAGATCCGGGGAGCTGCGTACCTTCGTCTTTAGCGTCTTTTGTGGTCTACATCATTACAGAAATGTTTTTCACTATGTTAGGCAAGGTGAAACTGTGCCAGCACAGAAAACATCTCCCATCGTGTTTTACATGTTGCAGAGCGCTCTGCAGAAGTTTATGCACGAAGAAAAAGAAAGTTTTCCAAAACACCTTCCAATCGAATGTTCTTGTGTCTGCAAGAATTAGGAGAGTGGAAAGGTACTGTTTTTTATCAGTTTGCAAGCTGCGCACACTATCCCAGTGTTGTGCAGGTTCATTCTTCACCTTTACAAAGCAGCCGCCCTCTCCAGCTGCCGGAGGCGAAGAAGCGGCTTATTCGCGCAAAGGCGATTGTGCCGGTCACAGTGCACTCCTGTGCGGCGGCATCTGACGAAATGTGCCCGGGACCGGGGCATAGATCCGGGGAGCTGCGTACCTTCGTCTTTAGCGTCTTTTGTGGTCTACATCATTGCAAAAATCCTTTCCACTATGTCTGGCATGGAGAAACTGTGCCTGCACAGAAAACATCTCTCATGGTGTTTTACATGTTGCAGAGACGACTTCTGAGTGTTTTGCTGGTAGAAAAAGAAAGTTTTCCAAAACACATTCCAATCGAATGTTCATGTGTTTGGAAAAGGTAGGAGAGTGGTAAGGTACTGTTTTCGATCAGTTTGCAAGCTGCGCACACTATCCCAGTGTTGTGCACCTTCATTCTCACCTTTCCGTAGCTACTGGTCTCTCCGGCTCGTGGAGGCGAAGAGGCGGCTTCTTCGCGCAAAGGCGATTGTGCCGGTCACAGTGCACTCCAGTGCGGCGGCTTCTGAGGAAATGTGCCCGGTTCCGGTGCTTAGCTCCGGGGACATCCATACCTGCTTCTTTCGGGACTTTTGTGGTCTTCATCATTGCAGACATGTTTTTCACTATGTCTGGCATGGAGAAACTGCGCCTGCACAGAAAACATCTCCGATGGTGTAATACATGTTGCAGCGAAGTCTGCAGTGTGTTTTGCAGGATGAAAAAGAAAGTTGTCCAAAACACTTTCCAACAGAATGTTCATGTGTTTGGAAAAGGTAGGAGATTGGTAAGGTACTGTTTTCTATCAGTTTGCAAGCTGCACACACAATCCCAGTGTTGTTCAGCTTCCTTCTTCACCTTTCCGAAGCAGCCGCTCACTCCGGCTCCCGGAGGCGAAGAAGCGGCTTCTTCGCGCAAAGGCGATTGTGCCGGTCACAGTGCACTCCAGTGTGGCGGCTTCTGCCGAAATGTGCCCGGGACCGGCGCCTAGCTCCGGGGAGCTGCGTACCTTCGTCTTTAGCGTCTTTTGTGGTCTACATCATTACAGAAATGTTTTTCACTATGTTAGGCAAGGTGAAACTGTGCCAGCACAGAAAACATCTCCCATCGTGTTTTACATGTTGCAGAGCGCTCTGCAGAAGTTTATGCACGAAGAAAAAGAAAGTTTTCCAAAACACCTTCCAATCGAATGTTCTTGTGTCTGCAAGAATTAGGAGAGTGGAAAGGTACTGTTTTTTATCAGTTTGCAAGCTGCGCAGACTATCCCAGTGTTGTGCAGGTTCATTCTTCACCTTTACGAAGCAGCCGCCCTCTCCAGCTGCCAGAGGCGAAGAAGCGGCTTATTCGCGCAAAGGCGATTGTGCCGGTCACAGTGCACTCCTGTGCGGCGGCATCTGACGAAATGTGCCCGGGACCGGGGCATAGATCCGGGGAGCTGCGTACCTTCGTCTTTAGTGTCTTTTGTGGTCTACATCATTGCAAAAATCCTTTCCACTATGTCTGGCATGGAGAAACTGTGCCTGCACAGAAAACATCTCCCATCGTGTTTTACATGTTGCAGAGACGACTTCTGAGTGTTTTGCAGGTAGAAAAAGAAAGTTTTCCAAAACACATTCCAATCGAATGTTCATGTGTTTGGAAAAGGTAGGAGAGTGGTAAGGTACTGTTTTCGATCAGTTTGCAAGCTGCGCACACTATCCCAGTGTTGTGCACCTTCATTCTCACCTTTCCGTAGCTACTGGTGTCTGCGGCTTGTGGAGGCGAAGAAGCGGCTTCTTCGCGCAAAGGCGATTGTGCCGGTCACAGTGCACTCCAGTGCGGCGGCTTCAGTCGAAATGTGCCCGGTTACGGTGCTTAGCTCCGGGGACATCCATACCTGCTTCTTTCGGGACTTTTGTGGTCTTCATCATTGCAGAAAGGTTTTTCACTATGTCTGGCAAGGAGAAACTGTGCCTGCATAGAAAACATCTCCCATCGTGTTTTACATGTTGCAGAGAGGTCTGCAGAGTGTTTTGCAAGAAGAAAAAGAAAGTTTTTGAAAATACCTGCCAATCGAATATTTATGTGTTTGAAAAAGCTAGGAGAGTAGTAAGGTACTGTTTTCTATCAGTTTGCAAGCTGCGCACACTACCCAGTGTTGTGCAGCTTCATTCTCACCTTTCCGAAGCCACTGCTCCCTACGGCTTCCGTAGGCGAAGATGCGGCTTCTTTGCGCAAAGGTGATTGTACCGGTGCCAATGCTCTAAAGTGCGGCGGCTTCTGCCGAAATGTGCCCGGGACCGGCGCCTAGCTCCGGGGAGCTGCGTACCTTCGTCTTTAGCGTCTTTTGTGGTCTACATCATTGCAAAAATCCTTTCCACTATGTCTGGCATGGAGAAACTGTTTCTGCAGAGAAAACATCTCTCATGCTGTTTTACATGTTGCAGAGAGGTCTTCTGAGTGTTTTGCACGTAGGAAAAGAAAGTTGTCCAAAACACCTTCCAATCGAATGTTCATGTGTTTGGAAAAGGTAGGAAAGTGGTAGGGTACTGTTTTCTATCAGTTTGCAAGCTGCGCACACTATCCCAGTGTTGTGCAGCTTCATTCTCACCTTTTCGCAGCTACTGGTCTCTCCGGCTCGTGGAGGCGAAGAGGCGGCTTCTTCGCGCAAAGGCGATTGTGCCGGTCACAGTGCACTCCAGTGCGGCGGCTTCTGAGGAAATGTGCCCGGTTCCGGTGCTTAGCTCCGGGGACATCCATACCTGCTTCTTTCGGGACTTTTGTGGTCTACATCATTGCAGACAGGTTTTTCACTATGTCTGGCATGGAGAAACTGCGTCTGCACAGAAAACATCTCCGATGGTGTAATACATGTTGCAGCGAAGACTGCAGTGTGTTTTGCAGGATGAAAAAGAAAGTTGTCCAAAACACTTTCCAACAGAATGTTCATGTGTTTGGAAAAGGTAGGAGAGTGGTAAGGTACTGTTTTCTATCAGTTTGCAAGCTGCGCACACTATCCCAGTGTTGTTCAGCTTCCTTCTTCACCTTTCCGAAGGAGCCGCTCACTCCGGCTCCCGGAGGCGAATAAGCGGCTTCTTCGCGCTAAGGCGATTGTGCCGGTCACAGTGCACTCCAGTACGGCGGCTTCAGTCGAAATGTGCCCGGGACCGGCGCTTAGCTCCGGGGAGCTGCGTACCTTCGTCTTTAGCGTCTTTTGTGGTCTACATCAATACAGAAAGGTTTTTCACTATGTCTGGCATGGAGAAACTGTGCCAGCACAGAAAACATCTCCCATCGTGTTTCACATGTTGCAGAGAGCTCTGCAGAAGTTTATGCAGGAAGAAAAAGAAAGTTGTCCAAAACACCTTCCAATCGAATGTTCATGTGTTTGGAAAAGGTAGGAGAGTGGTAAGGTACTGTTTTCGATCAGTTTGCAAGCTGCGCACACTATCCCAGTGTTGTGCACCTTCATTCTCACCTTTCCGTAGCTACTGGTGTCTGCGGCTTGTGGAGGCGAAGAAGCGGCTTCTTCGCGCAAAGGCGATTGTGCCGGTCACAGTGCACTCCAGTGCGGCGGCTTCAGTCGAAATGTGCCCGGTTACGGTGCTTAGCTCCGGGGACATCCATACCTGCTTCTTTCGGGACTTTTGTGGTCTTCATTATTGCAGAAAGGTTTTTCACTATGTCTGGCAAGGAGAAACTGTGCCTGCACAGAAAACATCTCCCATCGTGTTTTACATGTTGCAGAGAGGTCTGCAGAGTGTTTTGCAAGAAGAAAATGAAAGTTTTTGAAAATACCTGCCAATCGAATATTTATGTGTTTGAAAAAGCTAGGAGAGTAGTAAGGTACTGTTTTCTATCAGTTTGCAAGCTGCGCACACTACCCAGTGTTGTGCAGCTTCGTTCTCACCTTTCCGAGGCCACTGCTCCCTACGGCTTCCGTAGGCGAAGATGCGACTTCTTTGCGCAAAGGTGATTGTACCGGTGCCAATGCTCTAAAGTGCGGCGGCTTCTGCCGAAATGTGCCCGGGACCGGCGCCTAGCTCCGGGGAGCTGCGTACCTTCGTCTTTAGCGTCTTTTGTGGTCTACATCATTGCAAAAATCCTTTCCACTATGTCTGGCATGGAGAAACTGTTTCTGCAGAGAAAACATCTCTCATGCTGTTTTACATGTTGCAGAGAGGTCTTCTGAGTGTTTTGCACGTAGGAAAAGAAAGTTGTCCAAAACACCTTCCAATCGAATGTTCATGTGTTTGGAAAAGGTAGGAAAGTGGTAGGGTACAGTTTTCTATCAGTTTGCGAGCTGCGCACACTATCCCAGTGTTGTGCAGCTTCATTCTTCACCTTTCCGAAGCAGCCGCTCACTCCGGCTCCCGGAGGCGAAGATGCGGCTTCTTCGCGCTAAGGCGATTGTGCCGGTCACAGTGCACTCCAGTGCGGCGGCTTCAGTCGAAATGTGTCCGGGACCGGCGCTTAGCTCCGGGGAGCTGCGTACCTTCGTCTTTAGCGTCTTTTGTGGTCTACATCATTGCAAAAATCCTTTCCACTATGTCTGGCATGGAGAAACTGTGCCTGCATAGAAAACATCTCCGATGGTGTTTTACATGTTGCAGCGAAGTCTGCAGTGTGTTTTGCAGGATGAAAAAGAAAGTTGTCCAAAACACTTTCCAACAGAATGTTCATGTGTTTGGAAAAGGTAGGAGATTGGTAAGGTACTGTTTTCTATCAGTTTGCAAGCTGCACACACAATCCCAGTGTTGTTCAGCTTCCTTCTTCACCTTTCCGAAGCAGCCGCTCACTCCGGCTCCCGGAGGCGAAGAAGCGGCTTCTTCGCGCTAAGGCGATTGTGCCGGTCACAGTGCACTCCAGTGCGGCGGCTTCAGTCGAAATGTGTCCGGGACCGGCGCTTAGCTCCGGGGAGCTGCGTACCTTCGTCTTTAGCGTCTTTGTGGTCTACATCATTGCAAAAATCCTTTCCAATATGTCTGGCATGGAGAAACTGTGCCAGCACCGAAAACGTCTCCCATCGTGTTTTACGTGTTGCAGAAATGTTTGAAGAGTATTTTGCAAGCAGAAAAAGAAAGTTTTTGAAAATACCTTCCAATCGAATATTCATGTGTTTGAAAAAGCTAGGAGTTTAGTAAGGTACTGTTTTCTATCAGTTTGCAAGCTGCACACACAATCCCAGTGTTGTTCAGCTTCCTTCTTCACCTTTCCGAAGCAGCCGCTCACTCCGGCTCCCGGAGGCGAAGAAGCGGCTTCTTCGCGCTAAGGCGATTGTGCCGGTCACAGTGCACTCCAGTGCGGCGGCTTCTGCCGAAATGTGCCCGGGACCGGGGCATAGATCCGGGGAGCTGCGTACCTTCGTCTTTAGCGTCTTTTGTGGTCTACATCATTACAGAAATGTTTTTCACTATGTTAGGCAAGGTGAAACTGTGCCAGCACAGAAAACATCTCCCATCGTGTTTTACATGTTGCAGAGCGCTCTGCAGAAGTTTATGCACGAAGAAAAAGAAAGTTTTCCAAAACACCTTCCAATCGAATGTTCTTGTGTCTGCAAGAATTAGGAGAGTGGAAAGGTACTGTTTTTTATCAGTTTGCAAGCTGCGCACACTATCCCAGTGTTGTGCAGGTTCATTCTTCACCTTTACGAAGCAGCCGCCCTCTCCAGCTGCCAGAGGCGAAGAAGCGGCTTATTCGCGCAAAGGCGATTGTGCCGGTCACAGTGCACTCCTGTGCGGCGGCATCTGACGAAATGTGCCCGGGACCGGGGCATAGATCCGGGGAGCTGCGTACCTTCGTCTTTAGCGTCTTTTGTGGTCTACATCATTGCAAAAATCCTTTCCACTATGTCTGGCATGGAGAAACTGTGCCTGCACAGAAAACATCTCTCATGGTGTTTTACATGTTGCAGAGACGACTTCTGAGTGTTTTGCTGGTAGAAAAAGAAAGTTTTCCAAAACACATTCCAATCGAATGTTCATGTGTTTGGAAAAGGTAGGAGAGTGGTAAGGTACTGTTTTCGATCAGTTTGCAAGCTGCGCACACTATCCCAGTGTTGTGCAGCTTCATTCTCACCTTTCCGCAGCTACTGGTCTCTCCGGCTCGTGGAGGCGAAGAGGCGGCTTCTTCGCGCAAAGGCGATTGTGCCGGTCACAGTGCACTCCAGTGCGGCGGCTTCTGAGGAAATGTGCCCGGTTCCGGTGCTTAGCTCCGGGGACATCCATACCTGCTTCTTTCGGGACTTTTGTGGTCTTCATCATTGCAGACATGTTTTTCACTATGTCTGGCATGGAGAAACTGCGCCTGCACAGAAAACATCTCCGATGGTGTTTTACATGTTGCAGCGAAGTCTGCAGTGTGTTTTGCAGGATGAAAAAGAAAGTTGTCCAAAACACTTTCCAACAGAATGTTCATGTGTTTGGAAAAGGTAGGAGATTGGTAAGGTACTGTTTTCTATCAGTTTGCAAGCTGCACACACAATCCCAGTGTTGTTCAGCTTCCTTCTTCACCTTTCCGAAGCAGCCGCTCACTCCGGCTCCCGGAGGCGAAGAAGCGGCTTCTTCGCGCAAAGGCGATTGTGCCGGTCACAGTGCACTCCAGTGTGTCGGCTTCTGCCGAAATGTGCCCGGGACCGGCGCCTAGCTCCGGGGAGCTGCGTACCTTCGTCTTTAGCGTCTTTTGTGGTCTACATCATTACAGAAATGTTTTTCACTATGTTAGGCAAGGTGAAACTGTGCCAGCACAGAAAACATCTCCCATCGTGTTTTACATGTTGCAGAGCGCTCTGCAGAAGTTTATGCACGAAGAAAAAGAAAGTTTTCCAAAACACCTTCCAATCGAATGTTCTTGTGTCTGCAAGAATTAGGAGAGTGGAAAGGTACTGTTTTTTATCAGTTTGCAAGCTGCGCAGACTATCCCAGTGTTGTGCAGGTTCATTCTTCACCTTTACGAAGCAGCCGCCCTCTCCAGCTGCCAGAGGCGAAGAAGCGGCTTATTCGCGCAAAGGCGATTGTGCCGGTCACAGTGCACTCCTGTGCGGCGGCATCTGACGAAATGTGCCCGGGACCGGGGCATAGATCCGGGGAGCTGCGTACCTTCGTCTTTAGTGTCTTTTGTGGTCTACATCATTGCAAAAATCCTTTCCACTATGTCTGGCATGGAGAAACTGTGCCTGCACAGAAAACATCTCCCATCGTGTTTTACATGTTGCAGAGACGACTTCTGAGTGTTTTGCAGGTAGAAAAAGAAAGTTTTCCAAAACACATTCCAATCGAATGTTCATGTGTTTGGAAAAGGTAGGAGAGTGGTAAGGTACTGTTTTCGATCAGTTTGCAAGCTGCGCACACTATCCCAGTGTTGTGCACCTTCATTCTCACCTTTCCGTAGCTACTGGTGTCTGCGGCTTGTGGAGGCGAAGAAGCGGCTTCTTCGCGCCAAGGCGATTGTGCCGGTCACAGTGCACTCCAGTGCGGCGGCTTCAGTCGAAATGTGCCCGGTTCCGGTGCTTAGCTCCGGGGACATCCATACCTGCTTCTTTCGGGACTTTTGTGGTCTTCATCATTGCAGAAAGGTTTTTCACTATGTCTGGCAAGGAGAAACTGTGCCTGCACAGAAAACATCTCCCATCGTGTTTTACATGTTGCAGAGAGGTCTGCAGAGTGTTTTGCAAGAAGAAAAAGAAAGTTTTTGAAAATACCTGCCAATCGAATATTTATGTGTTTGAAAAAGCTAGGAGAGTAGTAAGGTACTGTTTTCTATCAGTTTGCAAGCTGCGCACACTACCCAGTGTTGTGCAGCTTCATTCTCACCTTTCCGAAGCCACTGCTCCCTACGGCTTCCGTAGGCGAAGATGCGGCTTCTTTGCGCAAAGGTGATTGTACCCGTGCCAATGCTCTAAAGTGCGGCGGCTTCTGCCGAAATGTGCCCGGGACCGGCGCCTAGCTCCGGGGAGCTGCGTACCTTCGTCTTTAGCGTCTTTTGTGGTCTACATCATTGCAAAAATCCTTTCCACTATGTCTGGCATGGAGAAACTGTTTCTGCAGAGAAAACATCTCTCATGCTGTTTTACATGTTGCAGAGAGGTCTTCTGAGTGTTTTGCACGTAGGAAAAGAAAGTTGTCCAAAACACCTTCCAATCGAATGTTCATGTGTTTGGAAAAGGTAGGAAAGTGGTAGGGTACTGTTTTCTATCAGTTTGCAAGCTGCGCACACTATCCCAGTGTTGTGCAGCTTCATTCTCACCTTTTCGCAGCTACTGGTCTCTCCGGCTCGTGGAGGCGAAGAGGCGGCTTCTTCGCGCAAAGGCGATTGTGCCGGTCACAGTGCACTCCAGTGCGGCGGCTTCTGAGGAAATGTGCCCGGTTCCGGTGCTTAGCTCCGGGGACATCCATACCTGCTTCTTTCGGGACTTTTGTGGTCTACATCATTGCAGACAGGTTTTTCACTATGTCTGGCATGGAGAAACTGCGTCTGCACAGAAAACATCTCCGATGGTGTAATACATGTTGCAGCGAAGACTGCAGTGTGTTTTGCAGGATGAAAAAGAAAGTTGTCCAAAACACTTTCCAACAGAATGTTCATGTGTTTGGAAAAGGTAGGAGAGTGGTAAGGTACTGTTTTCTATCAGTTTGCAAGCTGCGCACACTATCCCAGTGTTGTTCAGCTTCCTTCTTCACCTTTCCGAAGCAGCCGCTCACTCCGGCTCCCGGAGGCGAAGAAGCGGCTTCTTCGCGCTAAGGCGATTGTGCCGGTCACAGTGCACTCCAGTACGGCGGCTTCAGTCGAAATGTGCCCGGGACCGGCGCTTAGCTCCGGGGAGCTGCGTACCTTCGTCTTTAGCGTCTTTTGTGGTCTACATCAATACAGAAAGGTTTTTCACTATGTCTGGCATGGAGAAACTGTGCCAGCACAGAAAACATCTCCCATCGTGTTTCACATGTTGCAGAGAGCTCTGCAGAAGTTTATGCAGGAAGAAAAAGAAAGTTGTCCAAAACACCTTCCAATCGAATGTTCATGTGTTTGGAAAAGGTAGGAGAGTGGTAAGGTACTGTTTTCGATCAGTTTGCAAGCTGCGCACACTATCCCAGTGTTGTGCACCTTCATTCTCACCTTTCCGTAGCTACTGGTGTCTGCGGCTTGTGGAGGCGAAGAAGCGGCTTCTTCGCGCCAAGGCGATTGTGCCGGTCACAGTGCACTCCAGTGCGGCGGCTTCAGTCGAAATGTGCCCGGTTCCGGTGCTTAGCTCCGGGGACATCCATACCTGCTTCTTTCGGGACTTTTGTGGTCTTCATCATTGCAGAAAGGTTTTTCACTATGTCTGGCAAGGAGAAACTGTGCCTGCACAGAAAACATCTCCCATCGTGTTTTACATGTTGCAGAGAGGTCTGCAGAGTGTTTTGCAAGAAGAAAAAGAAAGTTTTTGAAAATACCTGCCAATCGAATATTTATGTGTTTGAAAAAGCTAGGAGAGTAGTAAGGTACTGTTTTCTATCAGTTTGCAAGCTGCGCACACTACCCAGTGTTGTGCAGCTTCATTCTCACCTTTCCGAAGCCACTGCTCCCTACGGCTTCCGTAGGCGAAGATGCGGCTTCTTTGC
This sequence comes from Zonotrichia albicollis, assembly GCF_047830755.1. NCBI lineage: Eukaryota > Metazoa > Chordata > Aves > Passeriformes > Passerellidae > Zonotrichia > Zonotrichia albicollis. Next base: position 16,521,968 of record NC_133827.1, read on the forward strand.
GCAAAGGTGATTGTACCCGTGCCAATGCTCTAAAGTGCGGCGGCTTCTGCCGAAATGTGCCCGGGACCGGCGCCTAGCTCCGGGGAGCTGCGTACCTTCGTCTTTAGCGTCTTTTGTGGTCTACATCATTGCAAAAATCCTTTCCACTATGTCTGGCATGGAGAAACTGTTTCTGCAGAGAAAACATCTCTCATGCTGTTTTACATGTTGCAGAGAGGTCTTCTGAGTGTTTTGCACGTAGGAAAAGAAAGTTGTCCAAAACACCTTCCAATCGAATGTTCATGTGTTTGGAAAAGGTAGGAAAGTGGTAGGGTACTGTTTTCTATCAGTTTGCAAGCTGCGCACACTATCCCAGTGTTGTGCAGCTTCATTCTCACCTTTTCGCAGCTACTGGTCTCTCCGGCTCGTGGAGGCGAAGAGGCGGCTTCTTCGCGCAAAGGCGATTGTGCCGGTCACAGTGCACTCCAGTGCGGCGGCTTCTGAGGAAATGTGCCCGGTTCCGGTGCTTAGCTCCGGGGACATCCATACCTGCTTCTTTCGGGACTTTTGTGGTCTACATCATTGCAGACAGGTTTTTCACTATGTCTGGCATGGAGAAACTGCGTCTGCACAGAAAACATCTCCGATGGTGTAATACATGTTGCAGCGAAGACTGCAGTGTGTTTTGCAGGATGAAAAAGAAAGTTGTCCAAAACACTTTCCAACAGAATGTTCATGTGTTTGGAAAAGGTAGGAGAGTGGTAAGGTACTGTTTTCTATCAGTTTGCAAGCTGCGCACACTATCCCAGTGTTGTTCAGCTTCCTTCTTCACCTTTCCGAAGGAGCCGCTCACTCCGGCTCCCGGAGGCGAAGAAGCGGCTTCTTCGCGCTAAGGCGATTGTGCCGGTCACAGTGCACTCCAGTACGGCGGCTTCAGTCGAAATGTGCCCGGGACCGGCGCTTAGCTCCGGGGAGCTGCGTACCTTCGTCTTTAGCGTCTTTTGTGGTCTACATCAATACAGAAAGGTTTTTCACTATGTCTGGCATGGAGAAACTGTGCCAGCACAGAAAACATCTCCCATCGTGTTTCACATGTTGCAGAGAGCTCTGCAGAAGTTTATGCAGGAAGAAAAAGAAAGTTGTCCAAAACACCTTCCAATCGAATGTTCATGTGTTTGGAAAAGGTAGGAGAGTGGTAAGGTACTGTTTTCGATCAGTTTGCAAGCTGCGCACACTATCCCAGTGTTGTGCACCTTCATTCTCACCTTTCCGTAGCTACTGGTGTCTGCGGCTTGTGGAGGCGAAGAAGCGGCTTCTTCGCGCAAAGGCGATTGTGCCGGTCACAGTGCACTCCAGTGCGGCGGCTTCTGAGGAAATGTGCCCGGTTACGGTGCTTAGCTCCGGGGACATCCATACCTGCTTCTTTCGGGACTTTTGTGGTCTTCATCATTGCAGACATGTTTTTCACTATGTCTGGCAAGGAGAAACTGTGCCTGCACAGAAAACATCTCCCATCGTGTTTTACATGTTGCAGAGAGGTCTGCAGAGTGTTTTGCAAGAAGAAAATGAAAGTTTTTGAAAATACCTGCCAATCGAATATTTATGTGTTTGAAAAAGCTAGGAGAGTAGTAAGGTACTGTTTTCTATCAGTTTGCAAGCTGCGCACACTACCCAGTGTTGTGCAGCTTCATTCTCACCTTTCCGAGGCCACTGCTCCCTACGGCTTCCGTAGGCGAAGATGCGGCTTCTTTGCGCAAAGGTGATTGTACCGGTGCCAATGCTCTAAAGTGCGGCGGCTTCTGCCGAAATGTGCCCGGGACCGGCGCCTAGCTCCGGGGAGCTGCGTACCTTCGTCTTTAGCGTCTTTTGTGGTCTACATCATTGCAAAAATCCTTTCCACTATGTCTGGCATGGAGAAACTGTTTCTGCAGAGAAAACATCTCTCATGCTGTTTTACATGTTGCAGAGAGGTCTTCTGAGTGTTTTGCACGTAGGAAAAGAAAGTTGTCCAAAACACCTTCCAATCGAATGTTCATGTGTTTGGAAAAGGTAGGAGATTGGTAAGGTACTGTTTTCTATCAGTTTGCAAGCTGCACACACAATCCCAGTGTTGTTCAGCTTCCTTCTTCACCTTTCCGAAGCAGCCGCTCACTCCGGCTCCCGGAGGCGAAGAAGCGGCTTCTTCGCGCTAAGGCGATTGTGCCGGTCACAGTGCACTCCAGTGCGGCGGCTTCTGCCGAAATGTGCCCGGGACCGGGGCATAGATCCGGGGAGCTGCGTACCTTCGTCTTTAGCGTCTTTTGTGGTCTACATCATTACAGAAATGTTTTTCACTATGTTAGGCAAGGTGAAACTGTGCCAGCACAGAAAACATCTCCCATCGTGTTTTACATGTTGCAGAGCGCTCTGCAGAAGTTTATGCACGAAGAAAAAGAAAGTTTTCCAAAACACCTTCCAATCGAATGTTCTTGTGTCTGCAAGAATTAGGAGAGTGGAAAGGTACTGTTTTTTATCAGTTTGCAAGCTGCGCACACTATCCCAGTGTTGTGCAGGTTCATTCTTCACCTTTACAAAGCAGCCGCCCTCTCCAGCTGCCGGAGGCGAAGAAGCGGCTTATTCGCGCAAAGGCGATTGTGCCGGTCACAGTGCACTCCTGTGCGGCGGCATCTGACGAAATGTGCCCGGGACCGGGGCATAGATCCGGGGAGCTGCGTACCTTCGTCTTTAGCGTCTTTTGTGGTCTACATCATTGCAAAAATCCTTTCCACTATGTCTGGCATGGAGAAACTGTGCCTGCACAGAAAACATCTCTCATGGTGTTTTACATGTTGCAGAGACGACTTCTGAGTGTTTTGCTGGTAGAAAAAGAAAGTTTTCCAAAACACATTCCAATCGAATGTTCATGTGTTTGGAAAAGGTAGGAGAGTGGTAAGGTACTGTTTTCGATCAGTTTGCAAGCTGCGCACACTATCCCAGTGTTGTGCACCTTCATTCTCACCTTTCCGTAGCTACTGGTCTCTCCGGCTCGTGGAGGCGAAGAGGCGGCTTCTTCGCGCAAAGGCGATTGTGCCGGTCACAGTGCACTCCAGTGCGGCGGCTTCTGAGGAAATGTGCCCGGTTCCGGTGCTTAGCTCCGGGGACATCCATACCTGCTTCTTTCGGGACTTTTGTGGTCTTCATCATTGCAGACATGTTTTTCACTATGTCTGGCATGGAGAAACTGCGCCTGCACAGAAAACATCTCCGATGGTGTTTTACATGTTGCAGCGAAGTCTGCAGTGTGTTTTGCAGGATGAAAAAGAAAGTTGTTTAAAACACTTTCCAACAGAATGTTCATGTGTTTGGAAAAGGTAGGAGAGTGGTAAGGTACTGTTTTCTATCAGTTTGCAAGCTGCACACACAATCCCAGTGTTGTTCAGCTTCCTTCTTCACCTTTCCGAAGCAGCCGCTCACTCCGGCTCCCGGAGGCGAAGAAGCGGCTTCTTCGCGCAAAGGCGATTGTGCCGGTCACAGTGCACTCCAGTGTGGCGGCTTCTGCCGAAATGTGCCCGGGACCGGCGCCTAGCTCCGGGGAGCTGCGTACCTTCGTCTTTAGCGTCTTTTGTGGTCTACATCATTACAGAAATGTTTTTCACTATGTTAGGCAAGGTGAAACTGTGCCAGCACAGAAAACATCTCCCATCGTGTTTTACATGTTGCAGAGCGCTCTGCAGAAGTTTATGCACGAAGAAAAAGAAAGTTTTCCAAAACACCTTCCAATCGAATGTTTTTGTGTCTGCAAGAATTAGGAGAGTGGAAAGGTACTGTTTTTTATCAGTTTGCAAGCTGCGCAGACTATCCCAGTGTTGTGCAGGTTCATTCTTCACCTTTACGAAGCAGCCGCCCTCTCCAGCTGCCAGAGGCGAAGAAGCGGCTTATTCGCGCAAAGGCGATTGTGCCGGTCACAGTGCACTCCTGTGCGGCGGCATCTGACGAAATGTGCCCGGGACCGGGGCATAGATCCGGGGAGCTGCGTACCTTCGTCTTTAGTGTCTTTTGTGGTCTACATCATTGCAAAAATCCTTTCCACTATGTCTGGCATGGAGAAACTGTGCCTGCACAGAAAACATCTCCCATCGTGTTTTACATGTTGCAGAGACGACTTCTGAGTGTTTTGCAGGTAGAAAAAGAAAGTTTTCCAAAACACATTCCAATCGAATGTTCATGTGTTTGGAAAAGGTAGGAGAGTGGTAAGGTACTGTTTTCGATCAGTTTGCAAGCTGCGCACACTATCCCAGTGTTGTGCACCTTCATTCTCACCTTTCCGTAGCTACTGGTGTCTGCGGCTTGTGGAGGCGAAGAAGCGGCTTCTTCGCGCAAAGGCGATTGTGCCGGTCACAGTGCACTCCAGTGCGGCGGCTTCAGTCGAAATGTGCCCGGTTACGGTGCTTAGCTCCGGGGACATCCATACCTGCTTCTTTCGGGACTTTTGTGGTCTTCATCATTGCAGAAAGGTTTTTCACTATGTCTGGCAAGGAGAAACTGTGCCTGCATAGAAAACATCTCCCATCGTGTTTTACATGTTGCAGAGAGGTCTGCAGAGTGTTTTGCAAGAAGAAAAAGAAAGTTTTTGAAAATACCTGCCAATCGAATATTTATGTGTTTGAAAAAGCTAGGAGAGTAGTAAGGTACTGTTTTCTATCAGTTTGCAAGCTGCGCACACTACCCAGTGTTGTGCAGCTTCATTCTCACCTTTCCGAAGCCACTGCTCCCTACGGCTTCCGTAGGCGAAGATGCGGCTTCTTTGCGCAAAGGTGATTGTACCGGTGCCAATGCTCTAAAGTGCGGCGGCTTCTGCCGAAATGTGCCCGGGACCGGCGCCTAGCTCCGGGGAGCTGCGTACCTTCGTCTTTAGCGTCTTTTGTGGTCTACATCATTGCAAAAATCCTTTCCACTATGTCTGGCATGGAGAAACTGTTTCTGCAGAGAAAACATCTCTCATGCTGTTTTACATGTTGCAGAGAGGTCTTCTGAGTGTTTTGCACGTAGGAAAAGAAAGTTGTCCAAAACACCTTCCAATCGAATGTTCATGTGTTTGGAAAAGGTAGGAAAGTGGTAGGGTACTGTTTTCTATCAGTTTGCAAGCTGCGCACACTATCCCAGTGTTGTGCAGCTTCATTCTCACCTTTTCGCAGCTACTGGTCTCTCCGGCTCGTGGAGGCGAAGAGGCGGCTTCTTCGCGCAAAGGCGATTGTGCCGGTCACAGTGCACTCCAGTGCGGCGGCTTCTGAGGAAATGTGCCCGGTTCCGGTGCTTAGCTCCGGGGACATCCATACCTGCTTCTTTCGGGACTTTTGTGGTCTACATCATTGCAGACAGGTTTTTCACTATGTCTGGCATGGAGAAACTGCGTCTGCACAGAAAACATCTCCGATGGTGTAATACATGTTGCAGCGAAGACTGCAGTGTGTTTTGCAGGATGAAAAAGAAAGTTGTCCAAAACACTTTCCAACAGAATGTTCATGTGTTTGGAAAAGGTAGGAGAGTGGTAAGGTACTGTTTTCTATCAGTTTGCAAGCTGCGCACACTATCCCAGTGTTGTTCAGCTTCCTTCTTCACCTTTCCGAAGGAGCCGCTCACTCCGGCTCCCGGAGGCGAATAAGCGGCTTCTTCGCGCTAAGGCGATTGTGCCGGTCACAGTGCACTCCAGTACGGCGGCTTCAGTCGAAATGTGCCCGGGACCGGCGCTTAGCTCCGGGGAGCTGCGTACCTTCGTCTTTAGCGTCTTTTGTGGTCTACATCAATACAGAAAGGTTTTTCACTATGTCTGGCATGGAGAAACTGTGCCAGCACAGAAAACATCTCCCATCGTGTTTCACATGTTGCAGAGAGCTCTGCAGAAGTTTATGCAGGAAGAAAAAGAAAGTTGTCCAAAACACCTTCCAATCGAATGTTCATGTGTTTGGAAAAGGTAGGAGAGTGGTAAGGTACTGTTTTCGATCAGTTTGCAAGCTGCGCACACTATCCCAGTGTTGTGCACCTTCATTCTCACCTTTCCGTAGCTACTGGTGTCTGCGGCTTGTGGAGGCGAAGAAGCGGCTTCTTCGCGCAAAGGCGATTGTGCCGGTCACAGTGCACTCCAGTGCGGCGGCTTCAGTCGAAATGTGCCCGGTTACGGTGCTTAGCTCCGGGGACATCCATACCTGCTTCTTTCGGGACTTTTGTGGTCTTCATTATTGCAGAAAGGTTTTTCACTATGTCTGGCAAGGAGAAACTGTGCCTGCACAGAAAACATCTCCCATCGTGTTTTACATGTTGCAGAGAGGTCTGCAGAGTGTTTTGCAAGAAGAAAATGAAAGTTTTTGAAAATACCTGCCAATCGAATATTTATGTGTTTGAAAAAGCTAGGAGAGTAGTAAGGTACTGTTTTCTATCAGTTTGCAAGCTGCGCACACTACCCAGTGTTGTGCAGCTTCGTTCTCACCTTTCCGAGGCCACTGCTCCCTACGGCTTCCGTAGGCGAAGATGCGACTTCTTTGCGCAAAGGTGATTGTACCGGTGCCAATGCTCTAAAGTGCGGCGGCTTCTGCCGAAATGTGCCCGGGACCGGCGCCTAGCTCCGGGGAGCTGCGTACCTTCGTCTTTAGCGTCTTTTGTGGTCTACATCATTGCAAAAATCCTTTCCACTATGTCTGGCATGGAGAAACTGTTTCTGCAGAGAAAACATCTCTCATGCTGTTTTACATGTTGCAGAGAGGTCTTCTGAGTGTTTTGCACGTAGGAAAAGAAAGTTGTCCAAAACACCTTCCAATCGAATGTTCATGTGTTTGGAAAAGGTAGGAAAGTGGTAGGGTACAGTTTTCTATCAGTTTGCGAGCTGCGCACACTATCCCAGTGTTGTGCAGCTTCATTCTTCACCTTTCCGAAGCAGCCGCTCACTCCGGCTCCCGGAGGCGAAGATGCGGCTTCTTCGCGCTAAGGCGATTGTGCCGGTCACAGTGCACTCCAGTGCGGCGGCTTCAGTCGAAATGTGTCCGGGACCGGCGCTTAGCTCCGGGGAGCTGCGTACCTTCGTCTTTAGCGTCTTTTGTGGTCTACATCATTGCAAAAATCCTTTCCACTATGTCTGGCATGGAGAAACTGTGCCTGCATAGAAAACATCTCCGATGGTGTTTTACATGTTGCAGCGAAGTCTGCAGTGTGTTTTGCAGGATGAAAAAGAAAGTTGTCCAAAACACTTTCCAACAGAATGTTCATGTGTTTGGAAAAGGTAGGAGATTGGTAAGGTACTGTTTTCTATCAGTTTGCAAGCTGCACACACAATCCCAGTGTTGTTCAGCTTCCTTCTTCACCTTTCCGAAGCAGCCGCTCACTCCGGCTCCCGGAGGCGAAGAAGCGGCTTCTTCGCGCTAAGGCGATTGTGCCGGTCACAGTGCACTCCAGTGCGGCGGCTTCAGTCGAAATGTGTCCGGGACCGGCGCTTAGCTCCGGGGAGCTGCGTACCTTCGTCTTTAGCGTCTTTGTGGTCTACATCATTGCAAAAATCCTTTCCAATATGTCTGGCATGGAGAAACTGTGCCAGCACCGAAAACGTCTCCCATCGTGTTTTACGTGTTGCAGAAATGTTTGAAGAGTATTTTGCAAGCAGAAAAAGAAAGTTTTTGAAAATACCTTCCAATCGAATATTCATGTGTTTGAAAAAGCTAGGAGTTTAGTAAGGTACTGTTTTCTATCAGTTTGCAAGCTGCACACACAATCCCAGTGTTGTTCAGCTTCCTTCTTCACCTTTCCGAAGCAGCCGCTCACTCCGGCTCCCGGAGGCGAAGAAGCGGCTTCTTCGCGCTAAGGCGATTGTGCCGGTCACAGTGCACTCCAGTGCGGCGGCTTCTGCCGAAATGTGCCCGGGACCGGGGCATAGATCCGGGGAGCTGCGTACCTTCGTCTTTAGCGTCTTTTGTGGTCTACATCATTACAGAAATGTTTTTCACTATGTTAGGCAAGGTGAAACTGTGCCAGCACAGAAAACATCTCCCATCGTGTTTTACATGTTGCAGAGCGCTCTGCAGAAGTTTATGCACGAAGAAAAAGAAAGTTTTCCAAAACACCTTCCAATCGAATGTTCTTGTGTCTGCAAGAATTAGGAGAGTGGAAAGGTACTGTTTTTTATCAGTTTGCAAGCTGCGCACACTATCCCAGTGTTGTGCAGGTTCATTCTTCACCTTTACGAAGCAGCCGCCCTCTCCAGCTGCCAGAGGCGAAGAAGCGGCTTATTCGCGCAAAGGCGATTGTGCCGGTCACAGTGCACTCCTGTGCGGCGGCATCTGACGAAATGTGCCCGGGACCGGGGCATAGATCCGGGGAGCTGCGTACCTTCGTCTTTAGCGTCTTTTGTGGTCTACATCATTGCAAAAATCCTTTCCACTATGTCTGGCATGGAGAAACTGTGCCTGCACAGAAAACATCTCTCATGGTGTTTTACATGTTGCAGAGACGACTTCTGAGTGTTTTGCTGGTAGAAAAAGAAAGTTTTCCAAAACACATTCCAATCGAATGTTCATGTGTTTGGAAAAGGTAGGAGAGTGGTAAGGTACTGTTTTCGATCAGTTTGCAAGCTGCGCACACTATCCCAGTGTTGTGCAGCTTCATTCTCACCTTTCCGCAGCTACTGGTCTCTCCGGCTCGTGGAGGCGAAGAGGCGGCTTCTTCGCGCAAAGGCGATTGTGCCGGTCACAGTGCACTCCAGTGCGGCGGCTTCTGAGGAAATGTGCCCGGTTCCGGTGCTTAGCTCCGGGGACATCCATACCTGCTTCTTTCGGGACTTTTGTGGTCTTCATCATTGCAGACATGTTTTTCACTATGTCTGGCATGGAGAAACTGCGCCTGCACAGAAAACATCTCCGATGGTGTTTTACATGTTGCAGCGAAGTCTGCAGTGTGTTTTGCAGGATGAAAAAGAAAGTTGTCCAAAACACTTTCCAACAGAATGTTCATGTGTTTGGAAAAGGTAGGAGATTGGTAAGGTACTGTTTTCTATCAGTTTGCAAGCTGCACACACAATCCCAGTGTTGTTCAGCTTCCTTCTTCACCTTTCCGAAGCAGCCGCTCACTCCGGCTCCCGGAGGCGAAGAAGCGGCTTCTTCGCGCAAAGGCGATTGTGCCGGTCACAGTGCACTCCAGTGTGTCGGCTTCTGCCGAAATGTGCCCGGGACCGGCGCCTAGCTCCGGGGAGCTGCGTACCTTCGTCTTTAGCGTCTTTTGTGGTCTACATCATTACAGAAATGTTTTTCACTATGTTAGGCAAGGTGAAACTGTGCCAGCACAGAAAACATCTCCCATCGTGTTTTACATGTTGCAGAGCGCTCTGCAGAAGTTTATGCACGAAGAAAAAGAAAGTTTTCCAAAACACCTTCCAATCGAATGTTCTTGTGTCTGCAAGAATTAGGAGAGTGGAAAGGTACTGTTTTTTATCAGTTTGCAAGCTGCGCAGACTATCCCAGTGTTGTGCAGGTTCATTCTTCACCTTTACGAAGCAGCCGCCCTCTCCAGCTGCCAGAGGCGAAGAAGCGGCTTATTCGCGCAAAGGCGATTGTGCCGGTCACAGTGCACTCCTGTGCGGCGGCATCTGACGAAATGTGCCCGGGACCGGGGCATAGATCCGGGGAGCTGCGTACCTTCGTCTTTAGTGTCTTTTGTGGTCTACATCATTGCAAAAATCCTTTCCACTATGTCTGGCATGGAGAAACTGTGCCTGCACAGAAAACATCTCCCATCGTGTTTTACATGTTGCAGAGACGACTTCTGAGTGTTTTGCAGGTAGAAAAAGAAAGTTTTCCAAAACACATTCCAATCGAATGTTCATGTGTTTGGAAAAGGTAGGAGAGTGGTAAGGTACTGTTTTCGATCAGTTTGCAAGCTGCGCACACTATCCCAGTGTTGTGCACCTTCATTCTCACCTTTCCGTAGCTACTGGTGTCTGCGGCTTGTGGAGGCGAAGAAGCGGCTTCTTCGCGCAAAGGCGATTGTGCCGGTCACAGTGCACTCCAGTGCGGCGGCTTCAGTCGAAATGTGCCCGGTTCCGGTGCTTAGCTCCGGGGACATCCATACCTGCTTCTTTCGGGACTTTTGTGGTCTTCATCATTGCAGAAAGGTTTTTCACTATGTCTGGCAAGGAGAAACTGTGCCTGCACAGAAAACATCTCCCATCGTGTTTTACATGTTGCAGAGAGGTCTGCAGAGTGTTTTGCAAGAAGAAAAAGAAAGTTTTTGAAAATACCTGCCAATCGAATATTTATGTGTTTGAAAAAGCTAGGAGAGTAGTAAGGTACTGTTTTCTATCAGTTTGCAAGCTGCGCACACTACCCAGTGTTGTGCAGCTTCATTCTCACCTTTCCGAAGCCACTGCTCCCTACGGCTTCCGTAGGCGAAGATGCGGCTTCTTTGCGCAAAGGTGATTGTACCCGTGCCAATGCTCTAAAGTGCGGCGGCTTCTGCCGAAATGTGCCCGGGACCGGCGCCTAGCTCCGGGGAGCTGCGTACCTTCGTCTTTAGCGTCTTTTGTGGTCTACATCATTGCAAAAATCCTTTCCACTATGTCTGGCATGGAGAAACTGTTTCTGCAGAGAAAACATCTCTCATGCTGTTTTACATGTTGCAGAGAGGTCTTCTGAGTGTTTTGCACGTAGGAAAAGAAAGTTGTCCAAAACACCTTCCAATCGAATGTTCATGTGTTTGGAAAAGGTAGGAAAGTGGTAGGGTACTGTTTTCTATCAGTTTGCAAGCTGCGCACACTATCCCAGTGTTGTGCAGCTTCATTCTCACCTTTTCGCAGCTACTGGTCTCTCCGGCTCGTGGAGGCGAAGAGGCGGCTTCTTCGCGCAAAGGCGATTGTGCCGGTCACAGTGCACTCCAGTGCGGCGGCTTCTGAGGAAATGTGCCCGGTTCCGGTGCTTAGCTCCGGGGACATCCATACCTGCTTCTTTCGGGACTTTTGTGGTCTACATCATTGCAGACAGGTTTTTCACTATGTCTGGCATGGAGAAACTGCGTCTGCACAGAAAACATCTCCGATGGTGTAATACATGTTGCAGCGAAGACTGCAGTGTGTTTTGCAGGATGAAAAAGAAAGTTGTCCAAAACACTTTCCAACAGAATGTTCATGTGTTTGGAAAAGGTAGGAGAGTGGTAAGGTACTGTTTTCTATCAGTTTGCAAGCTGCGCACACTATCCCAGTGTTGTTCAGCTTCCTTCTTCACCTTTCCGAAGCAGCCGCTCACTCCGGCTCCCGGAGGCGAATAAGCGGCTTCTTCGCGCTAAGGCGATTGTGCCGGTCACAGTGCACTCCAGTACGGCGGCTTCAGTCGAAATGTGCCCGGGACCGGCGCTTAGCTCCGGGGAGCTGCGTACCTTCGTCTTTAGCGTCTTTTGTGGTCTACATCAATACAGAAAGGTTTTTCACTATGTCTGGCATGGAGAAACTGTGCCAGCACAGAAAACATCTCCCATCGTGTTTCACATGTTGCAGAGAGCTCTGCAGAAGTTTATGCAGGAAGAAAAAGAAAGTTGTCCAAAACACCTTCCAATCGAATGTTCATGTGTTTGGAAAAGGTAGGAGAGTGGTAAGGTACTGTTTTCGATCAGTTTGCAAGCTGCGCACACTATCCCAGTGTTGTGCACCTTCATTCTCACCTTTCCGTAGCTACTGGTGTCTGCGGCTTGTGGAGGCGAAGAAGCGGCTTCTTCGCGCCAAGGCGATTGTGCCGGTCACAGTGCACTCCAGTGCGGCGGCTTCAGTCGAAATGTGCCCGGTTCCGGTGCTTAGCTCCGGGGACATCCATACCTGCTTCTTTCGGGACTTTTGTGGTCTTCATCATTGCAGAAAGGTTTTTCACTATGTCTGGCAAGGAGAAACTGTGCCTGCACAGAAAACATCTCCCATCGTGTTTTACATGTTGCAGAGAGGTCTGCAGAGTGTTTTGCAAGAAGAAAAAGAAAGTTTTTGAAAATACCTGCCAATCGAATATTTATGTGTTTGAAAAAGCTAGGAGAGTAGTAAGGTACTGTTTTCTATCAGTTTGCAAGCTGCGCACACTACCCAGTGTTGTGCAGCTTCATTCTCACCTTTCCGAAGCCACTGCTCCCTACGGCTTCCGTAGGCGAAGATGCGGCTTCTTTGCGCAAAGGTGATTGTACCCGTGCCAATGCTCTAAAGTGCGGCGGCTTCTGCCGAAATGTGCCCGGGACCGGCGCCTAGCTCCGGGGAGCTGCGTACCTTCGTCTTTAGCGTCTTTTGTGGTCTACATCATTGCAAAAATCCTTTCCACTATGTCTGGCATGGAGAAACTGTTTCTGCAGAGAAAACATCTCTCATGCTGTTTTACATGTTGCAGAGAGGTCTTCTGAGTGTTTTGCACGTAGGAAAAGAAAGTTGTCCAAAACACCTTCCAATCGAATGTTCATGTGTTTGGAAAAGGTAGGAAAGTGGTAGGGTACTGTTTTCTATCAGTTTGCAAGCTGCGCACACTATCCCAGTGTTGTGCAGCTTCATTCTCACCTTTTCGCAGCTACTGGTCTCTCCGGCTCGTGGAGGCGAAGAGGCGGCTTCTTCGCGCAAAGGCGATTGTGCCGGTCACAGTGCACTCCAGTGCGGCGGCTTCTGAGGAAATGTGCCCGGTTCCGGTGCTTAGCTCCGGGGACATCCATACCTGCTTCTTTCGGGACTTTTGTGGTCTACATCATTGCAGACAGGTTTTTCACTATGTCTGGCATGGAGAAACTGCGTCTGCACAGAAAACATCTCCGATGGTGTAATACATGTTGCAGCGAAGACTGCAGTGTGTTTTGCAGGATGAAAAAGAAAGTTGTCCAAAACACTTTCCAACAGAATGTTCATGTGTTTGGAAAAGGTAGGAGAGTGGTAAGGTACTGTTTTCTATCAGTTTGCAAGCTGCGCACACTATCCCAGTGTTGTTCAGCTTCCTTCTTCACCTTTCCGAAGGAGCCGCTCACTCCGGCTCCCGGAGGCGAAGAAGCGGCTTCTTCGCGCTAAGGCGATTGTGCCGGTCACAGTGCACTCCAGTACGGCGGCTTCAGTCGAAATGTGCCCGGGACCGGCGCTTAGCTCCGGGGAGCTGCGTACCTTCGTCTTTAGCGTCTTTTGTGGTCTACATCAATACAGAAAGGTTTTTCACTATGTCTGGCATGGAGAAACTGTGCCAGCACAGAAAACATCTCCCATCGTGTTTCACATGTTGCAGAGAGCTCTGCAGAAGTTTATGCAGGAAGAAAAAGAAAGTTGTCCAAAACACCTTCCAATCGAATGTTCATGTGTTTGGAAAAGGTAGGAGAGTGGTAAGGTACTGTTTTCGATCAGTTTGCAAGCTGCGCACACTATCCCAGTGTTGTGCACCTTCATTCTCACCTTTCCGTAGCTACTGGTGTCTGCGGCTTGTGGAGGCGAAGAAGCGGCTTCTTCGCGCAAAGGCGATTGTGCCGGTCACAGTGCACTCCAGTGCGGCGGCTTCAGTCGAAATGTGCCCGGTTACGGTGCTTAGCTCCGGGGACATCCATACCTGCTTCTTTCGGGACTTTTGTGGTCTTCATCATTGCAGACATGTTTTTCACTATGTCTGGCAAGGAGAAACTGTGCCTGCACAGAAAACATCTCCCATCGTGTTTTACATGTTGCAGAGAGGTCTGCAGAGTGTTTTGCAAGAAGAAAATGAAAGTTTTTGAAAATACCTGCCAATCGAATATTTATGTGTTTGAAAAAGCTAGGAGAGTAGTAAGGTACTGTTTTCTATCAGTTTGCAAGCTGCGCACACTACCCAGTGTTGTGCAGCTTCATTCTCACCTTTCCGAGGCCACTGCTCCCTACGGCTTCCGTAGGCGAAGATGCGGCTTCTTTGCGCAAAGGTGATTGTACCGGTGCCAATGCTCTAAAGTGCGGCGGCTTCTGCCGAAATGTGCCCGGGACCGGCGCCTAGCTCCGGGGAGCTGCGTACCTTCGTCTTTAGCGTCTTTTGTGGTCTACATCATTGCAAAAATCCTTTCCACTATGTCTGGCATGGAGAAACTGTTTCTGCAGAGAAAACATCTCTCATGCTGTTTTACATGTTGCAGAGAGGTCTTCTGAGTGTTTTGCACGTAGGAAAAGAAAGTTGTCCAAAACACCTTCCAATCGAATGTTCATGTGTTTGGAAAAGGTAGGAGATTGGTAAGGTACTGTTTTCTATCAGTTTGCAAGCTGCACACACAATCCCAGTGTTGTTCAGCTTCCTTCTTCACCTTTCCGAAGCAGCCGCTCACTCCGGCTCCCGGAGGCGAAGAAGCGGCTTCTTCGCGCTAAGGCGATTGTGCCGGTCACAGTGCACTCCAGTGCGGCGGCTTCTGCCGAAATGTGCCCGGGACCGGGGCATAGATCCGGGGAGCTGCGTACCTTCGTCTTTAGCGTCTTTTGTGGTCTACATCATTACAGAAATGTTTTTCACTATGTTAGGCAAGGTGAAACTGTGCCAGCACAGAAAACATCTCCCATCGTGTTTTACATGTTGCAGAGCGCTCTGCAGAAGTTTATGCACGAAGAAAAAGAAAGTTTTCCAAAACACCTTCCAATCGAATGTTCTTGTGTCTGCAAGAATTAGGAGAGTGGAAAGGTACTGTTTTTTATCAGTTTGCAAGCTGCGCACACTATCCCAGTGTTGTGCAGGTTCATTCTTCACCTTTACAAAGCAGCCGCCCTCTCCAGCTGCCGGAGGCGAAGAAGCGGCTTATTCGCGCAAAGGCGATTGTGCCGGTCACAGTGCACTCCTGTGCGGCGGCATCTGACGAAATGTGCCCGGGACCGGGGCATAGATCCGGGGAGCTGCGTACCTTCGTCTTTAGCGTCTTTTGTGGTCTACATCATTGCAAAAATCCTTTCCACTATGTCTGGCATGGAGAAACTGTGCCTGCACAGAAAACATCTCTCATGGTGTTTTACATGTTGCAGAGACGACTTCTGAGTGTTTTGCTGGTAGAAAAAGAAAGTTTTCCAAAACACATTCCAATCGAATGTTCATGTGTTTGGAAAAGGTAGGAGAGTGGTAAGGTACTGTTTTCGATCAGTTTGCAAGCTGCGCACACTATCCCAGTGTTGTGCACCTTCATTCTCACCTTTCCGTAGCTACTGGTCTCTCCGGCTCGTGGAGGCGAAGAGGCGGCTTCTTCGCGCAAAGGCGATTGTGCCGGTCACAGTGCACTCCAGTGCGGCGGCTTCTGAGGAAATGTGCCCGGTTCCGGTGCTTAGCTCCGGGGACATCCATACCTGCTTCTTTCGGGACTTTTGTGGTCTTCATCATTGCAGACATGTTTTTCACTATGTCTGGCATGGAGAAACTGCGCCTGCACAGAAAACATCTCCGATGGTGTTTTACATGTTGCAGCGAAGTCTGCAGTGTGTTTTGCAGGATGAAAAAGAAAGTTGTTTAAAACACTTTCCAACAGAATGTTCATGTGTTTGGAAAAGGTAGGAGAGTGGTAAGGTACTGTTTTCTATCAGTTTGCAAGCTGCACACACAATCCCAGTGTTGTTCAGCTTCCTTCTTCACCTTTCCGAAGCAGCCGCTCACTCCGGCTCCCGGAGGCGAAGAAGCGGCTTCTTCGCGCAAAGGCGATTGTGCCGGTCACAGTGCACTCCAGTGTGGCGGCTTCTGCCGAAATGTGCCCGGGACCGGCGCCTAGCTCCGGGGAGCTGCGTACCTTCGTCTTTAGCGTCTTTTGTGGTCTACATCATTACAGAAATGTTTTTCACTATGTTAGGCAAGGTGAAACTGTGCCAGCACAGAAAACATCTCCCATCGTGTTTTACATGTTGCAGAGCGCTCTGCAGAAGTTTATGCACGAAGAAAAAGAAAGTTTTCCAAAACACCTTCCAATCGAATGTTTTTGTGTCTGCAAGAATTAGGAGAGTGGAAAGGTACTGTTTTTTATCAGTTTGCAAGCTGCGCAGACTATCCCAGTGTTGTGCAGGTTCATTCTTCACCTTTACGAAGCAGCCGCCCTCTCCAGCTGCCAGAGGCGAAGAAGCGGCTTATTCGCGCAAAGGCGATTGTGCCGGTCACAGTGCACTCCTGTGCGGCGGCATCTGACGAAATGTGCCCGGGACCGGGGCATAGATCCGGGGAGCTGCGTACCTTCGTCTTTAGTGTCTTTTGTGGTCTACATCATTGCAAAAATCCTTTTCACTATGTTAGGCAAGGTGAAACTGTGCCTGCACAGAAAACATCTCCCATCGTGTTTTACATGTTGCAGAGACGACTTCTGAGTGTTTTGCAGGTAGAAAAAGAAAGTTTTCCAAAACACATTCCAATCGAATGTTCATGTGTTTGGAAAAGGTAGGAGAGTGGTAAGGTACTGTTTTCGATCAGTTTGCAAGCTGCGCACACTATCCCAGTGTTGTGCACCTTCATTCTCACCTTTCCGTAGCTACTGGTGTCTGCGGCTTGTGGAGGCGAAGAAGCGGCTTCTTCGCGCAAAGGCGATTGTGCCGGTCACAGTGCACTCCAGTGCGGCGGCTTCTGAGGAAATGTGCCCGGTTCCGGTGCTTAGCTCCGGGGACATCCATACCTGCTTCTTTCGGGACTTTTGTGGTCTTCATCATTGCAGAAAGGTTTTTCACTATGTCTGGCAAGGAGAAACTGTGCCTGCACAGAAAACATCTCCCATCGTGTTTTACATGTTGCAGAGAGGTCTGCAGAGTGTTTTGCAAGAAGAAAAAGAAAGTTTTTGAAAATACCTGCCAATCGAATATTTATGTGTTTGAAAAAGCTAGGAGAGTAGTAAGGTACTGTTTTCTATCAGTTTGCAAGCTGCGCACACTACCCAGTGTTGTGCAGCTTCATTCTCACCTTTCCGAGGCCACTGCTCCCTACGGCTTCCGTAGGCGAAGATGCGGCTTCTTTGCGCAAAGGTGATTGTACCGGTGCCAATGCTCTAAAGTGCGGCGGCTTCTGCCGAAATGTGCCCGGGACCGGCGCCTAGCTCCGGGGAGCTGCGTACCTTCGTCTTTAGCGTCTTTTGTGGTCTACATCATTGCAAAAATCCTTTCCACTATGTCTGGCATGGAGAAACTGTTTCTGCAGAGAAAACATCTCTCATGCTGTTTTACATGTTGCAGAGAGGTCTTCTGAGTGTTTTGCACGTAGGAAAAGAAAGTTGTCCAAAACACCTTCCAATCGAATGTTCATGTGTTTGGAAAAGGTAGGAAAGTGGTAGGGTACAGTTTTCTATCAGTTTGCAAGCTGCGCACACTATCCCAGTGTTGTGCAGCTTCATTCTCACCTTTCCGCAGCTACTGGTCTCTCCGGCTCGTGGAGGCGAAGAGGCGGCTTCTTCGCGCAAAGGCGATTGTGCCGGTCACAGTGCACTCCAGTGCGGCGGCTTCTGAGGAAATGTGCCCGGTTCCGGTGCTTAGCTCCGGGGACATCCATACCTGCTTCTTTCGGGACTTTTGTGGTCTTCATCATTGCAGACATGTTTTTCACTATGTCTGGCATGGAGAAACTGCGCCTGCACAGAAAACATCTCCGATGGTGTTTTACATGTTGCAGCGAAGTCTGCAGTGTGTTTTGCAGGATGAAAAAGAAAGTTGTCCAAAACACTTTCCAACAGAATGTTCATGTGTTTGGAAAAGGTAGGAGATTGGTAAGGTACTGTTTTCTATCAGTTTGCAAGCTGCACACACAATCCCAGTGTTGTTCAGCTTCCTTCTTCACCTTTCCGAAGCAGCCGCTCACTCCGGCTCCCGGAGGCGAAGAAGCGGCTTCTTCGCGCTAAGGCGATTGTGCCGGTCACAGTGCACTCCAGTGCGGCGGCTTCAGTCGAAATGTGTCCGGGACCGGCGCTTAGCTCCGGGGAGCTGCGTACCTTCGTCTTTAGCGTCTTTGTGGTCTACATCATTGCAAAAATCCTTTCCAATATGTCTGGCATGGAGAAACTGTGCCAGCACCGAAAACGTCTCCCATCGTGTTTTACGTGTTGCAGAAATGTTTGAAGAATATTTTGCAAGCAGAAAAAGAAAGTTTTTGAAAATACCTTCCAATCGAATATTCATGTGTTTGAAAAAGCTAGGAGTTTAGTAAGGTACTGTTTTCTATCAGTTTGCAAGCTGCACACACAATCCCAGTGTTGTTCAGCTTCCTTCTTCACCTTTCCGAAGCAGCCGCTCACTCCGGCTCCCGGAGGCGAAGAAGCGGCTTCTTCGCGCTAAGGCGATTGTGCCGGTCACAGTGCACTCCAGTGCGGCGGCTTCTGCCGAAATGTGCCCGGGACCGGGGCATAGATCCGGGGAGCTGCGTACCTTCGTCTTTAGCGTCTTTTGTGGTCTACATCAATACAGAAAGGTTTTTCACTATGTCTGGCATGGAGAAACTGTGCCAGCACAGAAAACATCTCCCATCGTGTTTCACATGTTGCAGAGAGCTCTGCAGAAGTTTATGCAGGAAGAAAAAGAAAGTTGTCCAAAACACCTTCCAATCGAATGTTCATGTGTTTGGAAAAGGTAGGAGAGTGGTAAGGTACTGTTTTCGATCAGTTTGCAAGCTGCACACACTATCCCAGTGTTGTGCACCTTCATTCTCACCTTTCCGTAGCTACTGGTGTCTGCGGCTTGTGGAGGCGAAGAAGCGGCTTCTTCGCGCAAAGGCGATTGTGCCGGTCACAGTGCACTCCAGTGCGGCGGCTTCAGTCGAAATGTGCCCGGTTCCGGTGCTTAGCTCCGGGGACATCCATACCTGCTTCTTTCGGGACTTTTGTGGTCTTCATCATTGCAGAAAGGTTTTTCACTATGTCTGGCAAGGAGAAACTGTGCCTGCACAGAAAACATCTCCCATCGTGTTTTACATGTTGCAGAGAGGTCTGCAGAGTGTTTTGCAAGAAGAAAAAGAAAGTTTTTGAAAATACCTGCCAATCGATTATTCATGTGTTTGAAAAAGCTAGGAGAGTAGTAAGGTACTGTTTTCTATCAGTTTGCACGCTGCGCACACTATCCCAGTGTTGTGCACCTTCATTCTCACTTTTCCGTAGCTACTGGTCTCTGCGGCTCGTGGAGGCGAAGAAGCGGCTTCTTCGCGCAAAGGCGATTGTGCCGGTCACAGTGCACTCCAGTGCGGCGGCATCTGACGTAATGTGCCCGGGACCGGGGCATAGATCCGGGGAGCTGCGTACCTTCGTCTTTAGCGTCTTTTGTGGTCTACATCATTGCAAAAATCCTTTCCACTATGTCTGGCATGGAGAAACTGTGCCTGCACAGAAAACATCTCTCATGGTGTTTTACATGTTGCAGAGAGGTCTTCTGAGTGTTTTGCACCTAGAAAAAGAAAGTTTTCCAAAACAGCTTCCAATCGAATGTTCATGTGTTTGGAAAAGGTAGGAGAGTGGTAAGGTACTGTTTTCTATCAGTTTGCAAGCTGCGCACACTATCCCAGTGTTGTGCACCTTAATTCTCACCTTTCCGCAACTACTGGTCTCTACGGCTCGTGGAGGCGAAGAGGCGGCTTCTTCGCGCCAAGGCGATTGTGCCGGTCACAGTGCACTCCAGTGCGGCGGCTTCAGTCGAAATGTGCCCGGTTCCGGTGCTTAGCTCCGGGGACATCCATACCTGCTTCTTTCGGGACTTTTGAGGTCTTCATCATTGCAGAAAGGTTTTTCACTATGTCTGGCAAGGAGAAACTGTGCCTGCACAGAAAACATCTCCCGTGGTGTTTTACATGTTGCAGAGAGGTCTGCAGAGTGTTTTGCAAGAAGAAAAAGAAAGTTTTTGAAAATACCTGCCAATCGAATATTTATGTGTTTGAAAAAGCTAGGAGAGTGGTAGGGTACTGTTTTCTATCAGTTTGCAAGCTGCGCACACTACCCAGTGTTGTGCAGCTTCATTCTCACCTTTCCGAAGCCACTGCTCCCTACGGCTTCCGTAGGCGAAGATGCGGCTTCTTTGCGCAAAGGTGATTGTACCCGTGCCAATGCTCTAAAGTGCGGCGGCTTCTGCCGAAATGTGCCCGGGACCGGCGCCTAGCTCCGGGGAGCTGCGTACCTTCGTCTTTAGCGTCTTTTGTGGTCTACATCATTGCAAAAATCCTTTCCACTATGTCTGGCATGGAGAAACTGTTTCTGCAGAGAAAACATCTCTCATGCTGTTTTACACGTTGCAGAGAAGTCTTCTGAGTGTTTTGCACGTAGGAAAAGAAAGTTGTCCAAAACACCTTCCAATCGAATGTTCATGTGTTTGGAAAAGGTAGGAAAGTGGTAGGGTACTGTTTTCTATCAGTTTGCAAGCTGCGCACACTATCCCAGTGTTGTGCAGCTTCATTCTCACCTTTTCGCAGCTACTGGTCTCTCCGGCTCGTGGAGGCGAAGAGGCGGCTTCTTCGCGCAAAGGCGATTGTGCCGGTCACAGTGCACTCCAGTGCGGCGGCTTCTGAGGAAATGTGCCCGGTTCCGGTGCTTAGCTCCGGGGACATCCATACCTGCTTCTTTCGGGACTTTTGTGGTCTACATCATTGCAGACAGGTTTTTCACTATGTTAGACAAGGTGAAACTGTGCTTGCCCAGAAAACATCTCCGATGGTGTAATACATGTTGCAGCGAAGACTGCAGTGTGTTTTGCAGGATGAAAAAGAAAGTTGTCCAAAACACTTTCCAACAGAATATTCATGTGTTTGGAAAAGGTAGGAGAGTGGTAAGGTACTGTTTTCTATCAGTTTGCAAGCTGCGCACACTATCCCAGTGTTGTTCAGCTTCCTTCTTCACCTTTCCGAAGGAGCCGCTCACTCCGGCTCCCGGAGGCGAAGAAGCGGCTTCTTCGCGCTAAGGCGATTGTGCCGGTCACAGTGCACTCCAGTACGGCGGCTTCAGTCGAAATGTGCCCGGGACCGGCGCTTAGCTCCGGGGACATCCATACCTGCTTCTTTCGGGACTTTTGTGGTCTTCATTATTGCAGAAAGGTTTTTCACTATTTCTGGCAAGGAGAAACTGTGCCAGCACAGAAAACATCTCCCATCGTGTTTCACATGTTGCAGAGAGCTCTGCAGAGGTTTATGCAAGAAGAAAAAGAAAGTTATTCAAAACACCTTCCAATCGAATGTTCATGTGTTTGGAAAAGGTAGGAGTTTAGTAAGGTACTGTTTTCTATCAGTTTGCAAGCTGCACACACAATCCCAGTGTTGTTCAGCTTCCTTCTTCACCTTTCCGAAGCAGCCGCTCACTCCGGCTCCCGGAGGCGAAGAAGCGGCTTCTTCGCGCTAAGGCGATTGTGCCGGTCACAGTGCACTCCAGTGCGGCGGCATCTGACCAAATGTGCCCGGGACCGGCGCCTAGCTCCGGGGAGCTGCGTACCTTCGTCTTTAGCGTCTTTTGTGGTCTACATCATTACAGAAATGTTTTTCATTATGTTAGGCAAGGTGAAACTGTGCCAGCACAGAAAACATCTCCCATCGTGTTTTACATGTTGCAGAGCGCTCTGCAGAAGTTTATGCACGAAGAAAAAGAAAGTTTTCCAAAACACCTTCCAATCGAATGTTCTTGTGTCTGCAAGAATTAGGAGAGTGGAAAGGTACTGTTTTTTATCAGTTTGCGAGCTGCGCACACTATCCCAGTGTTGAGCAGGTTCATTCTTCACCTTTACGAAGCAGCCGCCCTCTCCAGCTGCCGGAGGCGAAGAAGCGGCTTATTCGCGCAAAGGCGATTGTTCCGGTCACAGTGCACTCCTGTGCGGCGGCATCTGACGAAATGTGCCCGGGACCGGGGCATAGATCCGGGGAGCTGCGTACCTTCGTCTTTAGCGTCTTTTGTGGTCTACATCATTGCAAAAATCCTTTCCACTATGTCTGGCATGGAGAAACTGTGCCTGCACAGAAAACATCTCTCATGGTGTTTTACATGTTGCAGAGACGACTTCTGAGTGTTTTGCTGGTAGAAAAAGAAAGTTTTCCAAAACACATTCCAATCGAATGTTCATGTGTTTGGAAAAGGTAGGAGAGTGGTAAGGTACTGTTTTCGATCAGTTTGCAAGCTGCGCACACTATCCCAGTGTTGTGCAGCTTCATTCTCACCTTTCCGTAGCTACTGGTGTCTGCGGCTTGTGGAGGCGAAGACGCGGCTTCTTCGTGCAAAGGCGATTGTGCCGGTCACAGTGCACTCCTGTGCGGCGGCATCTGAAGAAATGTGCCCGGGATCGGGGCATAGATCCGGGGAGCTGCGTACCTTCGTCTTTAGCGTCTTTTGTGGTCTACATCATTACAGAAAGGTTTTTTCACTATGTTAGACAAGGTGAAACTGTGCTTGCCCAGAAAACATCTCCCATCGTGTTTTACATGTTGCAGAGCGCTCTGCAGAAGTTTATGCACGAAGAAAAAAAAAGTTTTCCAAAACGCATTCCCATCGAATGTTTTTGTGTCTGCAAAAGTTAGGAGAGTAGAAAGGTACTGTTTTTTATCAGTTTGCGAGCTGCGCACACTATCCCAGTGTTGTGCAGGTTCATTCTTCACCCTTCCGAAGCAGCCGCCCTCTCCAGCTGCCGGAGGCGAAGAGGCGGCTTCTTCGCGCAAAGGCGATTGTTCCGGTCACAGTGCACTCCAGTGCGGCGGCTTCTGAGGAAATGTGCCCGGGACCGGCGTCTATCCCTGGGGAGCTGCGTACCTTCGTCTTTAGCGTCCTTTGTGGTCTACATCATTGCAAAAATCCTTTCCACTATGTCTGGCATGGAGAAACTGTGCCAGCACAGAAAACGTCTCTCATCGTGTTTTACGTGTTGCAGAAATGTTTGAAGAGTATTTTGCAAGAAGAAAAAGAAAGTTTTTGAAAATACCTGCCAATCGAATATTCATGTGTTTGAAAAAGCTAGGAGTGTAGTAAGGTGCTGTTTTCTATCAGTTTGCAAGCTGCACACACAATCCCAGTGTTGTTCAGCTTCCTTCTTCACCTTTCCGAAGCAGCCGCTCACTCCGGCTCCCGGAGGCGAAGAAGCGGCTTCTTCGCGCTAAGGCGATTGTGCCGGTCACAGTGCACTCCAGTGCGGCGGCTTCTGCCGAAATGTGCCCGGGACCGGCGTCTATCTCCGGGGAGCTGCGTACCTTCGTCTTTAGCGTCTTTTGTGGTCTACATCAATACAGAAAGGTTTTTCACTATGTTAGGCAAGGAGAAACTGTGCCAGCACAGAAAACATCTCCCATCGTGTTTCACATGTTGCAGAGAGCTCTGCAGAAGTTTATGCAGGAAGAAAAAGAAAGTTATCCAAAATACCTTCCAATCGAATGTTCATGTGTTTGGAAAAGGTAGGAGAGTGGTAAGGTACTGTTTTCAATCAGTTTGCAAGCTGCGCACACTATCCCAGTGTTGTGCAGCTTCATTCTCACTTTTCCGTAGCTACTGGTCTCTCCGGCTCGTGGAGGCGAAGAAGCGGCTTCTTTGCGCAAAGGCGATTGTGCCGGTCACAGTGCACTCCAGTGCGGCGGCTTCAGTCGAAATGTGCCCGGGACCGGCGCTTAGCTCCGGGGACATCCATACCTGCTTCTTTCGGGACTTTTGTGGTCTTCATCATTGCAGAAAGGTTTTTCACTATGTCTGGCAAGGAGAAACTGTGCCAGCACAGAAAACATCTCCCATCGTGTTTTACGTGTTGCAGAAATGTTTGAAGAGTATTTTGCAAGAAGAAAAAGAAAGTTTTTGAAAATACCTGCCAATCGAATATTCATGTGTTTTAAAAAGCTAGGAGAATAGTAAGGTACTGTTTTCTATCAGTTTACAAGCTGCGCACACTATCCCAGTGTTGTGCAGCTTCATTCTCACTTTTCCGCAGCTACTGGTCTCTCCGGCTCGTGGAGGCGAAGAGGCGGCTTCTTCGCGCAAAGGCGATTGTGCCAGTCACAGTGCACTCCTGTGCGGCGGCATCTGAAGAAATGTGCCCGGGATCGGCGCATAGATCCGGGGAGCTGCGTACCTTCGTCTTTAGCGTCTTTTGTGGTCTACATCATTACAGAAAGGTTTTTTCACTATGTTAGGCAAGGTGAAACTGTGCCAGCCCAGAAAACATCTCCCATCGTGTTTTACATGTTGCAGAGCGCTCTGCAGAAGTTTATGCACGAAGAAAAAAAAAGTTTTCCAAAACGCCTTCCCATCGAATGTTCTTGTGTCTGCAAAAGTTAGGAGAGTAGAAAGGTACTGTTTTTTATCAGTTTGCAAGCTGCGCACACTATCCCAGTGTTGTGCAGGTTCATTCTTCACCTTTCCGAAGCAGCCGCCCTCTCCAGCTGCCGGAGGCGAAGAGGCGGCTTCTTCGCGCAAAGGCGATTGTGCCGGTCACAGTGCACTCCAGTGCGGCGGCTTCTGAGGAAATGTGCCCGGGACCGGCGTCTATCCCTGGGGAGCTGCGTACCTTCGTCTTTAGCGTCTTTTGTGGTCTACATCATTGCAAAAATCCTTTCCACTATGTCTGGCATGGAGAAACTCTTTCTGCAGAGAAAACATCTCCGATGGTGTTTTACATGTTGCAGAGAGGTCTTCTGAGTGTTTTGCACCTAGAAAAAGAAAGTTTTCCAAAACAGCTTCCAATCGAATGTTCATGTGTTTGGAAAAGGTAGGAGAGTGGTAAGGTACTGTTTTCAATCAGTTTGCAAGTTGCGCACACTATCCCAGTGTTGTGCAGCTTCATTCTCACCTTTCTGCAACTACTCTTCTCTACGGCTCGTGGAGGCGAAGATGCGGCTTCTTCGCGCAAAGGCGATTGTGCCGGTCACAGTGCACTCCAGTGCGGCGGCTTCAGTCGAAATGTGCCCGGGAGCGGCGCTTAGCTCCGGGGACATCTGTTCTTACTCTTTCGGGACTTTTGTGGTCTACATCACTGCAAAAAACTTTTCCACGATGTCTGCCAAGGAGAAACTGTGCCTGCACAGAAAACATCTCCCGTGGTGTTTTACATGTTGCAGAGAGGTCTGCAGAGTGTTTTGCAAGAAGAAAAAGAAAGTTTTCCAAAACACCTTCCAATCGAACGTTCTTGTGTCTGCAAAATTTAGGAGAATAGTAAGGTACTGTTTTCTATCAGTTTGCAAGCTGCGCACACTATCCCAGTGTTGTGCAGCTTCATTCTCACTTTTCCGCAGCTACTGGTCTCTCCGGCTCGTGGAGGCGAAGAGGCGGCTTCTTCGCGCAAAGGCGATTGTGCCGGTCACAGTGCACTCCAGTGCGGCGGCTTCTACCGAATTGTGCCCCGCATCTGCTCATAGCTTTGGGCGTCTCTGTACCTTCCAATTCCGTTTTTGGTCTTGGCAATGCAAATGGTTTACTTGCAGCAGTAGGACGAGACAGTGAACTGGACTTTTTGCTTATACAGGGAAGCTAATGAAAAAGTTTCACCAGGATCAGAGCAGGTTGTAAAACAAGAAAATTGTCATGAAAAGAAGCCAGCCTTGTCCCCTTAGATTTGCCAGCTGTGTTTGAACAAAATGAAATGGGTCAACTCGGTGTTCCTGGGTATCACATCAGTAACAGGTACTTCAGCTGCTGAATTTCTCTCGTCAAGGTAAGAAGAGAATCCAAGGAATTGTGATTTCATGCTCACAATTCACCCTATGGTGCCGAAAGGTGAAAAAGGGGTGGAAGGTGCACGGGTCAACTAACTTGAATGGCCTATGTAAATCAGCGGCCACTGATTTCCTGAAGGCTTCAACAGGTCAGTTGCCTATGTTTTTCTTGGAATTGTTTTAACCTTCGGTCATGTTTTTCTTGGGATTCTTTTACCCTTTCCCTATTAGTTCAGCCTTTGGTCTCCAGCCTTTGCTGACATTTCAGGTATCTCGGTAGCCTGGAAATGTGTTGTCATAATTGCTGACATCATTATTCCCTTCAAAGGGTTGTTTGCCTCAAGTCTTAGTTTTGCTGGTTTTCTGCTAGTTGATTGTCAGAGGGCAGCAGGTGTTGTGTAGGAGCAAGTACACAAACCCATAGCTCGCTTTTCTTTTGATTTGGCCTGTGTAGCTAATGGAATGACTGAACATCTGTGAGAGGCTTTTCTCTCCCCGTTAGGTTTCACTGGAAGGGCAGATGCAAATCGTCTACCTGAAGTCTTGGCACAGAAGAAAGTAGTGGTTTGCTGCTGCATCTAGCTAGAAGCTTACAAAAGGAAGGCCTTGGGCTGAGGCCCATTCCATTGGCTAAGTAGAAAAGGACTGTGGGAAGGTGAGGCAGCTGAATTAGAGGTAGATGAACAAGTTCTAGAACGGTCGTGTGTTCAAAGCCTGGTGTATGGTGGTTGGTTGAATGGTGTTTGTTATGGCTTAAAGCTATGGAACTGATAAAGGCAAAGTTGCAAGACAGCAGCTCTCCTTTGCATCTTGCTGGGGACTCTGCTTCACCACGGACCCTCAACTCCAAGTTCGCCAAGGAGATGATCAGTAGGACTGTTGCAGAGCTGCTGTGTGCATCTGAATGGAACGGCAGAGAGTGAAGCGCTGGACATTTCTGGCTTTAGTACAATGCT
This sequence comes from Zonotrichia albicollis, assembly GCF_047830755.1. Taxonomy (NCBI): domain Eukaryota; kingdom Metazoa; phylum Chordata; class Aves; order Passeriformes; family Passerellidae; genus Zonotrichia; species Zonotrichia albicollis. Next base: position 16,548,429 of record NC_133827.1, read on the forward strand.
GCTGCATTGGTGCCAGTTTAGTTGGTTTTCCATCAGTGGCCTTTCTGTCTAGAAGTACACTGCCCAGTGTACTTCTTTCCTAGTCTTTCTAGCCTGTGATGCCATTTCCTTCCTGTTGTTTTCATACCTTCCTTCAGTTGAAAGGATGATACAATCTTTACATTTTGAAGATCCCTGTTAGGAAACACTATGCAAGAGGAGTCATCGCTCCCTTTTCTTCTGCCTCCTTTGTCATTTTCAGAGACTCATTTCAAATTTTTGCTAATGTCAAGAGGAATACTGAGATTACCTAGCAGGGTTGGCACTCTCAGCTGCTTTCTTCTTTCATGCTGCTTCATACTGGATGTGACTTAAAGGCCTCATTTTGTCATCTGCATTCTGCTGTGATCCAAAGCTAAATATTCCAGGCGTGTGAACACAAAAAGAACTCCTAGGCTTTTGCAAGAACTAGCCCAGGAGGATTTGTGTTCAATTTGATCTCTACAGTGTTTCAGAAAAAAGGAGATTGTACTGTCTTCTTGTGTACTCTCTTCTTGTGCTCTCATGCCTTGCATGTCCTAGTTAATCTACCGGCGTGACTCATTTGGCATCATCTCATGGTACAAATTCTGCATAGTTTCGTGTCCTTACAAATGCCAGTTGCCAAGGAGCCTATCTGACCATTCAAGGGGCAAAGAATTGTAAGGCTGGCAAGTTCAGTTGCTGAAACTGTAAGTCATGCCATATCAAAGTGACAGAGGAAATCCATTGATCTAGGACTTTCAGCTGGACACCTCTGAGAATAGCAGCTTGCCAGCAATGACACAGCCATCTTCCTAGCTGTATTCCAGAAAGAGGAAAGGGACACCTTCAATGATTAATATGTTTGGCATGAGAAAAACGCAAGAAATGCACCGGAAATTACTTTAGTCAGATAAAGTGCATTTCTCTAGAGAGAATTTTGCGCTTGCTCTTTCTTGTCTGCGCCTCTACTTTTCACAGAAGACAGGGGAGCATTTCATTATTATTGTTCTTTTGTTTTCTTTTGTTGGCCTCCCTCTTTCCACCTGCAATTAACAAATTTGCCTTTCTTTACTGGCTTCTCTTACTTTACTACGAGAATTTTACATTAGGTCACCTTACATAATGATCAAAGTTCTCAGACAGTGGAGAGAAGGAGAAGGTACAGAAAAAAGAACAAAACAAATCCAGAAAAATAGACAAATTTTAACAGTCTTCGGTGAGAACATTAGGACACAAGATTTCTTTGAACTGAGCAACGCAGGGCATATTTGACGCAGTCAAATCAGGCCGACATTGCACTGGAGCCAGCATGGGTCTGGAAACCATCCTGCGTATCGTGGATTTTCAGGAGCCAGCTGCCCCTACGAGCTACAGGACCCCAAACACAAACGATGGCCCTTTTCCCTTGAAAAAAAACTCAGCTGCCCCGCTTCTGGATGGCAGATTACAGGAGTCAGATGGTAATGCATGACTTGGAACTGGTGCCACCATTCATCTGGAAACCATCCTGCGTATCGTGGATTTTCAGGAGCCCGCTGGACACTCCCTACCCCTCCCTCCAAAAAAAAACCCGCGGCCCTTTTCCATCGAAACGAAAGTCACCTGCCCCGCTTCTGGACTGCTGATTGCAGGAGCCACATGGTGCTATCAAACCAACCTGACTTAGGACTGGTGCCACCTTGGGTCTGGGAACCATCCAGCATATCGTGGATTTTCAGGAGCCAGCCGGCCACTCCAAGCCACAGGCCCCCAAACACAAACTACGGCCAGTTCCCTGCCGAGGAAATTACCCGCCCGGCTGATGCATGGCAGATTGCAGGAGACACTTGGTATTATCAAACCAGCCCGACTTGGCAGTGGTGCCACCTTATATCTTGGAACCATCCTGCGTATCGTCGATTTTCAGATGCCAGCCAGCCAATCCCAGCCACAGACCCCCAAACAAAAACTACGGCCCTTTTCCCTGGAAGTAAAACTGACCTGCCCATCTTCTGGCTGGCAGACTGCAGGAGACACTTGGAACTATTAAACCAGCCCGACTTGGCACTGGCGCCAACTTTCATCTGGGAACTATCCTGCGTATCGTGGATTTTCAGGAGCCAGGCGGCCACTCCCAGACACAGGCCCCCAAACACAAACCACGGCCTTTTCCCTGGAAAAAAAACTCAGCTGACCGGCTTCTGGATGGTAGATTGCAGGAGCCACTTTGTACTATCATACCAGTCCGATTTGGCAGTGGTGCCAACTTGGGTCTAAGAATCATCCTGCGTATCGTGGATTTTCAGGAGTCAGCCGGCCACTCCCAGCCACAGGCCCCCAAACACAAACTACGGCCCTTTTCCCTGGAAGTAAAACTGACGTGCCCATCTTATGGCTGGCAGATTGCAGGAGCCACTTGGTACTATCAAACCAGGCCGACTCGGTACTGGTGCTACCTTTCATCTGGGAACCATCCTGCGTATCGTGGACTTTCAGGAGCCAGCCGGCCACTCCCAGCCACAGGCCCCAAAACACATACAACAGCCCTTTTACCTGGAAAAAAAACTCAGCTGCACGGCTTCTGGATGGTAGATTGCAGGAGCCACTTTGTACTATCATACCAGCCCGACTTGGCAGTGGTGCCACCTTGGGTCTGGGAATCATCCTGCGTCTCGTGGATTTTCAGGAGCCAGCCGGCCACTCCCAGCCACAGGCCCCCAAACACAAACCACGGCCCTTTTCCCTGGCAAAACAATCTCACCTGCCCATCTTCTGGCTGGCAGATTGGAGGAGCCACATGGCTCTATCAAACCAGCCTGACTCGGCACTGGTGCCACATTGGGTCTGGAAACCATCATGCGTATCGTGGATTTTCAGGAGCTAGCCGGCCACTCCCAGACACAGGCCCCCAAACACCAACTACGGCCCTTTTCCCTGGAAGTAAAACTGACCTGCCCATCTTCTGGCTGGCAGATTGCAGGAGCCACAGGGCTCTATCAAACCAGCCCAACTCAGCACTGGAGCCACCTTGGGTCTGGGAACCATCCTGCGTATCGTGGAGTTTCAGGAGCCAGCCGGCCACTCCCAGCCACAGGCCCCCAATCACAAACCACAGCCCTTTTCCCTGGAAGTAAAACTGACCTGCCCATCTTCTGGCTGGCAGAATGTAGGAGCCACTTGGCTCTATCAAACCAGCCCGCCTCGGCACTGGTGCCACCTTTCATCTGGGAACCATCCTGCGTATCGTGGATTTTCAGGAGCCAGCCGGCCACTCCAAGCCTTAGGCCCCCGAACACAAACCACGGCCCTTTGCCCTGGAAAAAAAACTCAGCTGCCCGGATTCTGGATGGTAGATTGCAGGAGCCACTTTGTACTATCATACCAGTCCGACTTGGCAGTGGTGCCACCTTGGGTCTGGGAATTATCCTGCGTATCGTCGATTTTCAGGAGCCAGCCGGCCACTCCCAGCCACAGGCCCCCAAACACAAACCACGGCCCTTTTCCCTGGAAGTAAAACTGACCTGCCCATCTTCTGGCTGGCAGATTGCAGGAGCCACTTGGCTCTATCAAACCAGCCCGACTTGGCACTGGGGCCGCCTTTCATCTGGGAACCATCCTGCGTATCGTGGATTTTCAGGAGCCAGCCGGCCACTCCCAGCCACAGGCCCCGAACACAAACCACGGCCCTTATCCCTGGCAAACAAAACTCACCCACCCCGCTTTTGGCTTGCAGATTGCAGGAGACACTTGGCTCTATCCAACCAGCCCGACTTGGCACTGGTGCCAGTTTTCATCTGGGAACCATCCAGCGCGGCGTGGATTTTCAGGAGCAAGCCGGCCACTCCCAGCCACAGACCCCTTAAAAAAAACTACGGCCCTTTTCCCTGGAAGTAAAACGGACCTGCCCATCTTCTGGCTGGCAGATTGCAGGAGCCACTTGGCTCTATCAAACAAGTCCGACTTGGCACTGGTGCCATATTTCATCTGGGAACCATCCTGCGTATCGTGGATTTTCAGGAGCCAGCCGGCCACTCCCAGCCACAGGCCCCCAAACACAAACCATGGCACTTTTCCCTGGAAAAAAAACTCAGCTGCCCGGCTTCTGGATGGTAGATTGCAGGAGCCACTTTTTATTATCATACCAGTCCGATTTGGCAGTGGTGTCATTTTGGGTCTGGGAATCATACTGCGTATCGTGGATTTTAAGGAGCCAGCCGGCCACTCCCAGCCACAGGTCCCCAAACAAAAACTACGGCCCTTTTCCCTTGAAGTAATATTGACCCGCCCATCTTCTGGCCGGCAGATTGCAGGAGCCACTTGGCTCTGTCAAACCAGCCCAACTCGGCACTGGTTCCACCTTGGGTCTGGGAACCATTCTGCGTATCTTGGATTTTCAGTAGCCAGCCGGCCACTCCAAGCCACCGGCCCCCAACACAAAACACGGCCCTTTTCCCTGGCAAACAAAACTCACCCACCCCACTTCTGGCTTGCAGACTGCAGGAGCCATTTGGCTCTATCAAACCAGCCCGACTCGGCACTGGTGCCACATTTCATCTGGGAACCATCCTGCGTATCGTGGATTTTCAGGAGCCAGCCGGCCACTCCCAGACACAGGTCCCCAAACAAAAACTACGGCCCTTTTCCCTGGAAGTAATACTGACCCGCCCATTTTCTGGCTGGCAGATTGCAGGAGCCACTTGGCTCTGTCAAACCAGCCCGACTCGGCACTGGTTCCACCGTGGGTCTGGGAACCATTCTGCGTATCGTGGATTTTCAGGAGCCAGCCGGCCACTCCCACCCACAGGCCCCCAAACAAAAACTACGGCCGTTTTCCCTGGAAGTAAAACTGACCTGCCCATCTTCTGGCTGGCAGATTGCAGGAGCCACTTGGTACTATCCAAGCAGCCCCACTTGGCACTGGTGCCAACTTTCATCTGGGAACCATCCTGCGTATCGTGGATTTTCAGAAGCCAGCCGGCCACTCCCAGCCACACGCCCCCGAACATAAATCACGGCCCTTTTCCCTGGCAAGCAAAACTAAACCGCCCCGCTTCTGGCTGACAGATTGCAGGAGCCACTTGGTACTATTAAACCAGCCCGACTTGACACTGCTGCCACCTTGGGTCTTGGAACCATCCTGCGTATCGTGGATTTTCAGGAGCCAGCCGGCCACTCCCAGCCACAGGACCCCAACAGAAACCACGGCCCTTTTCCCTGGCAAAAAAAACTCACCTGCCCTCCTTCTGGCTGGCAGATTGCAGGAGACACTTGCCTCTATCAAACCAGCCCGACTCGGCACTGGTGCCACCTTTCATCTGGGAACCATCCTGCGTATCGTGGATTTTCAGGAGCCAGCCGGCCACTCCCAGCCACAGGCCCCCAAACACAAAGTACGACCATTTTCACTGGCAAACAAAACTAACCCACCCCGCTTCTGGCTGGCAGATTGCAGAAGACACTTGGCTCTATCAAACCAGCCCGACTTGGCACTGGTGCCACCTTTTATCTGGGAACCATCCTGCGTATCATGGATTTTCAGGAGCTAGCCAGCCACTTCCAGCCACAGGCCTCCAAACACAAACTACGGCCCTTTTCCTTGGTAGTAAAACTGACCTGCCCATCTTCTGGCTGGCAGATTGCAGGAGCCACTTGGCTCTATCATACCATTCCGACTTGGCACTGGTGCCACCTTTCATCTGGGAACCATCCTGCGTATCGGGGATTTTCAGGAGCCAGCGGGCCACTCCAAGCACCGGCCCCAAACAGAAACCACCGCCCTTTTCCCTGGCAAACAAAACTCACCCACCCGACTTCTGGCTGGCAGATTGCAGGCGGCACTTGGCTCTATCAAACCAGCCCGACTCGGCACTGGTGCCCCCTTGGGTCTGGGAACCATCCTGCGTATCGTGGATTTTCAGGAGCCAGCGGGCCACTCCCAGCCACAGGCCCCCAAACAAAAAATACGGCCCTTTGCACTGATAGTAACGCTGACCTGCCCATCTTCTGGCTGGCAGATTGCAGGAGCCACTTGGTACTATCCAACCAGACCCACTTGGCACTGGTGCCACCTTTCATCGGGGAACCATCCTGCGTATCGCGGATTTTCAGAAGCCAGCGGGTAAGTCCCCGCCACAGGCCCCCAAACACAAACCACGGCCCTTTTCCCTCGAAAAAAACTCAGCTGCCCGGGTTCTAGATGGTAGATTGCAGGAGCCCCTTTGTACTATCAGACCAGTCCGACTTGGCAGTGGTGCCACCTTGGGTCTGGGAATCATCCTGCGTCTCGTGGATTTTCAGGAGCCAGCCGGCCACTCCCAGCCACAGGCTCCCAAACACAAACCACGGCCCTTTTCACTGGCAAACAAAAGTAACCCGCCACGCTTCTGCCTGGCAGATTGCAGGAGCCACTTGGCTCCATCAAACCAGCTCGCGTCGGCACTGGTGCCCCCTTGGGTTTGGGAATCATCCTGCGTATCGTGGATTTTCAGGAGCCAGCAGGCCACTCCCAGCCACAGGCCGCCAAACAAAAAACTACGGCCGTTTTCCCTGGAAGTAAAACTGACCTGCCCATCTTCTGGCTGGCAGATTGCAGGAGCCACTTGGCTCTATCAAAACAGCCCGACTCGGCAGTGGTGGCACATTTCATCTGGGAACCATCCTGCGTATCGTGGATTTTCAGGATCCAGCCGGCCACTCCAAGCCAGAGGCCCCCAACACAAACCACGGTCCTTTTCCCCGGCAAACAAAACTCATCCGCCCCGCTTCTGGCTGGGAGATTGCAGGAGCCTCTTGGCTCTATCAAACCAGCCCGACTCGGTACTGGTGCCACCTTTCATCTGGGAACCATCCTGCGTTTCGTGGATTTTCAGGAGCCAGCCGGCCAATCCCAGCCACAGGCCCCCAGAAAACAAACCACGGCCCTTTTCCCTGGGACACAAAACTCACCTGCCCCGCTACTGGCTGGCAGATTGCAGGAGCCACTTGGCTCTATCAAACCAGCCCAACTTGGAACTGGTGCCACCTTTCATCTGGGAACCATCCTGCGTATCGAGGATTTTCAGGAGCCAGCCAGCCACTCCCAGCCACAGGCCCCCAAACACAAACCACGACACTTTTCCCTGGATGTAAAACTGACCTGCCCATCTTCTGGCTGGCAGATTGCAGGAGCCACTTGGTACTATCAAAACAGCCCGACTCGACACTGGTGCCACCTTTCATCTGGGAATCATCCTGCGTATCGTGGATTTTCAGGAGCCAGCTAGCCACTCACAGCCACAGGACCCCAAACACAAACTACGGCCCCTTTCCCTGGAAGTAAAACTGACCTGCCCATCTTCTGGCTGGCAGATTGCAGGAGGCACTTGGCTCTATCAAACCAGCCGGACTCGGCACTATTGCCAGCTTGGGTCTGGTGACCGTCCTGTGCGGCGTGGATTTTAAGGAGCCAGCCGGCCATTCCCAGCCACAGGCCCCAAAAAACAAACCACGGCCCTTCTCCATGGAAAACAAAACTCACACACCCTGCTTCTGGCTGGCAGACTGCAGGACGCACTTGGCTCTATCAAACCAGCCCGACTTGGCACTGGTGCCACCTTTCATCTGGGAACCATCCTGCGTATCGTGGATTTTGAGGAGCCAGCCGGCCACTCCCACCCACAGGCCCCCAAACACAAACTATGGCCCTTTTCCCTTGAAGTAAAACTGACCTGCCCATCTTCTGGCTGGCAGATTGCAGGAGCCACTTGGCTCTATCAAACCAGCCCGATCGGCACTGGTGCTGCCTTGGGTCTGGTGACCGTCCTGTGCGGCGTGGATTTTAAGGAGCCAGCCGGCCACTCCCAGCCACAGGCCCCCAAACACTAACTACGGCCCTTTTCCCTGGAAGTAAAACTCACCCATCCCGCTTCTGGCTGGCAGATTGCAGGAGACACTTGGCTCTATCAAACCAGCCCGACTCGGCCCTAGTGCAACCTTTCATCTGGGAGCCATCCTCCGTATCGTGGATTTGCAGGAGCCAGCTGGCCACTCCCAGCCACAGCCCCCAAACACAAAGCACGGCTCTTTTCCCTGGCAAACAAAACTCACCCGCCCCGCTTCTGCCTGGCAGTTTGCTGGAGCCACATGGCTCTATCAAGCCAGCCCGACTCGGCACTGGTGCCCCCTTGGGTCTGGGAACCATCCTGCGCGGCGTGGATTTTAAGGAGCCAGCCGGACATTTCCAGCCACAGGACCCCGAAAGCAAACCACGGCCCTTTTCCCTGGCAAACAAAACTCACACACCACCCTTCTGGCTGGCAGATTGCAGGAGACACTTGGCTCTATCAAACCAGCCCGACTCGGCCCTAGTGCAACCTTTCATCTGGGAGCCATCCTGCGTTTCGTGGATTTTCAGAAGCCAGCCGGCCACTCCCAGCCACAGGCCCCCAAACACAAACTACGGCCATTTTCCCTGCAAATAAAACTCACCCATCCCGCTTCTGGCTTGCAGATTGCAGGAGACACTTGGCTCTATCAAACCAGCCCAACTTGGCACTGGTGCCACCTTTCATCTGGGAACCATCCTGCGAATCGTGGATATTCAGGACCTAGCTGGAAACTCCAGGCCTCAGGCCCCCAAACACAAACTACGGCCCTTTTCCGTGGAAGTAAAACTGTCCTGCCCATCTTCTGGCTGGCAGATTGCAGGAGGCACTTGGCTATATCAAAAAAGCCCGACTTGTCACTGGTGCTACCTTTCATCCGAGAACCATCCTCCATATCGTGGATTTTAAGGAGCCAGCCGGCCTCTCCCAGCCACAGGCCCCCAAACACAAACTACGGCCCTTTTCCCTGGAAGTAAAACTGACCTGCCCATCTTCTGGCTGGCAGATTGCAGGAGGCGCTTGGCTCTATCAAAGCAGCCCGACTCGGCACTATTGCCAGCTTGGGTCTGGGGAACGTCCTGCGCGGCGTGGATTTTAAGGAGCCAGCCGGCCATTCCCAGCCACAGGCCACAAAAAACAAACCACGGCCCTTCTCCATGGAAAACAGAACTCACACACCCTGCTTCTGGCGGGCAGATTGCAGGAGCCACTTGGTACTATCAAAACAGCCCGACTCGGCACTGGTGCCACCTTTCATCTGGGAACCATCCTGCATATCGTGGATTTTCAGGAGCCAGCCGGCCACTCCCAGCCACAGGCCCCGAAACACAAACCACGGCCCTTTTCCCTGGAAGTAAAACTGACCTGCCCATCTTCTGGCTGGCAGATTGCAGGAGCCACATGGCTCTATCAAACCAGCCCGATCGGCACTGGTGCCCCCTTGCTTCTGGGAACCATACTGCGCGGCGTGGATTTTTAGGAGCCAGCCGGCCATTCCCAGCCACAGGCCCCAGAAAAAAAACCACGCCGCTTTTCCCTTGCAAACACAACCCACCCAACCCGCTTCTGGCTGGCAGATTGCAGGAGACACTTGGCTCTCTCAAACCAGCCCGACTCGGTACTGGTGCCCCCTTGGGTCAGGGAATCATCCTGTATATCGTGGATTTTCAGTAGCCAGCCGGCCACTCCCAGCCACAGGCCCCCAAACACAAACTACGGCCCTTTTCCCTGGAAGTAAAACTGACCTGCCCATCTTCGGGCTGGCAGATTGCAGGAGACACTTGGCTCTATCAAACCAGCCCGACTCGGCACTGGTGCCACCTTTCATCTCGGAGCCATCCTGCGAATCGTGGATTTTCAGGGGCCAGCCGACCAGTCGCAGCCAAAGACCCCCGAGCACAAACCACGGGGCATTTCCCTGGAAGTAAAACTGACCTGCCCATCTTCTGGCTGGCAGATTGCAGGAGCCACTTGGCTCTATCAAACCAGCCCGACTTGGCACTGGTGCCACCTTTCATCTGGGAACCATTCTGCGCGGCGTGGATTTTCAGGAGCCAGCCGGCCACTCCCAGCCACAGGCCCCCAAACACAAACTACGGCCCTTTTCCCTGGAAGTAAAACTCACCCATCCTGCCTCTGGCTGGTAGATTGCAGGAGCCACATGTCTCTATCAAACCACCCCAACTCGGCACTGGTTCCACCTTTCATCTGGGAAACATCCTGCGCGGCGTGGATTTTCAGGAGCCAGCCGGCCACTCCCAGCCACAGGCCCTCGAAAAAAAACCACGGCCCTTTTCCCTGGCAAAGAAAACTCACCCACCCCGCTTCTGGCTGGCAGATTGCAGGAGCCAATTGGCTCTATAAAACCAGCCCGACTCGGCACTGGTGCCCGCTTGTGTCTTGTGAACATCCTGCGCGGCGTGGATTTTAAAGAGCCAGCCGGCCATTCCCAGCCGCAGGCCCCAAAAAACAAACCACGGCCCTTTTCGCTGGAAGTAAAACTGACCTGCCCATCTTCTGGCTGGCAGGTTTCAGGAGCCACTTGGTACTATCATACCAGCCCGACTCGGCACTGGTGCCACCTTTCTTCTGGGAAACATCCTGCGCGGCATGGATTTTCAGGAGCCAGCCGGCCACTCCCACCCACAGGCCCCCAAACACAAACCACGGCCCTTTTCCCTGGAAGTAAAACTGACCTGCCCATCTTCTGGCTGGCAGATTGCAGGAGCCACTTGGCTCTATCAAACCAGCCCGACTCGGCACTCTTGCCCACTTGGTTCTTGTGACCGTCCTGCGCGGCGTGGATTTTCAGGAGCCAGCCGGGCACTCCCAGCCACAGGCCCCCAAACACAATCTATGGTTCTTTTCCCTGGAAGTAAAAGTGACCTTCCCATCACTTGTCTGGCATATTGCAGGAGCCACTTGGCTCTATCAAACCAGCCCGATCGGCACTGGTGCCCCCTTGGGTCTGGGAACCATCCTGCGCGGCGTGGATTTTCAGGAGCCAGCCGGCCACTCCCAGCCACAGGCCCCAGAAAAAAAAAACACGGCCCTTTTCCCTGGCAAGCACAACTCACCCAACCCGCTTCTGGCTGGCAGATTGCAGGAGCCACATGGCTCTATAAAACCAGCCCGACTCGGCACTGGTGCCCGCTTGTGTCTGGTGACCGTCCTGCGCGGCGTGGATTTTAAGGTGCCAGCCGGCCATTCCCAGCCACAGGCCCCAAAAAATAAACCACGGCCCTTCTCCCTGGAAAAAAAACCTCACCCACCCTGATTCTGGCTGGCAGATTGCAGGAGACACTTGGCTCTATCAAACCAGCCCGACTCGGCACTCGTGCCACCTTTCATCTGGAACCATCCTGCGTATCGTGGATTTTCAGGAGCCAGCCGGCCACTCCCAGCCATAGGCCCCGAAACACAAACCATGGCCCTTTTCCCTGGAAGTAAAACTGACCTGCCCATCTTCTGGCTGGGAGATTGGAGGAGCCTCTTGGCTCTATCAAAGCAGCCCGACTAGGCACTGGTGCCACCTTTCATCTGGGAACCATCCTGCGTATCGTGGATTTTAAGGAGCCAGCTGGCCACTCCCAGCCACAGGCCCCCAAACACAAACCACGGCCCTTTTCCCTGGATGTGAAACTGACCTGCCCATCTTCTGGCTGGCAGATTGCAGGAGGCACTTGGCTCTATCAAAAAAGCCCGACTTGTCACTGGTGCTACCTTTCATCTGGGAACCATCCTGCCTATCGTGGATTTTAAGGAGCCAGCCGGCCTCTCCCAGCCACAGGCCCCCAAACACAAACTACGGCCCTTTTCCCTGGAAGTAAAACTGACCTGCCCATCTTCTGGCTGGCAGATTGCAGGAGGCACTTGGCTCTATCAAAGCAGCCCGACTCGGCACTATTGCCAGCTTGGGTCTGGTGACTGTCCTGCGCGGCGTGGATTTTAAGGAGCCAGCCGGCCACTCCCAGCCACAGGACCTCGAAAAACAACCACGGCCCTTTTCCCTGGCAAATAAAACTCACCCACCCCGCTTCTGGCTGGCAGATTGCAGGAGCCAATTGGCTCTATAAAACCAGCCCGACTCGGCATTGGTGCCCGCTTGTGTCTTGTGAACATCCTGCGCGGCGTGGATTTTAAAGAGCAAGCCGGCCATTCCCAGCCGCAGGCCCCAAAAAAAAAAAACACGGCCCTATTCGCTGGAAGTAAAACTGACCTGCCCATCTTCTGGCTGGGAGATTGGAGGAGCCACTTGGCTCTATCAAACCAGCCAAACTCGGCATTGGTGCCCCTTTGGGTCTGGGAACCATCCTGCGCGGCGTGGATTTTAAGGAGCCAGCCCGCCATTATCAGCCTCAGGCCCCGAAACAAAAACTACGGCCCTTTTCCCTGGAAGTAAAACTGACCTGCCCATCTTCTGGCTGGCAGATTACAGGAGCCACTTGTCTCTATCAAACCAGCCCAACTCGGCACTTGTGCCACCTTTCATCTGGGAACCATCCTGCGTATCGTGGATTTTCAGGAGCCAGCCGGCCACTCCCAGCCACAGGCCCCCAAACACAAACCACGGCCCTTTTCCCTGGAAGTAAAACTGACCTGCCCATCTTCTGGCTGGCAGATTGCAGGAGCCACTTGCCTCTATCAAACCAGCCCGATCGGCACTGGTGCCCCCTTTGGTCTGGGAACCATTCTGCGCGGCGTGGATTTTCAGGAGCCAGCCGGCCACTCCCAGCCACAGGCCCCCAAACACAATCTACGGCCCTTTTCCCTGGAAGTAAAACTCACCCATCCCTCCTTTGGCTGGTAGATTGCAGGAGCCACATGTCTCTATCAAACCACCCCAACTCGGCACTGGTTCCACCTTTCATCTGGGAAACATCCTGCGCGGCGTGGATTTTCAGGAGCCAGCCGGCCACTCCCAGCCACAGGCCCTCGAAAAACAACCACGGCCCTTTTCCCTGGCAAATAAAACTCACCCACCCGGCTTCTGGCTGACAGATTGCAGGAGCCAATTGGCTCTATAAAACCAGCCCGACTCGGCACTGGTGCCCGCTTGTGTCTTGTGAACATCCTGCGCGGCGTGGATTTTAAAGAGCAAGCCGGCCATTCCCAGCCACAGGGCCCAAAAAAAAAACCACGGCCCTATTCGCTGGAAGTAAAACTGACCTGCCCATCTTCTGGCTGGGAGATTGGAGGAGCCTCTTGGCTCTATCAAACCAGCCAAACTCGGCATTGGTGCCCCTTTGGGTCTGGGAACCATCCTGCGCGGCGTGGATTTTAAGGAGCCAGCCCGCCATTATCAGCCTCAGGCCCCGAAACAAAAACTACGGCCCTTTTCCCTGGAAGTAAAACTGACCTGCCCATCTTCTGGCTGGCAGATTGCAGGAGCCACTTGTCTCTATCAAACCAGCCCAACTCGGCACTGGTGCCACCTTTCATCTGGGAACCATCCTGCGTATCGTGGATTTTCAGGAGCCAGCCGGCCACTCCCAGCCACAGGCCCCCAAACACAAACCACGGCCCTTTTCCCTGGAAGTAAAACTGACCTGCCCATCTTCTGGCTGGCAGATTGCAGGACCCACTTGGCTCTATCAAACCAGCCCGATCGGCACTGGTGCCCCCTTTGGTCTGGGAACCATTCTGCGCGGCGTGGATTTTCAGGAGCCAGCCGGCCACTCCCAGCCACAGGCCCCCAAACACAAACTACGGCCCTTTTCCCTGGAAGTAAAACTCACCCATCCCTCCTCTGGCTGGTAGATTGCAGGAGCATCATGTCTCTATCAAACCACCCCAACTCGACACTGGTTCCACCTTTCATCTGGGAACCATCCTGCGTACTGTCGATTTTCAGATGCCAGCCAGCCAATCCCAGCCACAGACCCCCAAACAAAAACTACGGCCCTTTTCCCTGGAAGTAAAACTGACCTGCCCATCTTCTGGCTGGCAGACTGCAGGAGACACTTGGAACTATTAAACCAGCCCGACTTGGCACTGGCGCCAACTTTCATCTGGGAACTATCCTGCGTATCGTGGATTTTCAGGAGCCAGGCGGCCACTCCCAGACACAGGCCCCCAAACACAAACCACGGCCTTTTCCCTGGAAAAAAAACTCAGCTGACCGGCTTCTGGATGGTAGATTGCAGGAGCCACTTTGTACTATCATACCAGTCCGATTTGGCAGTGGTGCCAACTTGGGTCTAAGAATCATCCTGCTTATCGTGGATTTTCAGGAGTCAGCCGGCCACTCCCAGCCACAGGCCCCCAAACACAAACTACGGCGCTTTTCCCTGGAAGTAAAACTGACGTGCCCATCTTATGGCTGGCAGATTGCAGGAGCCACTTGGTACTATCAAACCAGGCCGACTCGGTACTGGTGCTACCTTTCATCTGGGAACCATCCTGCGTATCGTGGACTTTCAGGAGCCAGCCGGCCACTCCCAGCCACAGGCCCCAAAACACATACAACAGCCCTCTTACCTGGAAAAAAAACTCAGCTTCAGGGCTTCTGGATGGTAGATTGCAGGAGCCACTTTGTACTATCATACCAGCCCGACTTGGCAGTGGTGCCACCTTGGGTCTGGGAATCATCCTGCGTATCGTGGATTTTCAGGAGCCAGCCGGCCACTCCCAGCCACAGGCCCCCAAACACATACCACGGCCCTTTTCCCTGGCAAAATAATCTCACCTGCCCATCTTCTGGCTGGCAGATTGGAGGAGCCACATGTCTCTATCAAACCAGCCTGACTCGGCACTGGTGCCACATTGGGTCTGGAAACCATCATGCGTATCGTGGATTTTCAGGAGCTAGCCGGCCACTCCCAGACACAGGCCCCCAAACACAAACCACGGCCCTTTTCCCTTGAAGTAAAACTGACCTGCCCATCTTCTGGCTGGCAGATTGCAGGAGCCACAGGGCTCTATCAAACCAGCCCAACTCAGCACTGGAGCCCCCTTGGGTCTGGGAACCATCCTGCGTATCGTGGAGTTTCAGGAGCCAGCCGGCCACTCCCAGCCACAGGCCCCCAATCACAAACCACAGCCCTTTTCCCTGGAAGTAAAACTGACCTGCCCATCTTCTGGCTGGCAGAATGTAGGAGCCACTTGGCTCTATCAAACCAGCCCGCCTCGGCACTGGTGCCACCTTTCATCTGGGAACCATCCTGCGTATCGTGGATTTTCAGGAGCCAGCCGGCCACTCCAAGCCTTAGGCCCCCGAACACAAACCACGGCCCTTTGCCCTGGAAAAAAAACTCAGCTGCCCGGATTCTGGATGGTAGATTGCAGGAGCCACTTTGTACTATCATACCAGTCCGACTTGGCAGTGGTGCCACCTTGGGTCTGGGAATTATCCTGCGTATCGTGGATTTTCAGGAGCCAGCCGGCCACTCCCAGCCACAGGCCCCCGAAACACAAACCACGGCCCTTTTCCCTGGAAGTAAAACTGACCTGCCCATCTTCTGGCTGGCAGATTTCAGGAGCCACTTGGCTCTATCAAACCAGCCCGACATGGCACTGGGGCCGCCTTTCATCTGGGAACCATCCTGCGTATCGTGGATTTTCAGGAGCCAGCGGGCCACTCCCAGCCACAGGCCCCGAACACAAACCACGGCCCTTATCCCTGGCAAACAAAACTCACCCACCCCGCTTTTGGCTTGCAGATTGCAGGAGACACTTGGCTCTATCCAACCAGCCCGACTTGGCACTGGTGCCAGTTTTCATCTGGGAACCATCCAGCGCGGCGTGGATTTTCAGGAGCAAGCCGGCCACTCCCAGCCACAGACCCCTAAAAAAAAACTACGGCCCTTTTCCCTGGAAGTAAAACTGACCTGCCCATCTTCTGGCTGGCAGATTGCAGGAGCCACTTGGCTCTATCAAACCAGTCCGACTTGGCACTGGTGCCGTATTTCATCTGGGAACCATCCTGCGTATCGTGGATTTTCAGGAGCCAGCCAGCCACTCCCAGCCACAGGCCCCCAAACACAAACCATGGCACTTTTCCCTGGAAAAAAAACTCAGCTGCCCGGCTTCTGGATGGTAGATTGCAGGAGCCACTTTATATTATCATACCAGTCCGATTTGGCAGTGGTGCCATTTTGGGTCTGGGAAGCATCCTGCGTATCGTGGATTTTAAGGAGCCAGCCGGGCACTCCCAGCCACAGGTCCCCAAACAAAAACTACGGCCCTTTTCCCTGGAAGTAATATTGACCCGCCCATCTTCTGGCTGGCAGATTGCAGGAGCCACATGGCTCTGTCAAACCAGCCCAACTCGGCACTGGTTCCACCTTGGGTCTGGGAACCATTCTGCGTATCTTGGATTTTCAGGAGCCAGCCGGCCACTTCCAGACACAGGCCCCCAAACAGAAACTACGGCCCTTTTCCCTGGAAGTAAAACTGACCTGCCCATCTTCTGGCTGGCAGATTGCAGGAGCCACATGGCTCTATCAAACCAGCCCGACTAGGCACTGGTGCCACCTTTCATCTGGGAACCTTTCTGCGTTTCGTGGATTTTCAGGAGCCAGCCGGCCAATCCCAGCCACATGCCCCCAACACAAACTACGGCCCTTTTCCCTGGAAGTAAAACTGACCTGCCCATCTTCTGGCTGGCAGATTGCAGGAGCCACTTGGCTCTATCAAACCAGCCCGACTCGGCACTCTTGCCCACTTGGTTCTTGTGACCGTCCTGCGCGGCGTGGATTTTCAGGAGCCAGCCGGGCACTCCCAGCCACAGGCCCCCAAACACAATCTATGGTTCTTTTCCCTGGAAGTAAAAGTGACCTGCCCATCTCTTGGCTGGCAGATTGCAGGAGCCACTTGGCTCTATCAAACCAGCCCGATCGGCACTGGTGCTGCCTTGGGTCTGGGAACCATCCTGCGCGGCGTGGATTTTCAGGAGCCAGCCGGCCACTCCCAGCCACAGGCCCCAGAAAAAAAAAACACGGCCCTTTTCCCTGGCAAGCACAACTCACCCAACCCGCTTCTGGCTGGCAGATTGCAGGAGCCACATGGCTCTATCAAACCAGCCCGACTCGGCACTGGTGCCCGCTTGTGTCTGGTGATCGTCCTGCGCGGCGTGGATTTTAAGATGCCAGCCGGCCATTCCCAGGCACAGGCCCCAAAAAATAAACCACGGCCCTTCTCCCTGGAAAAAAAACCTCACCCACCCTGCTTCTGGCTGGCAGATTGCAGGAGACACTTGGCTCTATCAAACCAGCCCGACTCGGCACTCGTGCCACCTTTCATCTGGAACCATCCTGCGTATCGTGGATTTTCAGGAGCCAGCCGGCCACTCCCAGCCATAGGCCCCGAAACACAAACCACAGCCCTTTTCCCTGGAAGTAAAACTGACCTGCCCATCTTCTGGCTGGGAGATTGGAGGAGCCTCTTGGCTCTATCAAAGCAGTCCGACTAGGCACTGGTGCCACCTTTCATCTGGGAACCATCCTGCGTATCGTGGATTTTAAGGAGCCAGCTGGCCACTCCCAGCCAAAGGCCCCCAAACACAAACCACGGCCCTTTTCCCTGGATGTAAAACTGACCTGCCCATCTTCTGGCTGGCAGATTGCAGGAGGCACTTGGCTCTATCAAAAAAGCCCGACTTGTCACTGGTGCTACCTTTCATCTGGGAACCATCCTCCATATCGTGGATTTTAAGGAGCCAGCTGGCCTCTCCCAGCCACAGGCCCCCAAACACAAACTACGGCCCTTTTCCCTGGAAGTAAAACTGACCTGCCCAAATTCTGGCTGGCAGATTGCAGGAGGCACTTGGCTCTATCAAAGCAGCCCGACTCGGCACTATTGCCAGCTTGGGTCTGGTGACTGTCCTGCGCGGCGTGGATTTTAAGGAGCCAGCCGGCCAATCCCAGCCACATGCCCCCAACACAAACCACGGCCCTTTTCCCTGGTAGTAAAACTGACCTGCCCATCTTCTGGCTGGCAGATTGCAGGAGCCACTTGGCTCTATCAAACCAGCCCGACTCGGCACTGGTGCCACATTTCATCTGGGAACCATCCTGCGTATCGTGGATTTTCAGGAGCCAGCCGGCCACTCCCAGACACAGGTCCCCAAACAAAAACTACGGCCCTTTTCCCTGGAAGTAATACTGACCCGCCCATTTTCTGGCTGGCAGATTGCAGGAGCCACTTGGCTCTGTCAAACCAGCCCGTCTCGGCACTGGTTCCACCGTGGGTCTGGGAACCATTCTGCGTATCGTGGATTTTCAGGAGCCAGCCGGCCACTCCCAGCCACAGGCCCCCAAACACAAACTACGGCCCTTTTCCCTGGAAGTAAAACTCACCCATCCCGCTTCTGGCTGGCAGATTGCAGGAGACACTTGGCTCTATCAAACCAACCTGACTCGGCCCTAGTGCAACCTTTCATCTGGGAGCCATCCTCCGTATCGTGGATTTGCTGGAGCCAGCCGGCCACTCCCAGCCACAGCCCCCCAACACAAACCACGGCTCTTTTCCCTGGCAAACAAAACTCACGCGACCCACTTCTGCCTGGCAGATTGCTGGAGCCACATGGCTCTATCAAGCCAGCCCGACTCGGCACTGGTGCCCCCTTGGGTCTGGGAACCATCCTGCGCGGCGTGGATTTTAAGGAGCCAGCCGGACATTTCCAGCCACAGGGCCCCAAAAGCAAACCACGGCCCTTTTCCCTGGCAAACAAAACTCACACACCACGCTTCTGGCTGGCAGATTGCAGGAGACACTTGGCTCTATCAAACCAGCCCGACTCGGCCCTAGTGCAACCTTTCATCTGGGAGCCATCCTGCGTATCGTGGATTTTCAGGAGCCAGCCGGCCACTCCCAGCCACAGGCCCCCAAACACAAACTACGGCCCTTTTCCCTGGAAGTAAAACTCACCCATCCCGCTTCTGGCTTGCAGATTGCAGGAGACACTTGGCTCTATCAAACCAGCCCAACTCGGCACTGGTGCCACCTTTCATCGGGGAACCATCCTGCGAATCGTGGATATTCAGGAGCTAGCTGGAAACTCCAGGCCTCAGGCCCCCAAACACAAACTACGGCCCTTTTCCCTGGATGTAAAACTGACCTGCCCATCTTCTGGCTGGCAGATTGCAGGAGACACTTGGCTCTATCAAAAAAGCCCGACTTGTCACTGGTGCTACCTTTCATCTGGGAACCATCCTCCATATCGTGGATTTTAAGGAGCCAGCCGGCCTCTCCCAGCCACAGGCCCCCAAACACAAACTACGGCCCTTTTCCCTGGAAGTAAAACTGACCTTCCCATCTTCTGGCTGGCAGATTGCAGGAGGCACTTGGCTCTATCAAAGCAGCCCGACTCGGCACTATTGCCAGCTTGGGTCTGGTGACTGTCCTGCGCGGCGTGGATTTTAAGGAGCCAGCCGGCCATTCCCAGCCACAGGCCACAAAAAACAAACCACGGCCCTTCTCCTTGGAAAACAGAACTCACACACCCTGCTTCTGGCTGGCAGATTGCAGGAGCCACTTGGCTCTATCAAACCAGCCCGACTAGGAACTGGTGCCACCTTTCATCTGGGAACCATCCTGCGTATGGTGGATTTTCAGGAGCCAGACGGCCACTCCCACCCACAGGCCCCCAAACACAAACCATGGCCCATTTCCCTGGAAGTAAAACTGACATTCCCATCCCCTGGCTGGCAGATTGCAGGAGCCACATGGCTCTATAAAACCAGCCCGACTCGGCACTGGTGCCCGCTTGTGTCTGGTGACCGTCCTGCGCGGCGTGGATTTTAAGGTGCCAGCCGGCCATTCCCAGCCACAGGCCCCAAAAAATAAACCACGGCCCTTTTCCCTGGAAGTAAAACTGACCTGCCCATCTTCTGGCTGGCAGATTGCAGGAGCCACTTGGTGCTATCAAAACAGCCCGACTCGGCACTGGTGCCACCTTTCATCTGGGAACCATCCTGCATATCGTGGATTTTAAGGAGCCAGCCGGCCACTCCCAGCCACAGGCCCCGAAACACAAACCACGGCCCTTTTCCCTGGAAGTAAAACTGACCTGCCCATCTTCTGGCTGGCAGATTGCAGGAGCCACTTGCCTCTATCAAACCAGCCCGATCGGCACTGGTGCCCCCTTGCGTCTGGGAACCATCCTGCGCGGCGTGGATTTTTAGGAGCCAGCCGGCCACTCCCAGCCACAGGCCCCAGAAAAAAAACCACGCCGCTTTTCCCTGGCAAACAAAACTCACCCACCC
Source organism: Zonotrichia albicollis (assembly GCF_047830755.1). Lineage (NCBI taxonomy): Eukaryota > Metazoa > Chordata > Aves > Passeriformes > Passerellidae > Zonotrichia > Zonotrichia albicollis. The sequence continues at coordinate 16,568,479 of NC_133827.1, forward strand.
CACTTCTGGCTGGCAGATTGCAGGCGGCACTTGGCTCTATCAAACCAGCCCGACTCGGCACTGGTGCCCCCTTGGGTCTGGGAACCATCCTGCGTATCGTGGATTTTCAGGAGCCAGCGGGCCACTCCCAGCCACAGGCCCCCAAACAAAAAATACGGCCCTTTGCCCTGATAGTAACGCTGACCTGCCCATCTTCTGGCTGGCAGATTGCAGGAGCCACTTGGTACTATCCAACCAGACCCACTTGGCACTGGTGCCACCTTTCATCGGGGAACCATCCTGCGTATCGTGGATTTTCAGGAGCCTGCCGGCCTCTCCCAGCCGCAGGCCCCCAAACACAAACCACGGCCCTTTTCCCTCGAAAAAACTCAGCTGCCCGGGTTCTAGATGGTAGATTGCAGGAGCCCCTTTGTACTATCAGACCAGTCCGACTTGGCAGTGGTGCCACCTTGGGTCTGGGAATCATCCTGCGTCTCGTGGATTTTCAGGAGCCAGCCGGCCACTCCCAGCCACAGGCTCCCAAACACAAACCATGGCCCTTTTCACTGGCAAACAAAAGTAACCCGCCACGCTTCTGCCTGGCAGATTGCAGGAGCCACTTGGCTCCATCAAACCAGCTCGCGTCGGCACTGGTGCCCCCTTGGGTTTGGGAATCATCCTGCGTATCGTGGATTTTCAGGAGCCAGCTGGCCACTCCCAGCCACAGGCCGCCAAACACAAACTACGGCCGTTTTCCCTGGAAGTAAAACTGACCTGCCCATCTTCTGGCTGGCAGATTGCAGCAGCCACTTGGCTCTATCAAAACAGCCCGACTCGGCAGTGGTGGCACATTTCATCTGGGAACCATCCTGCGTATCGTGGATTTTCAGGATCCAGCGGGCCACTCCAAGCCACAGGCCCCCAACACAAACCACGGTCCTTTTCCCCGGCAAACAAAACTCATCCGCCCCGCTTCTGGCTGGGAGATTGCAGGAGCCTCTTGGCTCTATCAAACCAGCCCGACTCGGCACTGGTGCCACCTTTCATCTGGGAACCATCCTGCGTATCGTGGATTTTGTGGAGCCAGACGGCCTTTCCCAGCCACAGGCCCCCAAACACAAACTACTGCCCTTTTCCCTGGAATTAACACAGACTTGACCATCTTCTGGCTGGCAGATTGCAGGAGCCACTTGGCTCTATCAAACCAGCCCGGCTTGGCACTGGTGCCACCTTTCATCTGGGAACCATCCTACGTATCGTGGATTTTCAGGAGCCAGCCGGCCACTCCCACCCACAGGCCCCCAAACACAAACTAGGACCATTTTCACTTGCAAACAAAACTAACCCACCCCGCTTCTGGCTGGCAGATTGCAGGAGACACTTGGCTCTATCAAACCAGCCCGACTCGGCACTGGTGCCACCTTTCATCTGGGAGCCATTCTGCGTATCGTGGATTTTCAGGAGCCAGCTAGCCACTCCCAGCCACAGGCCCCCAAACAAAAAATATGGCCCTTTTCCCTGGATGTAAAACTGACCTGCCCATCTTCTTGCTGGCAGATTGCAGGAGCCACATGGCTCTATCAAACCAGCCCGACTAGGCACTGGTGCCACCTTTCATCTGGGAACCATCCTGCGAATCGTGGATTTTCAGGAGCCAGCTGGAAACTCCAGGCCTCAGGCCCCCAAACACAAACTACGGCCCTTTTCCTTGGAAGTAAAACTGACCTGCCCATCTACTAGCTGGCAGATTGCAGGAGCCACTTGCCTCTATCAAACCAGCCTGACTTTGCACTGGTGCCACCTTTCATCTGGGAACCATCCTGCCTATCGTGGATTTTCAGGAGCCAGCCGGCCACTCCCAGCCACAGGGCCCCAACAAAAACTACGGCCTATTTCCCTGGAAGTAAAACTGACCGGCCCATCTTCTGGCTGGCAGATTGCAGGAGACACATGGCTCTATCAAACCAGTTCGACTTGGCACTGGAGCCACCTTTCATCTGGGAACCTTTCTGCGTTTCGTGGATTTTCAGGAGCCAGCCGGCCAATCCCAGCCACAGGCCCCCAGAAAACAAACCACGGCCCTTTTCCCTGGCACACAAAACTCACCTGCCCCGCTACTGGCTGGCAGATTGCAGGAGCCACTTGGCTCTATCAAACCAGCCCAACTTGGAACTGGTGCCACCTTTCATCTGGGAACCATCCTGTGTATGGAAGATTTTCAGGAGCCAGCCGGCCACTCCCAGCCACAGGCCCCCAAACACAAACCACGACCCTTTTCCCTGGATGTAAAACTGACCTGCCCATCGTCTGGCTGGCAGATTGCAGGAGCCACTTGGTACTATCAAACCAGCCCGACTCGACACTGGTGCCACCTTTCATTTGGGAATCATCCTGCGTATCGTGGATTTTCAGGAGCCAGCTAGCCACTCCCAGCCACAGGCCCCCAAACACAAACTACGGCCCTTTTCCCTGGAAGTAAAACTGACCTGCCCATCTTCTGGCTGGCAGATTGCAGGAGTCACTTGTCTCTATCAAACCAGCCCGACTCGGCACTCTTGCCCACTTGGTTCTTGTGACCGTCCTGCGCGGCGGGGATTTTCAGGAGCCAGCCGTGCACTCCCAGCCACAGGCCCCCAAACACAATCTATGGTTCTTTTCCCTGGAAGTAAAAGTGACCTGCCCATCTCCTGGCTGGCAGATTGCAGGAGCCACTTGGCTCTATCAAACCAGCCCGATCGGCACTGGTGCCCCCTTGGGTCTGGGAACCATCCTGCGCGGCGTGGATTTTCAGGAGCCAGCCGGCCACTCCCAGCCACAGGCCCCAGAAAAAAAAACCACGGCCCTTTTCCCTGGCAAGCACAACTCACCCAACCCGCTTCTGGCTGGCAGATTGCAGGAGCCACTTGGCTCTATCAAACCAGCCCGACTCGGCACTGGTGCCCGCTTGTGTCTGGTGACCGTCCTGCGCGGCGTGGATTTTAAGGTGCCAGCCGGCCATTCCCAGCCACAGGCCCCAAAAAATAAACCACGGCCCTTCTCCCTGGAAAAAAAACCTCACCCACCCTGCTTCTGGCTGGCAGATTGCAGGAGACACTTGGCTCTATCAAACCAGCCCGACTCGGCACTCGTGCCACCTTTCATCTGGGAACCATCCTGCGTATCGTGGATTTTAAGGAGCCAGCTGGCCACTCCCAGCCACAGGCCCCCAAACACAAACCACGGCTCTTTTCCCTGGATGTAAAACTGACCTGCCCATCTTCTGGCTGGCAGATTGCAGGAGGCACTTGGCTCTATCAAAAAAGCCCGACTTGTCACTGGTGCTACCTTTCATCTGGGAACCATCCTCCATATCGTGGATTTTAAGGAGCCAGCCGGCCTCTCCCAGCCACAGGCCCCCAAACACAAACTACGGCCCTTTTCCCTGGAAGTAAAACTGACCTTCCCATCTTCTGGCTGGCAGATTGCAGGAGGCACTTGGCTCTATCAAAGCAGCCCGACTCGGCACTATTGCCAGCTTGGGTCTGGTGACTGTCCTGCGCGGCGTGGATTTTAAGGAGCCAGCCGGCCATTCCCAGCCACAGGCCACAAAAAACAAACCACGGCCCTTCTCCTTGGAAAACAGAACTCACACACCCTGCTTCTGGCTGGCAGATTGCAGGAGACACTTGGCTCTATCAAACCAGCCCAACTAGGCACTGATGCCACCTTTCATCTGGGAACCATCCTGCGTATGGTGGATTTTCAGGAGCCAGCCGGCCACTCCCACCCACAGGCCCCCAAACAAAAACCATGGCCCTTTTCCCTGGAAGTAAAACGGACCTTCCCATCCCCTGGCTGGCAGATTGCAGGAGCCACGTGGCTCTATCAAACCAGCCCGACTCGGCACTGGTGCCCGCTTGTGTCTGGTGACCGTCCTGCGCGGCGTGGATTTTAAGGTGCCAGCCGGCCATTCCCAGCCACAGGCCCCAAAAAACAAACCACGGCCCTTTTCCCTGGAAGTAAAACTGACCTGCCCATCTTCTGGCTGGCAGATTGCAGGAGCCACTTGGTACCATCAAACCAGCCCGACTCGGCACTGGTGCCACATTTCATCTGGGAACCATCCTGCAAATCGTGGATTTTCAGGAGCCAGCCGGCCACTCCCAGCCACAGGCCCCAAAACACAAAGTACAACCATTTTCACTGGCAAACAAAACTAACCCACCCCGCTTCTGTCTGGCAGATTGCAGGAGACACTTGGCTCTATCAAACCAGCCCGACTCGGCACTGGTGCCACCTTTCATCTGGGAGCCATCCTGCGAATCGTGGATTTTCAGGGGCCAGCCGACCAGTCGCAGCCAAAGACCCCCGAGCACAAACCACGGGGCATTTCCCTGGAAGTAAAACTGACCTGCCCATCTTCTGGCTGGCAGATTGCAGGAGCCACTTGGCTCTATCAAACCAGCCCGACTTGGCACTGGTGCCACCATTCATCTGGGAACCATTCTGCGCGGCTTGGATTTTCAGGAGCCAGCCGGCCACTCCCAGCCACAGGCCCCCAAACACAAACTACGGCCCTTTTCCCTGGAAGTAAAACTCACCCATCCTGCCTCTGGCTGGTAGATTGCAGGAGCCACATGTCTCTATCAAACCACCCCAACTCGGCACTGGTTCCACCTTTCATCTGGGAAACATCCTGCGCGGCGTGGATTTTCAGGAGCCAGCCGGCCACTCCCAGCCACAGGCCCTCGAAAAAAAACCACGGCCCTTTTCCCTGGCAAACAAAACTCACCCACCCCGCTTCTGGCTGGCAGATTGCAGGAGCCAATTGGCTCTATAAAACCAGCCTGACTCGGGACTGGTGCCCGCTTGTGTCTTGTGAACATCCTGCGCGGCGTGGATTTTAAAGAGCCAGCCGGCCATTCCCAGCCGCAGGCCCCAAAAAAAAAACCACGGCCCTTTTCGCTGGAAGTAAAACTGACCTGCCCATCTTCTGGCTGGCAGGTTTCAGGAGCCACTTGGTACTATCATACCAGCCCGACTCGGCACTGGTGCCACCTTTCATCTGGGAAACATCCTGCGCGGCATGGATTTTCAGGAGCCAGCCGGCCACTCCCACCCACAGGCCCCCAAACACAAACCACGGCCCTTTTCCCTGGAAGTAAAACTGACCTGCCCATCTTCTGGCTGGCAGATTGCAGGAGCCACTTGGCTCTATCAAACCAGCCCGACTCGGCACTCTTGCCCACTTGGTTCTTGTGACCGTCCTGCGCGGCGTGGATTTTCAGGAGCCAGCCGGGCACTCCCAGCCACAGGCCCCCAAACACAATCTATGGTTCTTTTCCCTGGAAGTAAAAGTGACCTGCCCATCTCTTGGCTGGCAGATTGCAGGAGCCACAGGGCTCTATCAAACCAGCCCGATCGGCACTGGTGCCCCCTTGGGTCTGGGAACCATCCTGCGCGGCGTGGATTTTCAGGAGCCAGCCGGCCACTCCCAGCCACAGGCCCCAGAAAAAAAAACCACGGCCCTTTTCCCTGGCAAGCACAACTCACCCAACCCGCTTCTGGCTGGCAGATTGCAGGAGCCACATGGCTCTATAAAACCAGCCCGACTCGGCACTGGTGCCCGCTTGTGTCTGGTGACCGTCCTGCGCGGCGTGGATTTTAAGGTGCCAGCCGGCCATTCCCAGCCACAGGCCCCAAAAAATAAACCACGGCCCTTCTCCCTGGAAAAAAAACCTCACCCACCCTGCTTCTGGCTGGCAGATTGCAGGAGACACTTGGCTCTATCAAACCAGCCCGACTCGGCACTCGTGCCACCTTTCATCTGGGAACCATCCTCCATATCGTGGATTTTAAGGAGCCAGCCGGCCTCTCCCAGCCACAGGCCCCCAAACACAAACTACGGCCTTTTTCCCTGGAAGTAAAACTGACCTGCCCATCTTCTGGCTGGCAGATTGCAGGAGGCACTTGGCTCTATCAAAAAAGCCCGACTTGTCACTGGTGCTACCTTTCATCCGGGAACCATCCTCCATATCGTGGATTTTAAGGAGCCAGCCGGCCTCTCCCAGCCACAGGCCCCCAAACACAAACTACGGCCCTTTTCCCTGGAAGTAAAACTGACCTGCCCATCTTCTGGCTGGCAGATTGCAGGAGGCACTTGGCTCTATCAATGCAGCCCGACTCGGCACTATTGCCAGCTTGGGTCTGGTGACTGTCCTGCGCGGCGTGGATTTTAAGGAGCCAGCCGGCCATTCCCAGCCACAAGCCACAAAAAACAAACCACGGCCCTTCTCCTTGGAAAACAGAACTCACACACCCTGCTTCTGGCTGGCAGATTGCAGGAGACACTTGGCTCTATCAAACCAGCCTGACTCGGCACTGGTGCCACCTTTCATCTGGGAACCATTCCGCGTATCGTGAATTTTCAGGCGCCAGCCGGCCACTCCCAGCCAGAGGCCGCGAAACGCAAACTGCGGCCATTTTCCCTGGATGTAAAACTGACCTGCCCATCTTCTGGCTGGCACATTGCAGGAGACACTTGGCTCTATCAAACCAGCCTGACTCGGCACTGGTGCCACCTTTCATCTGGGAACCATTCCGCGTATCGTGAATTTTCAGACGCCAGCCAGGCACTCCCAGCCAGAGGCCGCCAAACACAAACTGCGGCCATTTTCCCTGGATGTAAAACTGACCTGCCCATCTTCTGGCTGGCAGATTGCAGGAGACACTTGGCTCTATCAAACCAGCCCAACTAGGCACTGGTGCCACCTTTCATCTGGGAACCATCCTGCATATCGTGGATTTTCAGGAGCCAGCCGGCCACTCCCACCCACAGGCCCCCAATCACAAACCATGGCCCTTTTCCCTGGAAGTAAAACTGACCTTCCCATCCCCTGGCTGGCAGATTGCAGGAGCCACGTGGCTCTATAAAACCAGCCCGACTCGGCACTGGTGCCCGCTTGTGTCTGGTGACCGTCCTGCGCGGCGTGGATTTTAAGGTGCCAGCCGGCCATTCCCAGCCACAGGCCCCAAAAAATAAACCACGGCCCTTTTCCCTGGAAGTAAAACTGACCTGCCCATCTTCTGGCTGGCAGATTGCAGGAGCCACTTGGTACCATCAAAACAGCCCGACTCGGCACTGGTGCCACATTTCATCTGGGAACCATCCTGCATATCGTGGATTTTAAGGAGCCAGCCGGCCACTCCCAGCCACAGGCCCCAAAACACAAACCACGGCCCTTTTCCCTGGAAGTAAAACTGACCTGCCCATCTTCTGGCTGGCAGATTGCAGGAGCCACTTGCCTCTATCAAACCAGCCCGATCGGCACTGGTGCCCCCTTTGGTCTGGGAACCATTCTGCGCGGCGTGGATTTTCAGGAGCCAGCCGGCCACACCCAGCCACAGGCCCCCAAACACAATCTACGGCCCTTTTCCCTGGAAGTAAAACTCACCCATCCCTCCTCTGGCTGGTAGAATGCAGGAGCCACATGTCTCTATCAAACCACCCCAACTCGGCACTGGTTCCACCTTTCATCTGGGAAACATCCTGCGCGGCGTGGATTTTCAGGAGCCAGCCGGCCACTCCCACCCACAGGCCCTCGAAAAACAACCACGGCCCTTTTCCCTGGCAAATAAAACTCACCCACCCCGCTTCTGGCTGGCAGATTGCAGGAGCCAATTGGCTCTAGAAAACCAGCCCGACTCGGCACTGGTGCCACCTTTCATCTGGGAACCATTTTGCGAATTGTGGATTTTCAGGAGGCAGCCGGCCAGTCCCAGCCAAAGACCACCGAGCACAAACCACGGCCCTTTTCCCTGGAAGTAAAACTGACCTGCCCATCTTCTGGCTGGCAGATTGCAGGAGCAACTTGTTACTATCAAACCAGCAGACTTGGCAGTGGTGCCATATTGGGTCTGGGAATCATCCAGCGTATCGTGGATTTTCATGAGCCAGCAGGCCACTCCCAGCCACAGGCCCACAAACACAAACCACGGCCCTTTTCCCTGGATGTAAAACGGACCTCCCGATCTTCAGGCTGGCAGATTGCAGGAGCCACATGTCTCTATCAAACCAGCCCACCTCGGCACTGGTGCCACCTTTCATCTGGGAACCATCCTGTGTATCGGGGATTTTCAGGAGCCAGGCGGCCACTCCCAGCCACCCTCCGCCAAAAAAAATCTACAGCCCTATTCCGTGGAAGTAAAACTTAGCTGCCCATCTTCTGGCTGGCAGATTGCAGGAGCCACTTGGCTCTATCAAACCAGCCCGACTCAGCACTGGTGCCCGCTTGTGTCTGGTGACTGTCCTGCGCGACGTGGATTTTAAGGAGCCAGCCGGCCATACCCAGCCACAGGCCCCAAAGAACAAACCACGGCCCTTCCCCCTGGAAAACAAAACTCACCCACCCCACTTCTGGCTGGCAGATTGCAGGAGACACTTGGCTCTATCAAACCAGCCCGACTCTGCACTGGTGCCACTTTTCATCTGGGAACCATCCTGCGTATGGTGGATTTTCAGGAGCCAGCCGGCCACTCCCAGCCACAGGCCCCCAACACAAACCACGGTCCTTTTCCCCGGCAAACAAAACTCATCCGCCCCGCTTCTGGCTGGGAGATTGCAGGAGCCTCTTGGCTCTATCAAACCAGCCCGACTCGGCACTGGTGCCACCTTTCATCTGGGAACCATCCTGCGTATGGTGGATTTTGTGGAGCCAGACGGCCTTTCCCAGCCACAGGCCCCCAAACACAAACTACTGCCCTTTTCCCTGGAATTAACACAGACTTGACCATCTTCTGGCTGGCAGATTGCAGGAGCCACTTGGCTCTATCAAACCAGCCCGGCTTGGCACTGGTGCCACCTTTCATCTGGGAACCATCCTACGTATCTTGGATTTTCAGGAGCCAGCCGGCCACTCCCACCCACAGGCCCCCAAACACAAACTAGGACCATTTTCACTTGCAAACAAAACTAACCCACCCCGCTTCTGGCTGGCAGATTGCAGGAGACACTTGGCTCTATCAAACCAGCCCGACTCGGCACTGGTGCCACCTTTCATCTGGGAACCATCCTGCGTATCGTGGATTTTCAGGAGCCAGCCAGACATTTCCAGCCACAGGACCACGAAAGCAAACCACGGCCCTTTTCCCTGGCAAACAAAACTCACACACCACGCTTCTGGCTGGCAGATTGCAGGAGACACTTGGCTCTATCAAACCAGCCGGACTCGGCCCTAGTGCAACCTTTCATCTGGGAGCCATCCTGCGTATCGTGGATTTTCAGGAGCCAGCTAGCCACTCCCAGCCACAGGCCCCCAAACAAAAAATATGGCCCTTTTCCCTGGAAGTAAAACTGACCTGCCCATCTTCTTGCTGGCAGATTGCAGGAGGCACTTGGCTCTATCAAAGCAGCCCGACTCGGCACTATTGCCAGCTTGGGTCTGGTGACTGTCCTGCGCGGCGTGGATTTTAAGGAGCCAGCCGGCCATTCCCAGCCACAGGCCACAAAAAACAAACCACGGCCCTTCTCCTTGGAAAACAGAACTCACACACCCTGCTTCTGGCTGGCAGATTGCAGGAGACACTTGGCTCTATCAAACCAGCCCAACTAGGCACTGATGCCACCTTTCATCTGGGAACCATCCTGCGTATGGTGGATTTTCAGGAGCCAGCCGGCCACTCCCACCCACAGGCCCCCAAACAAAAACCATGGCCCTTTTCCCTGGAAGTAAAACTGACCTTCCCATCCCCTGGCTGGCAGATTGCAGGAGCCACGTGGCTCTATCAAACAAGCCCGACTCGGCACTGGTGCCCGCTTGTGTCTGGTGACCGTCCTGCGCGGCGTGGATTTTAAGGTGCCAGCCGGCCATTCCCAGCCACAGGCCCCAAAAAATAAACCACGGCCCTTTTCCCTGGAAGTAAAACTGACCTGCCCATCTTCTGGCTGGCAGATTGCAGGAGCCACTTGGTACCATCAAAACAGCCCGACTCGGCACTGGTGCCACATTTCATCTGGGAACCATCCTGCATATCGTGGATTTTCAGGAGCCAGCCGGCCACTCCCAGCCACAGGCCCCAAAACACAAACCACGGCCCTTTTCCCTGGAAGTAAAACTGACCTGCCCATCTTCTGGCTGGCAGATTGCAGGAGCCACTTGCCTCTATCAAACCAGCCCGATCGGCACTGGTGCCCCCTTTGGTCTGGGAAGCATTCTGCGCGGCGTGGATTTTCAGGAGCCAGCCGGCCACACCCAGCCACAGGCCCCCAAACACAATCTACGGCCCTTTTCCCTGGAAGTAAAACTCACCCATCCCTCCTCTGGCTGGTAGATTGCAGGAGCCACATGTCTCTATCAAACCACCCCAACTCGGCACTGGTTCCACCTTTCATCTGGGAAACATCCTGCGCGGCGTGGATTTTCAGGAGCCAGCCGGCCACTCCCACCGACAGGCCCTCGAAAAACAACCACGGCCCTTTTCCCTGGCAAATAAAACTCACCCACCCCGCTTCTGGCTGGCAGATTGCAGGAGCCAATTGGCTCTAGAAAACCAGCCCGACTCGGCACTGGTGCCCGCTTGTGTCTTGTGAACATCCTGCGCGGCGTGGATTTTAAAGAGCCAGCCGGCCATTCCGAGCCGCAGGCCCCAAAAAACAAACCACGGCCCTTTTCGCTGGAAGTAAAACTGACCTGCCCATCTTCTGGCTGGCAGGTTTCAGGAGCCACTTGGTACTATCATACCAGCCCGACTCGGCACTGGTGCCACCTTTCATCTGGGAAACATCCTGCGCGGCGTGGATTTTCAGGAGCCAGCCGGCCACTCCCAGCCACAGGCCCCCAAACACAAACCACGGCCCTTTTCCCTGGAAGTAAAACTGACCTGCCCATCTTCTGGCTGGCAGATTGCAGGAGCCACTTGGCTCTATCAAACCAGCCCGACTCGGCACTCTTGCCCACTTGGTTCTTGTGACCGTCCTGCGCGGCGTGGATTTTCAGGAGCCAGCCGGGCACTCCCAGCCACAGGCCCCCAAACACAATCTATGGTTCTTTTCCCTGGAACTAAAACTGACCTGCCCATCTCTTGGCTGGCAGATTGCAGGAGCCACTTGGCTCTATCAAACCAGCCCGATCGGCACTGGTGCCCCCTTGGGTCTGGGAACCATCCTGCGCGGCGTGGATTTTCAGGAGCCAGCCGGCCACTCCCAGCCACAGGCCCCAGAAAAAAAAACCACGGCCCTTTTCCCTGGCAAGCACAACTCACCCAACCCGCTTCTGGCTGGCAGATTGCAGGAGACACTTGGCTCTATCAAACCAGCCCGACTCGGCACTGGTGCCCCCTTGGGTCAGGGAATCATCCTGCGTATCGTGGATTTTCAGGAGCCAGTGGGCCACTCCCAGCCACAGGACCCAAACACAAACTACGGCCCTTTTCCCTGGAAGTAAAACTGACCTGCCCATCTTCTGGCTGGCAGATTGCAGAAGCCACTTGGCTCTATCAAACCAGCCCGACTCGGCACTGGTGCCACCTTTCATCTGGGAACCATCCTGCGTATCGTAGATTTTCAGGAGACAGCCGACCAGTCGCAGCCAAAGACCCCCGAGCACAAACCACGGGGCTTTTCCCTGGAAGTAAAACTGACCTGCCCATCTTCTGGCTGGCAGATTGCAGGAGCCACTTGGCTCTATCAAACCAGCCCGACTCGGCACTTGTGCCACCTTTCATCTGGGAACCATCCTGCGTATCGTGGATTTTAAGGAGCCAGCTGGCCACTCCCAGCCACAGGCCCCCAAACACAAACCACGGCCCTTTTCCCTGGATGTAAAACTGACCTGCCCATCTTCTGGCTGGGAGATTGCAGGAGCCACTTGGTACTATCAAAACAGCCCGACTCGGCACTATTGCCAGCTTGGGTCTGGTGACTGTCCTGCGTATCGTGGATTTTCAGGAGCCAGCCAGCCACTCCCAGCCACAGGCCCCCAAACATAAAATGTGGCTCTTTTCCCTGGAAGTAAAACTGACCTGCCCATCTTCTGGCTGGCAGATTGCAGGAGCCACTTGGCTCTATCAAACCAGCCCGACTCGGCAGTAGTGCCACCTTTCATCTGGGGGCCATCCTGCATATCGTGGATTTGTAGGAGCCAGACGGCCACTCCCAGCCACAGGCCCCCAACACAAACCACGGCCCTTTTCCCTGGCAAACAAAACTCACCCACCCCGCTTCTGGCTGGCAGATTGAAGGAGACACTTGGCTCTATCAAACCAGCCCGACTCGGCACTGGTGCCACCTTTCATCTGGGAACCATCCTGCGTATCGTGGATTTTCAGGAGCCAGCCGGAAACTCCAGGCCTCAGGCCCCCAAACACAAACTACGGCCCTTTTCCTTGGAAGTAAAACGGACCTGCCCATCTTCTAGCTGGCAGATTGCAGGAGCCACTTGGCTCTATCAAACAAGCCTGACTTGGCACTGATGCCACCTTTCATCTGGGAACCATCCTGCGTATCGTGGATTTTCAGGAGCCAGCCGGCCTCTCCCAGCCACAGTGCCCCAAAACTACTACGGCCTATTTCCCTGGAAGTAAAACTGACCTTCCCATCCCCTGGCTGGCAGATTGCAGGAGCCACTTGGCTCTATCAAACCAGCCCGACTCGGCACTGGTGCCCAGTTTTGTCTGGTGACCGTCATGCACGGCATGGATTTTAAGGATCCTGCCGGCCATTCCCAGCCACAGGCACCAAAAAAAAAGCCACGGCCCTTCACCCTGGAAAACAAAACTCACCCAACCTCCTTTTGGCTTGGAGATAGCAGGAGACACTTGGCTCTAACAAACCAGACCGACTCGGCACTGGTGCCACCTTTCATCTGGGAAGCATCCTGCGTATGGTGGATTTTCAGGAGCCAGCAGGCCACTCCCAGCCACAGGCCCCCAAACACATACTACGGCCCTTTTCCCTGGAAGTAAAACTGACCTGCCCATCTTCTGGCTGGCAGATTGCAGGAGCCAATTGGCTCTATCAAACCAGCCCAACTCGGCACTGGTGCCCCCTTTGTTCTGGGAACCACCCTGCGCAGCGTGGATTTTAAGGAGCCAGCCGGCCATTCCCAGCCAAAGGCCCCTGAAAACAAACCACGACCCTTTTCCCTGGCAAACAAAACTCACCCGCCCCGCTACTGGCTGGAAGATTGCAAGAGCCACTTGGCTCTATCAAATCAGCCCGACTCGGCACTGGTGCCACCTTTCATCTGGGAACCATTTTGCGAATCGTGGATTTTCAGGAGGCAGCCGGCCAGTCCCAGCCAAAGACCACCGAGCACAAACCACGGCCCTTTTCCCTGGAAGTAAAACTGACCTGCCCATCTTCTGGCTGGCAGATTGCAGGAGCCACTTGTTACTATCAAACCAGCAGACTTGGCAGTGGTGCCATATTGGGTCTGGGAATCATCCAGCGTATCGTGGATTTTCATGAGCCAGCAGGCCACTCCCAGCCACAGGCCCACAAACACAAACCACGGCCCTTTTCCCTGGATGTAAAACGGACCTCCCGATCTTCAGGCTGGCAGATTGCAGGAGCCACATGTCTCTATCAAACCAGCCCACCTCGGCACTGGTGCCACCTTTCATCTGGGAACCATCCTGTGTATCGGGGATTTTCAGGAGCCAGGCGGCCACTCCCAGCCACCCTCCGCCAAAAAAAATCTACAGCCCTATTCCGTGGAAGTAAAACTTAGCTGCCCATCTTCTGGCTGGCAGATTGCAGGAGCCACTTGGCTCTATCAAACCAGCCCGACTCAGCACTGGTGCCCGCTTGTGTCTGGTGACTGTCCTGCGCGACGTGGATTTTAAGGAGCCAGCCGGCCATACCCAGCCACAGGCCCCAAAGAACAAACCACGGCCCTTCCCCCTGGAAAACAAAACTCACCCACCCCGCTTCTGGCTGGCAGATTGCAGGAGACACTTGGCTCTATCAAACCAGACCGACTCGGCACTGGTGCCACTTTTCATCTGGGAACCATCCTGCGTATGGTGGATTTTCAGGAGCCAGCCGGCCACTCCCACCCACAGGCCCCCAAACAAAAACCATGGCCCTTTTCCCTGGAAGTAAAACTGACCTTCCCATCCCCTGGCTGGCAGATTGCAGGAGCCACGTGGCTCTATCAAACAAGCCCGACTCGGCACTGGTGCCCGCTTGTGTCTGGTGACCGTCCTGCGCGGCGTGGATTTTAAGGTGCCAGCCGGCCATTCCCAGCCACAGGCCCCAAAAAATAAACCACGGCCCTTTTCCCTGGAAGTAAAACTGACCTGCCCATCTTCTGGCTGGCAGATTGCAGGAGCCACTTGGTACCATCAAAACAGCCCGACTCGGCACTGGTGCCACATTTCATCTGGGAACCATCCTGCATATCGTGGATTTTCAGGAGCCAGCCGGCCACTCCCAGCCACAGGCCCCAAAACACAAAGTACGACCATTTTCCCTGGAAAACAAAACTCACACACCACGCTTCTGGCTGGCAGATTGCAGGAGACACTTGGCTCTATCAAACCAGCCCGACTCGGCCCTAGTGCAACCTTTCATCTGGGAGCCATCCTGTGTATCGTGGATTTTCAGAAGCCAGCCGGCCACTCCCAGCCACAGGCCCCCAAACACAAACTACGGCCCTTTTCCCTGGAAGTAAAACTCACCCATCCCGCTTCTGGCTTGCAGATTGCAGGAGACACTTGGCTCTATCAAACCAGCCCAACTCGGCACTGGTGCCACCATTCATCTGGGAACCATCCTGCGAATCGTGGATATTCAGGAGCTAGCTGGAAACTCCAGGCCTCAGGCCCCCTAACACAAACTACGGCCCTTTTCCGTGGAAGTAAAACTGACCTGCCCATCTTCTGGCTGGCAGATTGCAGGAGCCACTTGGCTCTATCAAACCAGCCCGATCGGCACTGGTGCCCCCTTGCGTCTGGGAACCATCCTGCGCGGCGTGGATTTTTAGGAGCCAGCCGGCCACTCCCAGCCACAGGCCCCAGAAAAAAAACCACGCCGCTTTTCCCTGGCAAACAAAACTCACCCACCCCACTTCTGGCTGGCAGATTGCAGGCGGCACTTGGCTCTATCAAACCAGCCCGACTCGGCACTGGTGCCCCCTTGGGTCTGGGAACCATCCTGCGTATCGTGGATTTTCAGGAGCCAGCGGGCCACTCCCAGCCACAGGCCCCCAAACAAAAAATACGGCCCTTTGCACTGATAGTAACGCTGACCTGCCCATCTTCGGGCTGGCAGATTGCAGGAGCCACTTGGTACTATCCAACCAGACCCACTTGGCACTGGTGCCACCTTTCATCGGGGAACCATCTTGCGTATCGTGGATTTTCAGGAGCCTGCCGGCCTCTCCCAGCCGCAGGCCCCCAAACACAAACCACGGCCCTTTTCCCTCGAAAAAACTCAGCTGCCCGGGTTCTAGATGGTAGATTGCAGGAGCCCCTTTGTACTATCAGACCAGTCCGACTTGGCAGTGGTGCCACCTTGGGTCTGGGAATCATCCTGCGTCTCGTGGATTTTCAGGAGCCAGCCGGCCACTCCCAGCCACAGGCTCCCAAACACAAACCATGGCCCTTTTCACTGGCAAACAAAAGTAACCCGCCACGCTTCTGCCTGGCAGATTGCAGGAGCCACTTGGCTCCATCAAACCAGCTCGCGTCGGCACTGGTGCCCCCTTGGGTTTGGGAATCATCCTGCGTATCGTGGATTTTCAGGAGCCAGCTGGCCACTCCCAGCCACAGGCCCCCAAACACAAACTACGGCCGTTTTCCCTGGAAGTAAAACTGACCTGCCCATCTTCTGGCTGGCAGATTGCAGGAGCCACTTGGCTCTATCAAAACAGCCCGACTCGGCAGTGGTGGCACATTTCATCTGGGAACCATCCTGCGTATCATGGATTTTCAGGATCCAGCCGGCCACTCCAAGCCACAGGCCCCCAACACAAACCACGGTCCTTTTCCCCGGCAAACAAAACTCATCCGCCCCGCTTCTGGCTGGGAGATTGCAGGAGCCTCTTGGCTCTATCAAACCAGCCCGACTCGGCACTGGTGCCACCTTTCATCTGGGAACCATCCTGCGTATCGTGGATTTTGTGGAGCCAGACGGCCTTTCCCAGCCACAGGCCCCCAAACACAAACTACTGCCCTTTTCCCTGGAATTAACACAGACTTGACCATCTTCTGGCTGGCAGATTGCAGGAGCCACTTGGCTCTATCAAACCAGCCCGGCTTGGCACTCGTGCCACCTTTCATCTGGGAACCATCCTACGTATCGTGGATTTTCAGGAGCCAGCCGGCCACTCCCACCCACAGGCCCCCAAACACAAACTAGGACCATTTTCACTTGCAAACAAAACTAACCCACCCCGCTTCTGGCTGGCAGATTGCAGGAGCCACTTGGCTCTATCAAACCAGCCCGACTCGGCACTGGTGCCACCTTTCATCTGGGAACCATCCTGCGTATCGTGGATTTTCAGGAGCCAGCCAGACATTTCCAGCCACAGGACCACGAAAGCAAACCACGGCCCTTTTCCCTGGCAAACAAAACTCACACACCACGCTTCTGGCTGGCAGATTGCAGGAGACACTTGGCTCTATCAAACCAGCCGGACTCGGCCCTAGTGCAACCTTTCATCTGGGAGCCATCCTGCGTATCGTGGATTTTCAGGAGCCAGCTAGCCACTCCCAGCCACAGGCCCCCAAACAAAAAATATGGCCCTTTTCCCTGGAAGTAAAACTGACCTGCCCATCTTCTTGCTGGCAGATTGCAGGAGGCACTTGGCTCTATCAAAGCAGCCCGACTTGGCACTATTGCCAGCTTGGGTCTGGTGACTGTCCTGCGAGGCGTGGATTTTAAGGAGCCAGCCGGCCATTCCCAGCCACAGGCCACAAAAAACAAACCACGGCCCTTCTCCTTGGAAAACAGAACTCACACACCCTGCTTCTGGCTGGCAGATTGCAGGAGACACTTGGCTCTATCAAACCAGACCGACTCGGCACTGGTGCCACTTTTCATCTGGGAACCATCCTGCGTATGGTGGATTTTCAGGAGCCAGCCGGCCACTCCCAGCCACAGGCCCCCAAACACAAACCACGGCCCTTTTTTCCAGGAAGTAAAACTGACCTGCCCATCTTCTGGCTGGCAGATTGCAGGAGCCTCTTGGCTCTATCAAACCAGCCCGACTTGGCACTGGTGCCACCTTTCATCTGGGAACAATCCTGCGTGTCGTGGATTTTCAGGAGCCAGCCGGCCACTACCAGCCACAGGCCCCCAAACACAAACTACGGCCCTTTTCCCTGGAAGTAAAACTGACCTGCCCATCTTCTGGCTGGCAGATTGCAGGAGGCACTTGGCTCTATCAAAGCAGCCCGTCTCGGCACTATTGCCAGCTTGGGTCTGGTGACTGTCC
The DNA here is from genome assembly GCF_047830755.1 of Zonotrichia albicollis. Classification (NCBI taxonomy): domain Eukaryota; kingdom Metazoa; phylum Chordata; class Aves; order Passeriformes; family Passerellidae; genus Zonotrichia; species Zonotrichia albicollis. The sequence continues at coordinate 16,585,875 of NC_133827.1, forward strand.
TGCGCGGCGTGGATTTTAAGGAGCCAGCCGGCCATTCCCAGCCACAGGCCACAAAAAACAAACCACGGCCCTTCTCCTTGGAAAACAGAACTCACACACCCTGCTTCTGGCTGGCAGATTGCAGGAGACACTTGGCTCTATCAAACCAGCCCAACTAGGCACTGATGCCACCTTTCATCTGGGAACCATCCTGCGTATGGTGGATTTTCAGGAGCCAGCCGGCCACTCCCACCCACAGGCCCCCAAACAAAAACCATGGCCCTTTTCCCTGGAAGTAAAACTGACCTTCCCATCCCCTGGCTGGCAGATTGCAGGAGCCACGTGGCTCTATCAAACAAGCCCGACTCGGCACTGGTGCCCGCTTGTGTCTGGTGACCGTCCTGCGCGGCGTGGATTTTAAGGTGCCAGCCGGCCATTCCCAGCCACAGGCCCCAAAAAATAAACCACGGCCCTTTTCCCTGGAAGTAAAACTGACCTGCCCATCTTCTGGCTGGCAGATTGCAGGAGCCACTTGGTACCATCAAAACAGCCCGACTCGGCACTGGTGCCACATTTCATCTGGGAACCATCCTGCATATCGTGGATTTTCAGGAGCCAGCCGGCCACTCCCAGCCACAGGCCCCAAAACACAAAGTACGACCATTTTCCCTGGAAAACAAAACTCACACACCACGCTTCTGGCTGGCAGATTGCAGGAGACACTTGGCTCTATCAAACCAGCCCGACTCGGCCCTAGTGCAACCTTTCATCTGGGAGCCATCCTGTGTATCGTGGATTTTCAGAAGCCAGCCGGCCACTCCCAGCCACAGGCCCCCAAACACAAACTACGGCCCTTTTCCCTGGAAGTAAAACTCACCCATCCCGCTTCTGGCTTGCAGATTGCAGGAGACACTTGGCTCTATCAAACCAGCCCAACTCGGCACTGGTGCCACCATTCATCTGGGAACCATCCTGCGAATCGTGGATATTCAGGAGCTAGCTGGAAACTCCAGGCCTCAGGCCCCCTAACACAAACTACGGCCCTTTTCCGTGGAAGTAAAACTGACCTGCCCATCTTCTGGCTGGCAGATTGCAGGAGCCACTTGGCTCTATCAAACCAGCCCGATCGGCACTGGTGCCCCCTTGCGTCTGGGAACCATCCTGCGCGGCGTGGATTTTTAGGAGCCAGCCGGCCACTCCCAGCCACAGGCCCCAGAAAAAAAACCACGCCGCTTTTCCCTGGCAAACAAAACTCACCCACCCCACTTCTGGCTGGCAGATTGCAGGCGGCACTTGGCTCTATCAAACCAGCCCGACTCGGCACTGGTGCCCCCTTGGGTCTGGGAACCATCCTGCGTATCGTGGATTTTCAGGAGCCAGCGGGCCACTCCCAGCCACAGGCCCCCAAACAAAAAATACGGCCCTTTGCACTGATAGTAACGCTGACCTGCCCATCTTCGGGCTGGCAGATTGCAGGAGCCACTTGGTACTATCCAACCAGACCCACTTGGCACTGGTGCCACCTTTCATCGGGGAACCATCTTGCGTATCGTGGATTTTCAGGACCCTGCCGGCCTCTCCCAGCCGCAGGCCCCCAAACACAAACCACGGCCCTTTTCCCTCGAAAAAACTCAGCTGCCCGGGTTCTAGATGGTAGATTGCAGGAGCCCCTTTGTACTATCAGACCAGTCCGACTTGGCAGTGGTGCCACCTTGGGTCTGGGAATCATCCTGCGTCTCGTGGATTTTCAGGAGCCAGCCGGCCACTCCCAGCCACAGGCTCCCAAACACAAACCATGGCCCTTTTCACTGGCAAACAAAAGTAACCCGCCACGCTTCTGCCTGGCAGATTGCAGGAGCCACTTGGCTCCATCAAACCAGCTCGCGTCGGCACTGGTGCCCCCTTGGGTTTGGGAATCATCCTGCGTATCGTGGATTTTCAGGAGCCAGCTGGCCACTCCCAGCCACAGGCCCCCAAACACAAACTACGGCCGTTTTCCCTGGAAGTAAAACTGACCTGCCCATCTTCTGGCTGGCAGATTGCAGGAGCCACTTGGCTCTATCAAAACAGCCCGACTCGGCAGTGGTGGCACATTTCATCTGGGAACCATCCTGCGTATCATGGATTTTCAGGATCCAGCCGGCCACTCCAAGCCACAGGCCCCCAACACAAACCACGGTCCTTTTCCCCGGCAAACAAAACTCATCCGCCCCGCTTCTGGCTGGGAGATTGCAGGAGCCTCTTGGCTCTATCAAACCAGCCCGACTCGGCACTGGTGCCACCTTTCATCTGGGAACCATCCTGCGTATCGTGGATTTTGTGGAGCCAGACGGCCTTTCCCAGCCACAGGCCCCCAAACACAAACTACTGCCCTTTTCCCTGGAATTAACACAGACTTGACCATCTTCTGGCTGGCAGATTGCAGGAGCCACTTGGCTCTATCAAACCAGCCCGGCTTGGCACTCGTGCCACCTTTCATCTGGGAACCATCCTACGTATCGTGGATTTTCAGGAGCCAGCCGGCCACTCCCACCCACAGGCCCCCAAACACAAACTAGGACCATTTTCACTTGCAAACAAAACTAACCCACCCCGCTTCTGGCTGGCAGATTGCAGGAGCCACTTGGCTCTATCAAACCAGCCCGACTCGGCACTGGTGCCACCTTTCATCTGGGAACCATCCTGCGTATCGTGGATTTTCAGGAGCCAGCCAGACATTTCCAGCCACAGGACCACGAAAGCAAACCACGGCCCTTTTCCCTGGCAAACAAAACTCACACACCACGCTTCTGGCTGGCAGATTGCAGGAGACACTTGGCTCTATCAAACCAGCCGGACTCGGCCCTAGTGCAACCTTTCATCTGGGAGCCATCCTGCGTATCGTGGATTTTCAGGAGCCAGCTAGCCACTCCCAGCCACAGGCCCCCAAACAAAAAATATGGCCCTTTTCCCTGGAAGTAAAACTGACCTGCCCATCTTCTTGCTGGCAGATTGCAGGAGGCACTTGGCTCTATCAAAGCAGCCCGACTTGGCACTATTGCCAGCTTGGGTCTGGTGACTGTCCTGCGAGGCGTGGATTTTAAGGAGCCAGCCGGCCATTCCCAGCCACAGGCCACAAAAAACAAACCACGGCCCTTCTCCTTGGAAAACAGAACTCACACACCCTGCTTCTGGCTGGCAGATTGCAGGAGACACTTGGCTCTATCAAACCAGCCCAACTAGGCACTGATGCCACCTTTCATCTGGGAACCATCCTGCGTATGGTGGATTTTCAGGAGCCAGCCGGCCACTCCCACCCACAGGCCCCCAAACAAAAACCATGGCCCTTTTCCCTGGAAGTAAAACTGACCTTCCCATCCCCTGGCTGGCAGATTGCAGGAGCCACGTGGCTCTATCAAACAAGCCCGACTCGGCACTGGTGCCCGCTTGTGTCTGGTGACCGTCCTGCGCGGCGTGGATTTTAAGGTGCCAGCCGGCCATTCCCAGCCACAGGCCCCAAAAAATAAACCACGGCCCTTTTCCCTGGAAGTAAAACTGACCTGCCCATCTTCTGGCTGGCAGATTGCAGGAGCCACTTGTTACTATCAAACCAGCAGACTTGGCAGTGGTGCCATATTGGGTCTGGGAATCATCCAGCGTATCGTGGATTTTCATGAGCCAGCAGGCCACTCCCAGCCACAGGCCCACAAACACAAACCACGGCCCTTTTCCCTGGATGTAAAACGGACCTCCCGATCTTCAGGCTGGCAGATTGCAGGAGCCACATGTCTCTATCAAACCAGCCCACCTCGGCACTGGTGCCACCTTTCATCTGGGAACCATCCTGTGTATCGGGGATTTTCAGGAGCCAGGCGGCCACTCCCAGCCACCCTCCGCCAAAAAAAATCTACAGCCCTATTCCGTGGAAGTAAAACTTAGCTGCCCATCTTCTGGCTGGCAGATTGCAGGAGCCACTTGGCTCTATCAAACCAGCCCGACTCAGCACTGGTGCCCGCTTGTGTCTGGTGACTGTCCTGCGCGACGTGGATTTTAAGGAGCCAGCCGGCCATACCCAGCCACAGGCCCCAAAGAACAAACCACGGCCCTTCCCCCTGGAAAACAAAACTCACCCACCCCACTTCTGGCTGGCAGATTGCAGGAGACACTTGGCTCTATCAAACCAGACCGACTCGGCACTGGTGCCACTTTTCATCTGGGAACCATCCTGCGTATGGTGGATTTTCAGGAGCCAGCCGGCCACTCCCAGCCACAGGCCCCCAAACACAAACCACGGCCCTTTTTTCCAGGAAGTAAAACTGACCTGCCCATCTTCTGGCTGGCAGATTGCAGGAGCCTCTTGGCTCTATCAAACCAGCCCGACTTGGCACTGGTGCCACCTTTTATCTGGGAACAATCCTGCGTGTCGTGGATTTTCAGGAGCCAGCCGGCCACTACCAGCCACAGGCCCCCAAACACAAACTACGGCCCTTTTCCCTGGAAGTAAAACTGACCTGCCCATCTTCTGGCTGGCAGATTGCAGGAGGCACTTGGCTCTATCAAAGCAGCCCGTCTCGGCACTATTGCCAGCTTGGGTCTGGTGACTGTCCTGCGCGGCGTGGATTTTAAGGAGCCAGCCGGCCATTCCCAGCCACAGGCCACAAAAAACAAACCACGGCCCTTCTCCTTGGAAAACAGAACTCACACACCCTGCTTCTGGCTGGCAGATTGCAGGAGACACTTGGCTCTATCAAACCAGCCCAACTAGGCACTGATGCCACCTTTCATCTGGGAACCATCCTGCGTATGGTGGATTTTCAGGAGCCAGCCGGCCACTCCCACCCACAGGCCCCCAAACAAAAACCATGGCCCTTTTCCCTGGAAGTAAAACTGACCTTCCCATCCCCTGGCTGGCAGATTGCAGGAGCCACGTGGCTCTATCAAACAAGCCCGACTCGGCACTGGTGCCCGCTTGTGTCTGGTGACCGTCCTGCGCGGCGTGGATTTTAAGGTGCCAGCCGGCCATTCCCAGCCACAGGCCCCAAAAAATAAACCACGGCCCTTTTCCCTGGAAGTAAAACTGACCTGCCCATCTTCTGGCTGGCAGATTGCAGGAGCCACTTGGTACCATCAAAACAGCCCGACTCGGCACTGGTGCCACATTTCATCTGGGAACCATCCTGCATATCGTGGATTTTCAGGAGCCAGCCGGCCACTCCCAGCCACAGGCCCCAAAACACAAAGTACGACCATTTTCCCTGGAAAACAAAACTCACACACCACGCTTCTGGCTGGCAGATTGCAGGAGACACTTGGCTCTATCAAACCAGCCCGACTCGGCCCTAGTGCAACCTTTCATCTGGGAGCCATCCTGTGTATCGTGGATTTTCAGAAGCCAGCCGGCCACTCCCAGCCACAGGCCCCCAAACACAAACTACGGCCCTTTTCCCTGGAAGTAAAACTCACCCATCCCGCTTCTGGCTTGCAGATTGCAGGAGACACTTGGCTCTATCAAACCAGCCCAACTCGGCACTGGTGCCACCATTCATCTGGGAACCATCCTGCGAATCGTGGATATTCAGGAGCTAGCTGGAAACTCCAGGCCTCAGGCCCCCTAACACAAACTACGGCCCTTTTCCGTGGAAGTAAAACTGACCTGCCCATCTTCTGGCTGGCAGATTGCAGGAGCCACTTGGCTCTATCAAACCAGCCCGATCGGCACTGGTGCCCCCTTGCGTCTGGGAACCATCCTGCGCGGCGTGGATTTTTAGGAGCCAGCCGGCCACTCCCAGCCACAGGCCCCAGAAAAAAAACCACGCCGCTTTTCCCTGGCAAACAAAACTCACCCACCCCACTTCTGGCTGGCAGATTGCAGGCGGCACTTGGCTCTATCAAACCAGCCCGACTCGGCACTGGTGCCCCCTTGGGTCTGGGAACCATCCTGCGTATCGTGGATTTTCAGGAGCCAGCGGGCCACTCCCAGCCACAGGCCCCCAAACAAAAAATACGGCCCTTTGCACTGATAGTAACGCTGACCTGCCCATCTTCGGGCTGGCAGATTGCAGGAGCCACTTGGTACTATCCAACCAGACCCACTTGGCACTGGTGCCACCTTTCATCGGGGAACCATCTTGCGTATCGTGGATTTTCAGGAGCCTGCCGGCCTCTCCCAGCCGCAGGCCCCCAAACACAAACCACGGCCCTTTTCCCTCGAAAAAACTCAGCTGCCCGGGTTCTAGATGGTAGATTGCAGGAGCCCCTTTGTACTATCAGACCAGTCCGACTTGGCAGTGGTGCCACCTTGGGTCTGGGAATCATCCTGCGTCTCGTGGATTTTCAGGAGCCAGCCGGCCACTCCCAGCCACAGGCTCCCAAACACAAACCATGGCCCTTTTCACTGGCAAACAAAAGTAACCCGCCACGCTTCTGCCTGGCAGATTGCAGGAGCCACTTGGCTCCATCAAACCAGCTCGCGTCGGCACTGGTGCCCCCTTGGGTTTGGGAATCATCCTGCGTATCGTGGATTTTCAGGAGCCAGCTGGCCACTCCCAGCCACAGGCCCCCAAACACAAACTACGGCCGTTTTCCCTGGAAGTAAAACTGACCTGCCCATCTTCTGGCTGGCAGATTGCAGGAGCCACTTGGCTCTATCAAAACAGCCCGACTCGGCAGTGGTGGCACATTTCATCTGGGAACCATCCTGCGTATCATGGATTTTCAGGATCCAGCCGGCCACTCCAAGCCACAGGCCCCCAACACAAACCACGGTCCTTTTCCCCGGCAAACAAAACTCATCCGCCCCGCTTCTGGCTGGGAGATTGCAGGAGCCTCTTGGCTCTATCAAACCAGCCCGACTCGGCACTGGTGCCACCTTTCATCTGGGAACCATCCTGCGTATCGTGGATTTTGTGGAGCCAGACGGCCTTTCCCAGCCACAGGCCCCCAAACACAAACTACTGCCCTTTTCCCTGGAATTAACACAGACTTGACCATCTTCTGGCTGGCAGATTGCAGGAGCCACTTGGCTCTATCAAACCAGCCCGGCTTGGCACTCGTGCCACCTTTCATCTGGGAACCATCCTACGTATCGTGGATTTTCAGGAGCCAGCCGGCCACTCCCACCCACAGGCCCCCAAACACAAACTAGGACCATTTTCACTTGCAAACAAAACTAACCCACCCCGCTTCTGGCTGGCAGATTGCAGGAGCCACTTGGCTCTATCAAACCAGCCCGACTCGGCACTGGTGCCACCTTTCATCTGGGAACCATCCTGCGTATCGTGGATTTTCAGGAGCCAGCCAGACATTTCCAGCCACAGGACCACGAAAGCAAACCACGGCCCTTTTCCCTGGCAAACAAAACTCACACACCACGCTTCTGGCTGGCAGATTGCAGGAGACACTTGGCTCTATCAAACCAGCCGGACTCGGCCCTAGTGCAACCTTTCATCTGGGAGCCATCCTGCGTATCGTGGATTTTCAGGAGCCAGCTAGCCACTCCCAGCCACAGGCCCCCAAACAAAAAATATGGCCCTTTTCCCTGGAAGTAAAACTGACCTGCCCATCTTCTTGCTGGCAGATTGCAGGAGGCACTTGGCTCTATCAAAGCAGCCCGACTTGGCACTATTGCCAGCTTGGGTCTGGTGACTGTCCTGCGAGGCGTGGATTTTAAGGAGCCAGCCGGCCATTCCCAGCCACAGGCCACAAAAAACAAACCACGGCCCTTCTCCTTGGAAAACAGAACTCACACACCCTGCTTCTGGCTGGCAGATTGCAGGAGACACTTGGCTCTATCAAACCAGACCGACTCGGCACTGGTGCCACTTTTCATCTGGGAACCATCCTGCGTATGGTGGATTTTCAGGAGCCAGCCGGCCACTCCCAGCCACAGGCCCCCAAACACAAACCACGGCCCTTTTTTCCAGGAAGTAAAACTGACCTGCCCATCTTCTGGCTGGCAGATTGCAGGAGCCTCTTGGCTCTATCAAACCAGCCCGACTTGGCACTGGTGCCACCTTTCATCTGGGAACAATCCTGCGTGTCGTGGATTTTCAGGAGCCAGCCGGCCACTACCAGCCACAGGCCCCCAAACACAAACTACGGCCCTTTTCCCTGGAAGTAAAACTGACCTGCCCATCTTCTGGCTGGCAGATTGCAGGAGGCACTTGGCTCTATCAAAGCAGCCCGTCTCGGCACTATTGCCAGCTTGGGTCTGGTGACTGTCCTGCGCGGCGTGGATTTTAAGGAGCCAGCCGGCCATTCCCAGCCACAGGCCACAAAAAACAAACCACGGCCCTTCTCCTTGGAAAACAGAACTCACACACCCTGCTTCTGGCTGGCAGATTGCAGGAGACACTTGGCTCTATCAAACCAGCCCAACTAGGCACTGATGCCACCTTTCATCTGGGAACCATCCTGCGTATGGTGGATTTTCAGGAGCCAGCCGGCCACTCCCACCCACAGGCCCCCAAACAAAAACCATGGCCCTTTTCCCTGGAAGTAAAACTGACCTTCCCATCCCCTGGCTGGCAGATTGCAGGAGCCACGTGGCTCTATCAAACAAGCCCGACTCGGCACTGGTGCCCGCTTGTGTCTGGTGACCGTCCTGCGCGGCGTGGATTTTAAGGTGCCAGCCGGCCATTCCCAGCCACAGGCCCCAAAAAATAAACCACGGCCCTTTTCCCTGGAAGTAAAACTGACCTGCCCATCTTCTGGCTGGCAGATTGCAGGAGCCACTTGGTACCATCAAAACAGCCCGACTCGGCACTGGTGCCACATTTCATCTGGGAACCATCCTGCATATCGTGGATTTTCAGGAGCCAGCCGGCCACTCCCAGCCACAGGCCCCAAAACACAAAGTACGACCATTTTCCCTGGAAAACAAAACTCACACACCACGCTTCTGGCTGGCAGATTGCAGGAGACACTTGGCTCTATCAAACCAGCCCGACTCGGCCCTAGTGCAACCTTTCATCTGGGAGCCATCCTGTGTATCGTGGATTTTCAGAAGCCAGCCGGCCACTCCCAGCCACAGGCCCCCAAACACAAACTACGGCCCTTTTCCCTGGAAGTAAAACTCACCCATCCCGCTTCTGGCTTGCAGATTGCAGGAGACACTTGGCTCTATCAAACCAGCCCAACTCGGCACTGGTGCCACCATTCATCTGGGAACCATCCTGCGAATCGTGGATATTCAGGAGCTAGCTGGAAACTCCAGGCCTCAGGCCCCCAAACACAAACTACGGCCCTTTTCCGTGGAAGTAAAACTGACCTGCCCATCTTCTGGCTGGCAGATTGCAGGAGCCACTTGGCTCTATCAAACCAGCCCGATCGGCACTGGTGCCCCCTTGCGTCTGGGAACCATCCTGCGCGGCGTGGATTTTTAGGAGCCAGCCGGCCACTCCCAGCCACAGGCCCCAGAAAAAAAACCACGCCGCTTTTCCCTGGCAAACAAAACTCACCCACCCCACTTCTGGCTGGCAGATTGCAGGCGGCACTTGGCTCTATCAAACCAGCCCGACTCGGCACTGGTGCCCCCTTGGGTCTGGGAACCATCCTGCGTATCGTGGATTTTCAGGAGCCAGCGGGCCACTCCCAGCCACAGGCCCCCAAACAAAAAATACGGCCCTTTGCACTGATAGTAACGCTGACCTGCCCATCTTCGGGCTGGCAGATTGCAGGAGCCACTTGGTACTATCCAACCAGACCCACTTGGCACTGGTGCCACCTTTCATCGGGGAACCATCTTGCGTATCGTGGATTTTCAGGACCCTGCCGGCCTCTCCCAGCCGCAGGCCCCCAAACACAAACCACGGCCCTTTTCCCTCGAAAAAACTCAGCTGCCCGGGTTCTAGATGGTAGATTGCAGGAGCCCCTTTGTACTATCAGACCAGTCCGACTTGGCAGTGGTGCCACCTTGGGTCTGGGAATCATCCTGCGTCTCGTGGATTTTCAGGAGCCAGCCGGCCACTCCCAGCCACAGGCTCCCAAACACAAACCATGGCCCTTTTCACTGGCAAACAAAAGTAACCCGCCACGCTTCTGCCTGGCAGATTGCAGGAGCCACTTGGCTCCATCAAACCAGCTCGCGTCGGCACTGGTGCCCCCTTGGGTTTGGGAATCATCCTGCGTATCGTGGATTTTCAGGAGCCAGCTGGCCACTCCCAGCCACAGGCCCCCAAACACAAACTACGGCCGTTTTCCCTGGAAGTAAAACTGACCTGCCCATCTTCTGGCTGGCAGATTGCAGGAGCCACTTGGCTCTATCAAAACAGCCCGACTCGGCAGTGGTGGCACATTTCATCTGGGAACCATCCTGCGTATCATGGATTTTCAGGATCCAGCCGGCCACTCCAAGCCACAGGCCCCCAACACAAACCACGGTCCTTTTCCCCGGCAAACAAAACTCATCCGCCCCGCTTCTGGCTGGGAGATTGCAGGAGCCTCTTGGCTCTATCAAACCAGCCCGACTCGGCACTGGTGCCACCTTTCATCTGGGAACCATCCTGCGTATCGTGGATTTTGTGGAGCCAGACGGCCTTTCCCAGCCACAGGCCCCCAAACACAAACTACTGCCCTTTTCCCTGGAATTAACACAGACTTGACCATCTTCTGGCTGGCAGATTGCAGGAGCCACTTGGCTCTATCAAACCAGCCCGGCTTGGCACTCGTGCCACCTTTCATCTGGGAACCATCCTACGTATCGTGGATTTTCAGGAGCCAGCCGGCCACTCCCACCCACAGGCCCCCAAACACAAACTAGGACCATTTTCACTTGCAAACAAAACTAACCCACCCCGCTTCTGGCTGGCAGATTGCAGGAGCCACTTGGCTCTATCAAACCAGCCCGACTCGGCACTGGTGCCACCTTTCATCTGGGAACCATCCTGCGTATCGTGGATTTTCAGGAGCCAGCCAGACATTTCCAGCCACAGGACCACGAAAGCAAACCACGGCCCTTTTCCCTGGCAAACAAAACTCACACACCACGCTTCTGGCTGGCAGATTGCAGGAGACACTTGGCTCTATCAAACCAGCCGGACTCGGCCCTAGTGCAACCTTTCATCTGGGAGCCATCCTGCGTATCGTGGATTTTCAGGAGCCAGCTAGCCACTCCCAGCCACAGGCCCCCAAACAAAAAATATGGCCCTTTTCCCTGGAAGTAAAACTGACCTGCCCATCTTCTTGCTGGCAGATTGCAGGAGGCACTTGGCTCTATCAAAGCAGCCCGACTTGGCACTATTGCCAGCTTGGGTCTGGTGACTGTCCTGCGAGGCGTGGATTTTAAGGAGCCAGCCGGCCATTCCCAGCCACAGGCCACAAAAAACAAACCACGGCCCTTCTCCTTGGAAAACAGAACTCACACACCCTGCTTCTGGCTGGCAGATTGCAGGAGACACTTGGCTCTATCAAACCAGCCCAACTAGGCACTGATGCCACCTTTCATCTGGGAACCATCCTGCGTATGGTGGATTTTCAGGAGCCAGCCGGCCACTCCCACCCACAGGCCCCCAAACAAAAACCATGGCCCTTTTCCCTGGAAGTAAAACTGACCTTCCCATCCCCTGGCTGGCAGATTGCAGGAGCCACGTGGCTCTATCAAACAAGCCCGACTCGGCACTGGTGCCCGCTTGTGTCTGGTGACCGTCCTGCGCGGCGTGGATATTAAGGTGCCAGCCGGCCATTCCCAGCCACAGGCCCCAAAAAATAAACCACGGCCCTTTTCCCTGGAAGTAAAACTGACCTGCCCATCTTCTGGCTGGCAGATTGCAGGAGCCACTTGGTACCATCAAAACAGCCCGACTCGGCACTGGTGCCACATTTCATCTGGGAACCATCCTGCATATCGTGGATTTTAAGGAGCCAGCCGGCCACTCCCAGCCACAGGCCCCAAAACACAAAGTACGACCATTTTCCCTGGCAAACAAAACTCACACACCACGCTTCTGGCTGGCAGATTGCAGGAGACACTTGGCTCTATCAAACCAGCCCGACTCGGCCCTAGTGCAACCTTTCATCTGGGAGCCATCCTGTGTATCGTGGATTTTCAGAAGCCAGCCGGCCACTCCCAGCCACAGGCCCCCAAACACAAACTACGGCCCTTTTCCCTGGAAGTAAAACTCACCCATCCCGCTTCTGGCTTGTAGATTGCAGGAGACACTTGGCTCTATCAAACCAGCCCAACTCGGCACTGGTGCCACCTTTCATCGGGGAACCATCCTGCGAATCGTGGATATTCAGGAGCTAGCTGGAAACTCCAGGCCTCAGGCCCCCAAACACAAACTACGGCCCTTTTCCGTGGAAGTAAAACTGACCTGCCCATCTTCTGGCTGGCAGATTGCAGGAGGCACTTGGCTCTATCAAAAAAGCCCGACTTGTCACTGGTGCTACCTTTCATCCGGGAACCATCCTCCATATCGTGGATTTTAAGGAGCCAGCCGGCCTCTCCCAGCCACAGGCCCCCAAACACAAACTACGGCCCTTTTCCCTGGAAGTAAAACTGACCTGCCCATCTTCTGGCTGGCAGATTGCAGGAGGCACTTGGCTCTATCAAAGCAGCCCGACTTGGCACTATTGCCATCTTGGGTCTGGGGAACGTCCTGCGCGGCATGGATTTTAAGGAGCCAGCCGGCCATTCCCAGCCACAGGCCACAAAAAACAAACCATGGCCCTTCTCCATGGAAAACAGAACTCACACACCCTGCTTCTGGCTGGCAGATTGCAGGAGACACTTGGCTCTATCAAACCAGCCCAACTAGGCACTGGTGCCACCTTTCATCTGAGAACCATCCTGCGTATGGTGGATTTTCAGGAGCCAGCCGGCCACTCCCACCCACAGGCCCCCAAACACAAACCATGGCGCTTTTCCCTGGAAGTAAAACTGACATTCCCATCCCCTGGCTGGCAGATTGCAGGAGCCACATGGCTCTATAAAACCAGCCCGACTTGGCACTGGTGCCCGCTTGTGTCTGGTGACCGTCCTGCGCGGCGTGGATTTTAAGGTGCCAGCCGGCCATTCCCAGCCACAGGCCCCAAAAAATAAACCACGGCCCTTTTCCCTGGAAGTAAAACTGACCTGCCCATCTTCTGGCTGGCAGATTGCAGGAGCCACTTGGTACTATCAAAACAGCCCGACTCGGCACTGGTGCCACCTTTCATCTGGGAACCATCCTGCATATCGTGGATTTTAAGGAGCCAGCCGGCCACTCCCAGCCACAGGCCCCGAAACACAAACCACGACCCTTTTCCCTGGAAGTAAAACTGACCTGCCCATCTTCTGGCTGGCAGATTGCAGGAGCCACTTGGCTCTATCAAACCAGCCCGATCGGCACTGGTGCCCCCTTGCGTCTGGGAACCATCCTGCGCGGCGTGGATTTTTAGGAGCCAGCCGGCCACTCCCAGCCACAGGCCCCAGAAAAAAAACCACGCCGCTTTTCCCTGGCAAACAAAACTCACCCACCCCACTTCTGGCTGGCAGATTGCAGGCGGCACTTGGCTCTATCAAACCAGCCCGACTCGGCACTGGTGCCCCCTTGGGTCTGGGAACCATCCTGCGTATCGTGGATTTTCAGGAGCCAGCGGGCCACTCCCAGCCACAGGCCCCCAAACAAAAAATACGGCCCTTTGCCCTGATAGTAACGCTGACCTGCCCATCTTCGGGCTGGCAGATTGCAGGAGCCACTTGGTACTATCCAACCAGACCCACTTGGCACTGGTGCCACCTTTCATCGGGGAACCATCTTGCGTATCGTGGATTTTCAGGAGCCTGCCGGCCTCTCCCAGCCGCAGGCCCCCAAACACAAACCACGGCCCTTTTCCCTCGAAAAAACTCAGCTGCCCGGGTTCTAGATGGTAGATTGCAGGAGCCCCTTTGTACTATCAGACCAGTCCGACTTGGCAGTGGTGCCACCTTGGGTCTGGGAATCATCCTGCGTCTCGTGGATTTTCAGGAGCCAGCCGGCCACTCCCAGCCACAGGCTCCCAAACACAAACCATGGCCCTTTTCACTGGCAAACAAAAGTAACCCGCCACGCTTCTGCCTGGCAGATTGCAGGAGCCACTTGGCTCCATCAAACCAGCTCGCGTCGGCACTGGTGCCCCCTTGGGTTTGGGAATCATCCTGCGTATCGTGGATTTTCAGGAGCCAGCTGGCCACTCCCAGCCACAGGCCCCCAAACACAAACTACGGCCGTTTTCCCTGGAAGTAAAACTGACCTGCCCATCTTCTGGCTGGCAGATTGCAGGAGCCACTTGGCTCTATCAAAACAGCCCGACTCGGCAGTGGTGGCACATTTCATCTGGGAACCATCCTGCGTATCGTGGATTTTCAGGATCCAGCCGGCCACTCCAAGCCACAGGCCCCCAACACAAACCACGGTCCTTTTCCCCGGCAAACAAAACTCATCCGCCCCGCTTCTGGCTGGGAGATTGCAGGAGCCTCTTGGCTCTATCAAACCAGCCCGACTCGGCACTGGTGCCACCTTTCATCTGGGAACCATCCTGCGTATCGTGGATTTTGTGGAGCCAGACGGCCTTTCCCAGCCACAGGCCCCCAAACACAAACTACTGCCCTTTTCCCTGGAATTAACACAGACTTGACCATCTTCTGGCTGGCAGATTGCAGGAGCCACTTGGCTCTATCAAACCAGCCCGGCTTGGCACTGGTGCCACCTTTCATCTGGGAACCATCCTACGTATCGTGGATTTTCAGGAGCCAGCCGGCCACTCCCACCCACAGGCCCCCAAACACAAACTAGGACCATTTTCACTTGCAAACAAAACTAACCCACCCCGCTTCTGGCTGGCAGATTGCAGGAGACACTTGGCTCTATCAAACCAGCCCGACTCGGCACTGGTGCCACCTTTCATCTGGGAACCATCCTGCGTATCGTGGATTTTCAGGAGCCAGCCAGACATTTCCAGCCACAGGACCACGAAAGCAAACCACGGCCCTTTTCCCTGGCAAACAAAACTCACACACCACGCTTCTGGCTGGCAGAATGCAGGAGACACTTGGCTCTATCAAACCAGCCGGACTCGGCCCTAGTGCAACCTTTCATCTGGGAGCCATCCTGCGTATCGTGGATTTTCAGGAGCCAGCTAGCCACTCCCAGCCACAGGCCCCCAAACAAAAAATATGGCCCTTTTCCCTGGAAGTAAAACTGACCTGCCCATCTTCTTGCTGGCAGATTGCAGGAGCCACATGGCTCTATCAAACCAGCCAGACTAGGCACTGGTGCCACCTTTCATCTGGGAACCATCGTGCGAATCGTGGATTTTCAGGAGGTAGCTGGAAACTCCAGGCCTCAGGCCCCCAAACACAAACTACGGCCCTTTTCCTTGGAAGTAAAACTGACCTGCCCATCTACTAGCTGGCAGATTGCAGGAGCCACTTGCCTCTATCAAACCAGCCTGACTTTGCACTGGTGCCACCTTTCATCTGGGAACCATCCTGCCTATCGTGGATTTTCAGGAGCCAGCCGGCCACTCCCAGCCACAGGGCCCCAACAAAAACTACGGCCTATTTCCCTGGAAGTAAAACTGACCGGCCCATCTTCTGGCTGGCAGATTGTAGGAGACACATGGCTCTATCAAACCAGTTCGACTTGGCACTGGAGCCACCTTTCATCTGGGAACCTTTCTGCGTTTCGTGGATTTTCAGGAGCCAGCCGGCCAATCCCAGCCACAGGCTCCCAGAAAACAAACCACGGCCCTTTTCCCTGGCACACAAAACTCACCTGCCCCGCTACTGGCTGGCAGATTGCAGGAGCCACTTGGCTCTATCAAACCAGCCCAACTTGGAACTGGTGCCACCTTTCATCTGGGAACCATCCTGCGTATGAAAGATTTTCAGGAGCCAGCCGGCCACTCCCAGCCACAGGCCCCCAAACACAAACCACGACCTTTTTCCCTGGATGTAAAACTGACCTGCCCATCGTCTGGCTGGCAGATTGCAGGAGCCACTTGGCTCTATCAAACCAGCCCGGCTTGGCACTGGTGCCACCTTTCATCTGGGAACCATCCTACGTATCGTGGATTTTCAGGAGCCAGCCGGCCACTCCCACCCACAGGCCCCCAAACACAAACTAGGACCATTTTCACTTGCAAACAAAACTAACCCACCCCGCTTCTGGCTGGCAGATTGCAGGAGACACTTGGCTCTATCAAACCAGCCCGACTCGGCACTGGTGCCACCTTTCATCTGGGAACCATCCTGCGTATCGTGGATTTTCAGGAGCCAGCCAGACATTTCCAGCCACAGGACCACGAAAGCAAACCACGGCCCTTTTCCCTGGCAAACAAAACTCACACACCACGCTTCTGGCTGGCAGATTGCAGGAGACACTTGGCTCTATCAAACCAGCCGGACTCGGCCCTAGTGCAACCTTTCATCTGGGAGCCATCCTGCGTATCGTGGATTTTCAGGAGCCAGCTAGCCACTCCCAGCCACAGGCCCCCAAACAAAAAATATGGCCCTTTTCCCTGGAAGTAAAACTGACCTGCCCATCTTCTTGCTGGCAGATTGCAGGAGGCACTTGGCTCTATCAAAGCAGCCCGACTCGGCACTATTGCCAGCTTGGGTCTGGTGACTGTCCTGCGCGGCGTGGATTTTAAGGAGCCAGCCGGCCATTCCCAGCCACAGGCCACAAAAAACAAACCACGGCCCTTCTCCTTGGAAAACAGAACTCACACACCCTGCTTCTGGCTGGCAGATTGCAGGAGACACTTGGCTCTATCAAACCAGCCCAACTAGGCACTGATGCCACCTTTCATCTGGGAACCATCCTGCGTATGGTGGATTTTCAGGAGCCAGCCGGCCACTCCCACCCACAGGCCCCCAAACAAAAACCATGGCCCTTTTCCCTGGAAGTAAAACTGACCTTCCCATCCCCTGGCTGGCAGATTGCAGGAGCCACGTGGCTCTATCAAACAAGCCCGACTCGGCACTGGTGCCCGCTTGTGTCTGGTGACCGTCCTGCGCGGCGTGGATTTTAAGGTGCCAGCCGGCCATTCCCAGCCACAGGCCCCAAAAAATAAACCACGGCCCTTTTCCCTGGAAGTAAAACTGACCTGCCCATCTTCTGGCTGGCAGATTGCAGGAGCCACTTGGTACCATCAAAACAGCCCGACTCGGCACTGGTGCCACATTTCATCTGGGAACCATCCTGCATATCGTGGATTTTAAGGAGCCAGCCGGCCACTCCCAGCCACAGGCCCCAAAACACAAAGTACGACCATTTTCCCTGGCAAACAAAACTCACACACCACGCTTCTGGCTGGCAGATTGCAGGAGACACTTGGCTCTATCAAACCAGCCCGACTCGGCCCTAGTGCAACCTTTCATCTGGGAGCCATCCTGTGTATCGTGGATTTTCAGAAGCCAGGCGGCCACTCCCAGCCACAGGCCCCCAAACACAAACTACGGCCCTTTTCCCTGGAAGTAAAACTCACCCATCCCGCTTCTGGCTTGTAGATTGCAGGAGACACTTGGCTCTATCAAACCAGCCCAACTCGGCACTGGTGCCACCTTTCATCGGGGAACCATCCTGCGAATCGTGGATATTCAGGAGCTAGCTGGAAACTCCAGGCCTCAGGCCCCCAAACACAAACTACGGCCCTTTTCCGTGGAAGTAAAACTGACCTGCCCATCTTCTGGCTGGCAGATTGCAGGAGGCACTTGGCTCTATCAAAAAAGCCCGACTTGTCACTGGTGCTACCTTTCATCCGGGAACCATCCTCCATATCGTGGATTTTAAGGAGCCAGCCGGCCTCTCCCAGCCACAGGCCCCCAAACACAAACTACGGCCCTTTTCCCTGGAAGTAAAACTGACCTGCCCATCTTCTGGCTGGCAGATTGCAGGAGGCACTTGGCTCTATCAAAGCAGCCCGACTCGGCACTATTGCCATCTTGGGTCTGGGGAACGTCCTGCGCGGCATGGATTTTAAGGAGCCAGCCGGCCATTCCCAGCCACAGGCCACAAAAAACAAACCATGGCCCTTCTCCATGGAAAACAGAACTCACACACCCTGCTTCTGGCTGGCAGATTGCAGGAGACACTTGGCTCTATCAAACCAGCCCAACTAGGCACTGGTGCCACCTTTCATCTGAGAACCATCCTGCGTATGGTGGATTTTCAGGAGCCAGACGGCCACTCCCACCCACAGGCCCCCAAACACAAACCATGGCCCTTTTCCCTGGAAGTAAAACTGACATTCCCATCCCCTGGCTGGCAGATTGCAGGAGCCACATGGCTCTATAAAACCAGCCCGACTCGGCACTGGTGCCCGCTTGTGTCTGGTGACCGTCCTGCGCGGCGTGGATTTTAAGGTGCCAGCCGGCCATTCCCAGCCACAGGCCCCAAAAAATAAACCACGGCCCTTTTCCCTGGAAGTAAAACTGACCTGCCCATCTTCTGGCTGGCAGATTGCAGGAGCCACTTGGTACTATCAAAACAGCCCGACTCGGCACTGGTGCCACCTTTCATCTGGGAACCATCCTGCATATCGTGGATTTTAAGGAGCCAGCCGGCCACTCCCAGCCACAGGCCCCGAAACACAAACCACGACCCTTTTCCCTGGAAGTAAAACTGACCTGCCCATCTTCTGGCTGGCAGATTGCAGGAGCCACTTGGCTCTATCAAACCAGCCCGATCGGCACTGGTGCCCCCTTGCGTCTGGGAACCATCCTGCGCGGCGTGGATTTTTAGGAGCCAGCCGGCCACTCCCAGCCACAGGCCCCAGAAAAAAAACCACGCCGCTTTTCCCTGGCAAACAAAACTCACCCACCCCACTTCTGGCTGGCAGATTGCAGGCGGCACTTGGCTCTATCAAACCAGCCCGACTCGGCACTGGTGCCCCCTTGGGTCTGGGAACCATCCTGCGTATCGTGGATTTTCAGGAGCCAGCGGGCCACTCCCAGCCACAGGCCCCCAAACAAAAAATACGGCCCTTTGCCCTGATAGTAACGCTGACCTGCCCATCTTCGGGCTGGCAGATTGCAGGAGCCACTTGGTACTATCCAACCAGACCCACTTGGCACTGGTGCCACCTTTCATCGGGGAACCATCTTGCGTATCGTGGATTTTCAGGAGCCTGCCGGCCTCTCCCAGCCGCAGGCCCCCAAACACAAACCACGGCCCTTTTCCCTCGAAAAAACTCAGCTGCCCGGGTTCTAGATGGTAGATTGCAGGAGCCCCTTTGTACTATCAGACCAGTCCGACTTGGCAGTGGTGCCACCTTGGGTCTGGGAATCATCCTGCGTCTCGTGGATTTTCAGGAGCCAGCCGGCCACTCCCAGCCACAGGCTCCCAAACACAAACCATGGCCCTTTTCACTGGCAAACAAAAGTAACCCGCCACGCTTCTGCCTGGCAGATTGCAGGAGCCACTTGGCTCCATCAAACCAGCTCGCGTCGGCACTGGTGCCCCCTTGGGTTTGGGAATCATCCTGCGTATCGTGGATTTTCAGGAGCCAGCTGGCCACTCCCAGCCACAGGCCCCCAAACACAAACTACGGCCGTTTTCCCTGGAAGTAAAACTGACCTGCCCATCTTCTGGCTGGCAGATTGCAGGAGCCACTTGGCTCTATCAAAACAGCCCGACTCGGCAGTGGTGGCACATTTCATCTGGGAACCATCCTGCGTATCGTGGATTTTCAGGATCCAGCCGGCCACTCCAAGCCACAGGCCCCCAACACAAACCACGGTCCTTTTCCCCGGCAAACAAAACTCATCCGCCCCGCTTCTGGCTGGGAGATTGCAGGAGCCTCTTGGCTCTATCAAACCAGCCCGACTCGGCACTGGTGCCACCTTTCATCTGGGAACCATCCTGCGTATCGTGGATTTTGTGGAGCCAGACGGCCTTTCCCAGCCACAGGCCCCCAAACACAAACTACTGCCCTTTTCCCTGGAATTAACACAGACTTGACCATCTTCTGGCTGGCAGATTGCAGGAGCCACTTGGCTCTATCAAACCAGCCCGGCTTGGCACTCGTGCCACCTTTCATCTGGGAACCATCCTACGTATCGTGGATTTTCAGGAGCCAGCCGGCCACTCCCACCCACAGGCCCCCAAACACAAACTAGGACCATTTTCACTTGCAAACAAAACTAACCCACCCCGCTTCTGGCTGGCAGATTGCAGGAGCCACTTGGCTCTATCAAACCAGCCCGACTCGGCACTGGTGCCACCTTTCATCTGGGAACCATCCTGCGTATCGTGGATTTTCAGGAGCCAGCCAGACATTTCCAGCCACAGGACCACGAAAGCAAACCACGGCCCTTTTCCCTGGCAAACAAAACTCACACACCACGCTTCTGGCTGGCAGATTGCAGGAGACACTTGGCTCTATCAAACCAGCCGGACTCGGCCCTAGTGCAACCTTTCATCTGGGAGCCATCCTGCGTATCGTGGATTTTCAGGAGCCAGCTAGCCACTCCCAGCCACAGGCCCCCAAACAAAAAATATGGCCCTTTTCCCTGGAAGTAAAACTGACCTGCCCATCTTCTTGCTGGCAGATTGCAGGAGCCACATGGCTCTATCAAACCAGCCAGACTAGGCACTGGTGCCACCTTTCATCTGGGAACCATCGTGCGAATCGTGGATTTTCAGGAGCTAGCTGGAAACTCCAGGCCTCAGGCCCCCAAACACAAACTACGGCCCTTTTCCTTGGAAGTAAAACTGACCTGCCCATCTACTAGCTGGCAGATTGCAGGAGCCACTTGCCTCTATCAAACCAGCCTGACTTTGCACTGGTGCCACCTTTCATCTGGGAACCATCCTGCCTATCGTGGATTTTCAGGAGCCAGCCGGCCACTCCCAGCCACAGGGCCCCAACAAAAACTACGGCCTATTTCCCTGGAAGTAAAACTGACCGGCCCATCTTCTGGCTGGCAGATTGTAGGAGACACATGGCTCTATCAAACCAGTTCGACTTGGCACTGGAGCCACCTTTCATCTGGGAACCTTTCTGCGTTTCGTGGATTTTCAGGAGCCAGCCGGCCAATCCCAGCCACAGGCTCCCAGAAAACAAACCACGGCCCTTTTCCCTGGCACACAAAACTCACCTGCCCCGCTACTGGCTGGCAGATTGCAGGAGCCACTTGGCTCTATCAAACCAGCCCAACTTGGAACTGGTGCCACCTTTCATCTGGGAACCATCCTGCGTATGAAAGATTTTCAGGAGCCAGCCGGCCACTCCCAGCCACAGGCCCCCAAACACAAACCACGACCCTTTTCCCTGGATGTAAAACTGACCTGCCCATCGTCTGGCTGGCAGATTGCAGGAGCCACTTGGTACTATCAAACCAGCCCGACTCGACACTGGTGCCACCTTTCATCTGGGAATCATCCTGCGTATCGTGGATTTTCAGGAGCCAGCCGGCCACTCCAAGCCACAGGCCCCCAAACACAAACCACGGCCCTTTTCCCTGGAAGTAAAACTGACCTGCCCATCTTCTGGCTGGCAGATTGCAGGAGTCACTTGGCTCTATCAAACCAGCCCGACTCGGCACTCTTGCCCACTTGGTTCTTGTGACCGTCCTGCGCGGCGTGGATTTTCAGGAGCCAGCCGGGCACTCCCAGCCACAGGCCCCCAAACACAATCTATGGTTCTTTTCCCTGGAAGTAAAAGTGACCTGCCCATCTCCTGGCTGGCAGATTGCAGGAGCCACTTGGCTCTATCAAACCAGCCCGATCGGCACTGGTGCCCCCTTGGGTCTGGGAACCATCCTGCGCGGCGTGGATTTTCAGGAGCCAGCCGGCCACTCCCAGCCACAGGCCCCAGAAAAAAAAACCACGGCCCTTTTCCCTGGCAAGCACAACTCACCCAACCCGCTTCTGGCTGGCAGATTGCAGGAGCCACTTGGCTCTATCAAACCAGCCCGACTCGGCACTGGTGCCCGCTTGTGTCTGGTGACCGTCCTGCGCGGCGTGGATTTTAAGGTGCCAGCCGGCCATTCCCAGCCACAGGCCCCAAAAAATAAACCACGGCCCTTCTCCCTGGAAAAAAAACCTCACCCACCCTGCTTCTGGCTTGTAGATTGCAGGAGACACTTGGCTCTATCAAACCAGACCGACTCGGCACTGGTGCCACCTTTCATCTGGGAAGCATCCTGCGTATGGTGGATTTTCAGGAGCCAGCAGGCCACTCCCAGCCACAGGCCCCCAAACACAAACTACGGCCCTTTTCCCTGGAAGTAAAACTGACCTGCCCATCTTCTGGCTGGCAGATTGCAGGAGCCAATTGGCTCTATCAAACCAGCCCAACTTGGAACTGGTGCCCCCTTTGGTCTGGGAACCACCCTGCGCAGCGTGGATTTTAAGGAGCCAGCCGGCCATTCCCAGCCAAAGGCCCCAGAAAACAAACCACGGCCCTTTTCCCTGGCAAACAAAACTCACCCGCCCCGCTACTGGCTGGAAGATTGCAAGAGCCACTTGGCTCTATCAAATCAGCCCGACTCGGCACTGGTGCCACCTTTCATCTGGGAACCATTTTGCGAATCGTGGATTTTCAGGAGGCAGCCGGCCAGTCCCAGCCAAAGACCACTGAGCACAAACCACGGCCCTTTTCCCTGGAAGTAAAACTGACCTGCCCATCTTCTGGCTGGCAGATTGCAGGAGCCACTTGTTACTATCAAACCAGCAGACTTGGCAGTGGTGCCATATTGGGTCTGGGAATCATCCAGCGTATCGTGGATTTTCATGAGCCAGCAGGCCACTCCCAGCCACAGGCCCACAAACACAAACCACGGCCCTTTTCCCTGGATGTAAAACGGACCTCCCGATCTTCAGGCTGGCAGATTGCAGGAGCCACATGTCTCTATCAAACCAGCCCACCTCGGCACTGGTGCCACCTTTCATCTGGGAACCATCCTGTGTATCGGGGATTTTCAGGAGCCAGGCGGCCACTCCCAGCCACCCTCCGCCAAAAAAAATCTACAGCCCTATTCCGTGGAAGTAAAACTTAGCTGCCCATCTTCTGGCTGGCAGATTGCAGGAGCCACTTGGCTCTATCAAACCAGCCCGACTCAGCACTGGTGCCCGCTTGTGTCTGGTGACTGTCCTGCGCGACGTGGATTTTAAGGAGCCAGCCGGCCATACCCAGCCACAGGCCCCAAAGAACAAACCACGGCCCTTCCCCCTGGAAAACAAAACTCACCCACCCCACTTCTGGCTGGCAGATTGCAGGAGACACTTGGCTCTATCAAACCAGACCGACTCGGCACTGGTGCCACTTTTCATCTGGGAACCATCCTGCGTATGGTGGATTTTCAGGAGCCAGCCGGCCACTCCCAGCCACAGGCCCCCAAACACAAACCACGGCCCTTTTTTCCAGGAAGTAAAACTGACCTGCCCATCTTCTGGCTGGCAGATTGCAGGAGCCTCTTGGCTCTATCAAACCAGCCCGACTTGGCACTGGTGCCACCTTTTATCTGGGAACAATCCTGCGTGTCGTGGATTTTCAGGAGCCAGCCGGCCACTACCAGCCACAGGCCCCCAAACACAAACTACGGCCCTTTTCCCTGGAAGTAAAACTGACCTGCCCATCTTCTGGCTGGCAGATTGCAGGAGGCACTTGGCTCTATCAAAGCAGCCCGTCTCGGCACTATTGCCAGCTTGGGTCTGGTGACTGTCCTGCGCGGCGTGGATTTTAAGGAGCCAGCCGGCCATTCCCAGCCACAGGCCACAAAAAACAAACCACGGCCCTTCTCCTTGGAAAACAGAACTCACACACCCTGCTTCTGGCTGGCAGATTGCAGGAGACACTTGGCTCTATCAAACCAGCCCAACTAGGCACTGATGCCACCTTTCATCTGGGAACCATCCTGCGTATGGTGGATTTTCAGGAGCCAGCCGGCCACTCCCACCCACAGGCCCCCAAACAAAAACCATGGCCCTTTTCCCTGGAAGTAAAACTGACCTTCCCATCCCCTGGCTGGCAGATTGCAGGAGCCACGTGGCTCTATCAAACAAGCCCGACTCGGCACTGGTGCCCGCTTGTGTCTGGTGACCGTCCTGCGCGGCGTGGATTTTAAGGTGCCAGCCGGCCATTCCCAGCCACAGGCCCCAAAAAATAAACCACGGCCCTTTTCCCTGGAAGTAAAACTGACCTGCCCATCTTCTGGCTGGCAGATTGCAGGAGCCACTTGGTACCATCAAAACAGCCCGACTCGGCACTGGTGCCACATTTCATCTGGGAACCATCCTGCATATCGTGGATTTTCAGGAGCCAGCCGGCCACTCCCAGCCACAGGCCCCAAAACACAAAGTACGACCATTTTCCCTGGCAAACAAAACTCACACACCACGCTTCTGGCTGGCAGATTGCAGGAGACACTTGGCTCTATCAAACCAGCCCGACTCGGCCCTAGTGCAACCTTTCATCTGGGAGCCATCCTGTGTATCGTGGATTTTCAGAAGCCAGCCGGCCACTCCAAGCCACAGGCCCCCAAACACAAACTACGGCCCTTTTCCCTGGAAGTAAAACTCACCCATCCCGCTTCTGGCTTGCAGATTGCAGGAGACACTTGGCTCTATCAAACCAGCCCAACTCGGCACTGGTGCCACCATTCATCTGGGAACCATCCTGCGAATCGTGGATATTCAGGAGCTAGCTGGAAACTCCAGGCCTCAGGCCCCCTAACACAAACTACGGCCCTTTTCCGTGGAAGTAAAACTGACCTGCCCATCTTCTGGCTGGCAGATTGCAGGAGCCACTTGGCTCTATCAAACCAGCCCGATAGGCACTGGTGCCCCCTTGCGTCTGGGAACCATTCTGCGCGGCGTGGATTTTTAGGAGCCAGCCGGCCACTCCCAGCCACAGGTCCCAGAAAAAAAACCACGCCGCTTTTCCCTGGCAAACAAAACTCACCCACCCCACTTCTGGCTGGCAGATTGCAGGCGGCACTTGGCTCTATCAAACCAGCCCGATTCGGCACTGGTGCCCCCTTGGGTCTGGGAACCATCCTGCGTATCGTGGATTTTCAGGAGCCAGCGGGCCACTCCCAGCCACAGGCCCCCAAACAAAAAATACGGCCCTTTGCCCTGATAGTAACGCTGACCTGCCCATCTTCTGGCTGGCAGATTGCAGGAGCCACTTGGTACTATCCAACCAGACCCACTTGGCACTGGTGCCACCTTTCATCGGGGAACCATCCTGCGTATCGTGGATTTGCAGGAGCCTGCCGGCCTCTCCCAGCCGCAGGCCCCCAAACACAAACCACGGCCCTTTTCCCTCGAAAAAACTCAGCTGCCCGGGTTCTAGATGGTAGATTGCAGGAGCCCCTTTGTACTATCAGACCAGTCCGACTTGGCAGTGGTGCCACCTTGGGTCTGGGAATCATCCTGCGTCTCGTGGATTTTCAGGAGCCAGCCGGCCACTCCCAGCCACAGGCTCTCAAACACAAACCATGGCCCTTTTCACTGGCAAACAAAAGTAACCCGCCACGCTTCTGCCTGGCAGATTGCAGGAGCCACTTGGCTCCATCAAACCAGCTCGCGTCGGCACTGGTGCCCCCTTGGGTTTGGGAATCATCCTGCGTATCGTGGATTTTCAGGAGCCAGCTGGCCACTCCCAGCCACAGGCCCCCAAACACAAACTACGGCCGTTTTCCCTGGAAGTAAAACTGACCTGCCCATCTTCTGGCTGGCAGATTGCAGGAGCCACTTGGCTCTATCAAAACAGCCCGACTCGGCAGTGGTGGCACATTTCATCTGGGAACCATCCTGCGTATCGTGGATTTTCAGGATCCAGCCGGCCACTCCAAGCCACAGGCCCCCAACACAAACCACGGTCCTTTTCCCCGGCAAACAAAACTCATCCGCCCCGCTTCTGGCTGGGAGATTGCAGGAGCCTCTTGGCTCTATCAAACCAGCCCGACTCGGCACTGGTGCCACCTTTCATCTGGGAACCATCCTGCGTATGGTGGATTTTCAGGAGCCAGATGGCCTTTCCCAGCCACAGGCCCCCAAACACAAACTACTGCCCTTTTCCCTGGAATTAACACAGACTTGACCATCTTCTGGCTGGCAGATTGCAGGAGCCACTTGGCTCTATCAAACCAGCCCGGCTTGGCACTGGTGCCACCTTTCATCTGGGAACCATCCTACGTATCGTGGATTTTCAGGAGCCAGCCGGCCACTCCCACCCACAGGCCCCCAAACACAAACTAGGACCATTTTCACTTGCAAACAAAACTAACCCACCCCGCTTCTGGCTGGCAGATTGCAGGAGCCACTTGGCTCTATCAAACCAGCCCGACTCGGCACTGGTGCCACCTTTCATCTGGGAACCATCCTGCGTATCGTGGATTTTCAGGAGCCAGCCAGACATTTCCAGCCACAGGACCACGAAAGCAAACCACGGCCCTTTTCCCTGGCAAACAAAACTCACACACCACGCTTCTGGCTGGCAGATTGCAGGAGACACTTGGCTCTATCAAACCAGCCGGACTCGGCCCTAGTGCAACCTTTCATCTGGGAGCCATCCTGCGTATCGTGGATTTTCAGGAGCCAGCTAGCCACTCCCAGCCACAGGCCCCCAAACAAAAAATATGGCCCTTTTCCCTGGAAGTAAAACTGACCTTCCCATCCCCTGGCTGGCAGATTGCAGGAGGCACTTGGCTCTATCAAACCAGCCCAACTAGGCACTGATGCCACCTTTCATCTGGGAACCATCCTGCGTATGGTGGATTTTCAGGAGCCAGCCGGCCACTCCCACCCACAGGCCCCCAAACAAAAACCATGGCCCTTTTCCCTGGAAGTAAAACTGACCTTCCCATCCCCTGGCTGGCAGATTGCAGGAGCCACGTGGCTCTATCAAACAAGCCCGACTCGGCACTGGTGCCCGCTTGTGTCTGGTGACCGTCCTGCGCGGCGTGGATTTTAAGGTGCCAGCCGGCCATTCCCAGCCACAGGCCCCAAAAAATAAACCACGGCCCTTTTCCCTGGAAGTAAAACTGACCTGCCCATCTTCTGGCTGGCAGATTGCAGGAGCCACTTGGTACCATCAAAACAGCCCGACTCGGCACTGGTGCCACATTTCATCTGGGAACCATCCTGCATATCGTGGATTTTCAGGAGCCAGCCGGCCACTCCCAGCCACAGGCCCCCAAACACAAACTACGGCCCTTTTCCCTGGAAGTAAAACTCACCCATCCCGATTCTGGCTTGCAGATTGCAGGAGACACTTGGTACTATCAAACCAGCCCAACTCGGCACTGCTGCCACCTTTCATCGGGGAACCATCCTGCGAATCGTGGATATTCAGGAGCTAGCTGGAAACTCCAGGCCTCAGGCCCCCAAACACAAACTACGGCCCTTTTCCGTGGAAGTAAAACTGACCTGCCCATCTTCTGGCTGGCAGATTGCAGGAGGCACTTGGCTCTATCAAAAAAGCCCGACTTGTCACTGGTGCTACCTTTCATCCGGGAACCATCCTCCATATCGTGGATTTTAAGGAGCCACACGGCCTCTCCCAGCCACAGGCCCCCAAACGCAAACTACGGCCCTTTTCCCTGGAAGTAAAACTGACCTGCCCATCTTCTGGCTGGCAGATTGCAGGAGGCACTTGGCTCTATCAAACCAGCCCGACTCAGCACTATTGCCATCTTGGGTCTGGGGAACGTCCTGCGCGGCATGGATTTTAAAGAGCCAGCCGGCCATTCCCAGCCACAGGCCACAAAAAACAAACCACGGCCCTTCTCCATGGAAAACAGAACTCACACACCCTGCTTCTGGCTGGCAGATTGCAGGAGCCACTTGGCTCTATCAAACCAGCCCAACTAGGCACTGGTGCCACCTTTCATCTGGGAACCATCCTGCGTATGGTGGATTTTCAGGAGCCAGCCGGCCACTCCCACCCACAGGCCCCCAAACACAAACCATGGCCCTTTTCCCTGGAAGTAAAACTGACATTCCCATCCCCTGGCTGGCAGATTGCAGGAGCCACATGGCTCTATAAAACCAGCCCGACTCGGCACTGGTGCCCGCTTGTGTCTGGTGACCGTCCTGCGCGGCGTGGATTTTAAGGTGCCAGCCGGCCATTCCCAGCCACAGGCCCCAAAAAATAAACCACGGCCCTTTTCCCTGGAAGTAAAACTGACCTGCCCATCTTCTGGCTGGCAGATTGCAGGAGCCACTTGGTACTATCAAAACAGCCCGACTCGGCACTGGTGCCACCTTTCATCTGGGAACCATCCTGCATATCGTGGATTTTAAGGAGCCAGCCGGCCACTCCCAGCCACAGGCCCCGAAACACAAACCACGACCCTTTTCCCTGGAAGTAAAACTGACCTGCCCATCTTCTGGCTGGCAGATTGCAGGAGCCACTTGGCTCTATCAAACCAGCCCGATCGGCACTGGTGCCCCCTTGCGTCTGGGAACCATCCTGCGCGGCGTGGATTTTTAGGAGCCAGCCGGCCACTCCCAGCCACAGGCCCCAGAAAAAAAACCACGCCGCTTTTCCCTGGCAAACAAAACTCACCCACCCCACTTCTGGCTGGCAGATTGCAGGCGGCACTTGGCTCTATCAAACCAGCCCGACTCGGCACTGGTGCCCCCTTGGGTCTGGGAACCATCCTGCGTATCGTGGATTTTCAGGAGCCAGCGGGCCACTCCCAGCCACAGGCCCCCAAACAAAAAATACGGCCCTTTGCCCTGATAGTAACGCTGACCTGCCCATCTTCGGGCTGGCAGATTGCAGGAGCCACTTGGTACTATCCAACCAGACCCACTTGGCACTGGTGCCACCTTTCATCGGGGAACCATCTTGCGTATCGTGGATTTTCAGGAGCCTGCCGGCCTCTCCCAGCCGCAGGCCCCCAAACACAAACCACGGCCCTTTTCCCTCGAAAAAACTCAGCTGCCCGGGTTCTAGATGGTAGATTGCAGGAGCCCCTTTGTACTATCAGACCAGTCCGACTTGGCAGTGGTGCCACCTTGGGTCTGGGAATCATCCTGCGTCTCGTGGATTTTCAGGAGCCAGCCGGCCACTCCCAGCCACAGGCTCCCAAACACAAACCATGGCCCTTTTCACTGGCAAACAAAAGTAACCCGCCACGCTTCTGCCTGGCAGATTGCAGGAGCCACTTGGCTCCATCAAACCAGCTCGCGTCGGCACTGGTGCCCCCTTGGGTTTGGGAATCATCCTGCGTATCGTGGATTTTCAGGAGCCAGCTGGCCACTCCCAGCCACAGGCCCCCAAACACAAACTACGGCCGTTTTCCCTGGAAGTAAAACTGACCTGCCCATCTTCTGGCTGGCAGATTGCAGGAGCCACTTGGCTCTATCAAAACAGCCCGACTCGGCAGTGGTGGCACATTTCATCTGGGAACCATCCTGCGTATCGTGGATTTTCAGGATCCAGCCGGCCACTCCAAGCCACAGGCCCCCAACACAAACCACGGTCCTTTTCCCCGGCAAACAAAACTCATCCGCCCCGCTTCTGGCTGGGAGATTGCAGGAGCCTCTTGGCTCTATCAAACCAGCCCGACTCGGCACTGGTGCCACCTTTCATCTGGGAACCATCCTGCGTATGGTGGATTTTGTGGAGCCAGACGGCCTTTCCCAGCCACAGGCCCCCAAACACAAACTACTGCCCTTTTCCCTGGACTTAACACAGACTTGACCATCTTCTGGCTGGCAGATTGCAGGAGCCACTTGGCTCTATCAAACCAGCCCGGCTTGACACTGGTGCCACCTTTCATCTGGGAACCATCCTACGTATCGTGGATTTTCAGGAGCCAGCCGGCCACTCCCACCCACAGGCCCCCAAACACAAACTAGGACCATTTTCACTTGCAAACAAAACTAACCCACCCCGCTTCTGGCTGGCAGATTGCAGGAGATACTTGGCTCTATCAAACCAGCCCGACTCGGCACTGGTGCCACCTTTCATCTGGGAACCATCCTGCGTATCGTGGATTTTCAGGAGCCAGCCAGACATTTCCAGCCACAGGACCACGAAAGCAAACCACGGCCCTTTTCCCTGGCAAACAAAACTCACACACCACGCTTCTGGCTGGCAGAATGCAGGAGACACTTGGCTCTATCAAACCAGCCGGACTCGGCCCTAGTGCAACCTTTCATCTGGGAGCCATCCTGCGTATCGTGGATTTTCAGGAGCCAGCTAGCCACTCCCAGCCACAGGCCCCCAAACAAAAAATATGGCCCTTTTCCCTGGAAGTAAAACTGACCTGCCCATCTTCTTGCTGGCAGATTGCAGGAGCCACATGGCTCTATCAAACCAGCCAGACTAGGCACTGGTGCCACCTTTCATCTGGGAACCATCGTGCGAATCGTGGATTTTCAGGAGCCAGCTGGAAACTCCAGGCCTCAGGCCCCCAAACACAAACTACGGCCCTTTTCCTTGGAAGTAAAACTGACCTGCCCATCTACTAGCTGGCAGATTGCAGGAGCCACTTGCCTCTATCAAACCAGCCTGACTTTGCACTGGTGCCACCTTTCATCTGGGAACCATCCTGCCTATCGTGGATTTTCAGGAGCCAGCCGGCCACTCCCAGCCACAGGGCCCCAACAAAAACTACGGCCTATTTCCCTGGAAGTAAAACTGACCGGCCCATCTTCTGGCTGGCAGATTGCAGGAGGCACTTGGCTCTATCAAAAAAGCCCGACTTGTCACTGGTGCTACCTTTCATCCGGGAACCATCCTCCATATCGTGGATTTTAAGGAGCCAGCAGGCCTCTCCCAGCCACAGGCCCCCAAACACAAACTACGGCCCTTTTCCCTGGAAGTAAAACTGACCTGCCCATCTTCTGGCTGGCAGATTGCAGGAGGCACTTGGCTCTATCAATGCAGCCCGACTCGGCACTATTGCCAGCTTGGGTCTGTTGACTGTCCTGCGCGGCGTGGATTTTAAGGAGCCAGCCGGCCATTCCCAGCCACAGGCCACAAAAAACAAACCACGGCCCTTCTCCTTGGAAAACAGAACTCACACACCCTGCTTCTGGCTGGCAGATTGCAGGAGACACTTGGCTCTATCAAACCAGCCCGATCGGCACTGGTGCCACCTTTCATCTGGGAACCATTCCGCGTATCGTGAATTTTCAGGCGCCAGCCGGCCACTCCCAGCCAGAGGCCGCCAAAAACAAACTGCGGCCATTTTCCCTGGATGTAAAACTGACCTGCCCATCTTCTGGCTGGCAGATTGCAGGAGCCACTTGGCTCTATCAAACCAGCCCAACTAGGCACTGGTGCCACCTTTCATCTGGGAACCATCCTGCGTATGGTGGATTTTCAGGAGCCAGCCGGCCACTCCCACCCACTGGCCCCCAATCACAAACCATGGCCCTTTTCCCGGGAAGTAAAACTGACCTTCCCATCCCCTGGCTGGCAGATTGCAGGAGCCACGTGGCTCTATAAAACCAGCCCGACTCGGCACTGGTGCCCGCTTGTGTCTGGTGACCGTCCTGCGCGGCGTGGATTTTAAGGTGCCAGCCGGCCATTCCCAGCCACAGGCCCCAAAAAATAAACCACGGCCCTTTTCCCTGGAAGTAAAACTGACCTGCCCATCTTCTGGCTGGCAGATTGCAGGAGCCACTTGGTACCATCAAAACAGCCCGACTCGGCACTGGTGCCACATTTCATCTGGGAACCATCCTGCATATCGTGGATTTTAAGGAGCCAGCCGGCCACTCCCAGCCACAGGCCCCAAAACACAAACCACGGCCCTTTTCCCTGGAAGTAAAACTGACCTGCCCATCTTCTGGCTGGCAGATTGCAGGAGCCACTTGGCTCTATCAAACCAGCCCGACTCGGCACTGGTGCCACCTTTCATCTGGGAACCATCCTGCGAATCGTGGATTTTCAGGAGCCAGCCGGCCACTCCCAGCCACAGGCCCCCAAACACAAACCACGGCCTTTTTCCCTGGAAGTAAAACTGACCTGCCCATCTTCTGGCTGGCAGATTGCAGGAGCCACTTGCCTCTATCAAACCAGCCCGATCGGCACTCGTGCCCCCTTTGGTCTGGGAACCATTCTGCGCGGCGTGGATTTTCAGGAGCCAGCCGGCCACACCCGGCCACAGGCCCCCAAACACAAACTACGGCCCTTTTCCCTGGAAGTAAAACTCACCCATCCCTCCTCTGGCTGGTAGATTGCAGGAGCCACATGTCTCTATCAAACCACCCCAACTCGGCACTGGTTCCACCTTTCATCTGGGAAACATCCTGCGCGGCGTGGATTTTCAGGAGCCAGCCGGCCACTCCCACCCACAGGCCCTCGAAAAACAACCACGGCCCTTTTCCCTGGCAAATAAAACTCACCCACGCCGCTTCTGGCTGGCAGATTGCAGGAGCCAATTGGCTCTATAAAACCAGACCGACTCGGCACTGGTGCCCGCTTGTGTCTTGTGAACATCCTGCGCGGCGTGGATTTTAAAGAGCCAGCCGGCCATTCCGAGCCGCAGGCCCCAAAAAACAAACCACGGCCCTTTTCGCTGGAAGTAAAACTGACCTGCCCATCTTCTGGCTGGCAGGTTGCAGGAGCCACTTGGTACTATCATACCAGCCCGACTCGGCACTGGTGCCACCTTTCATCTGGGAAACATCCTGCGCGGCGTGGATTTTCAGGAGCCAGCCGGCCACTCCCAGCCACAGGCCCCCAAACACAAACCACGGCCCTTTTCCCTGGAAGTAAAACTGACCTGCCCATCTTCTGGCTGGCAGATTGCAGGAGCCACTTGGCTCTATCAAACCAGCCCGACTCGGCACTCTTGCCCACTTGGTTCTTGTGACCGTCCTGCGCGGCGTGGATTTTCAGGAGCCAGCCGGGCACTCCCAGCCACAGGCCCCCAAACACAATCTATGGTTCTTTTCCCTGGAACTAAAACTGACCTGCCCATCTCTTGGCTGGCAGATTGCAGGAGCCACTTGGCTCTATCAAACCAGCCCGATCGGCACTGGTGCCCCCTTGGGTCTGGGAACCATCCTGCGCGGCGTGGATTTTCAGGAGCCAGCCGGCCACTCCCAGCCACAGGCCCCAGAAAAAAAAACCACGGCCCTTTTCCCTGGCAAGCACAACTCACCCAACCTGCTTCTGGCTGGCAGATTGCAGGAGACACTTGGCTCTATCAAACCAGCCCGATCGGCACTGGTGCCCCCTTGGGTCTGGGAACCATCCTGCGCGGCGTGGATTTTCAGGAGCCAGCGGGCCACTCCCAGCCACAGGACCCAAACACAAACTACGGCCCTTTTCCCTGGAAGTAAAACTGACCTGCCCATCTTCTGGCTGGCAGATTGCAGAAGCCACTTGGCTCTATCAAACCAGCCCGACTCGGCACTGGTGCCACCTTTCATCTGGGAACCATCCTGCGTATCGTAGATTTTCAGGAGACAGCCGACCAGTCGCAGCCAAAGACCCCCGAGCACAAACCACGTGGCTTTTCCCTGGAAGTAAAACTGACCTGCCCATATTCTGGCTGGCAGATTGCAGGAGCCACTTGGCTCTATCAAACCAGCCCGACTCGGCACTTGTGCCACCTTTCATCTGGGAACCATCCTGCGTATCGTGGATTTTAAGGAGCCAGCTGGCCACTCCCAGCCACAGGCCCCCAAACACAAACCACGGCCCTTTTCCCTGGATGTAAAACTGACCTGCCCATCTTCTGGCTGGCAGATTGCAGGAGCCACTTGGTACTACCAAAACAGCCCGACTCGACACTGGTGCCACCTTTCGTCTGGGAAACATCCTGCGTATCGTGGATTTTCAGGAGCCAGCAGGCCACTCCCAGCCACAGGCCCCCAAACATAAATTATGGCCCTTTTCCCTGGAAGTAAAACTGACCTGCCCATCTTCTGGCTGGCAGATTGCAGGAGGCACTTGGCTCTATCAAACCAGCCCGACTCGGCAGTAGTGCCACCTTTCATCTAGGGGCCATCCTGCGTATCGTGGATTTGTAGGAGCCAGACGGCCACTCCCAGCCACAGGCCCCCAAACACAAACTAGGACCATTTTCACTTGCAAACAAAACTAACCCACCCCGCTTCTGGCTGGCAGATTGCAGGAGATACTTGGCTCTATCAAACCAGCCCGACTCGGCACTGGTGCCACCTTTCATCTGGGAACCATCCTGCGTATCGTGGATTTTCAGGAGCCAGCCAGACATTTCCAGCCACAGGACCACGAAAGCAAACCACGGCCCTTTTCCCTGGCAAACAAAACTCACACACCACGCTTCTGGCTGGCAGAATGCAGGAGACACTTGGCTCTATCAAACCAGCCGGACTCGGCCCTAGTGCAACCTTTCATCTGGGAGCCATCCTGCGTATCGTGGATTTTCAGGAGCCAGCTAGCCACTCCCAGCCACAGGCCCCCAAACAAAAAATATGGCCCTTTTCCCTGGAAGTAAAACTGACCTGCCCATCTTCTTGCTGGCAGATTGCAGGAGCCACATGGCTCTATCAAACCAGCCTGACTTTGCACTGGTGCCACCTTTCATCTGGGAACCATCCTGCCTATCGTGGATTTTCAGGAGCCAGCCGGCCACTCCCAGCCACAGGGCCCCAACAAAAACTACGGCCTATTTCCCTGGAAGTAAAACTGACCGGCCCATCTTCTGGCTGGCAGATTGCAGGAGGCACTTGGCTCTATCAAAAAAGCCCGACTTGTCACTGGTGCTACCTTTCATCCGGGAACCATCCTCCATATCGTGGATTTTAAGGAGCCAGCAGGCCTCTCCCAGCCACAGGCCCCCAAACACAAACTACGGCCCTTTTCCCTGGAAGTAAAACTGACCTGCCCATCTTCTGGCTGGCAGATTGCAGGAGGCACTTGGCTCTATCAATGCAGCCCGACTCGGCACTATTGCCAGCTTGGGTCTGTTGACTGTCCTGCGCGGCGTGGATTTTAAGGAGCCAGCCGGCCATTCCCAGCCACAGGCCACAAAAAACAAACCACGGCCCTTCTCCTTGGAAAACAGAACTCACACACCCTGCTTCTGGCTGGCAGATTGCAGGAGACACTTGGCTCTATCAAACCAGCCCGATCGGCACTGGTGCCACCTTTCATCTGGGAACCATTCCGCGTATCGTGAATTTTCAGGCGCCAGCCGGCCACTCCCAGCCAGAGGCCGCCAAACACAAACTGCGGCCATTTTCCCTGGATGTAAAACTGACCTGCCCATCTTCTGGCTGGCAGATTGCAGGAGCCACTTGGCTCTATCAAACCAGCCCAACTAGGCACTGGTGCCACCTTTCATCTGGGAACCATCCTGCGTATGGTGGATTTTCAGGAGCCAGCCGGCCACTCCCACCCACTGGCCCCCAATCACAAACCATGGCCCTTTTCCCGGGAAGTAAAACTGACCTTCCCATCCCCTGGCTGGCAGATTGCAGGAGCCACGTGGCTCTATAAAACCAGCCCGACTCGGCACTGGTGCCCGCTTGTGTCTGGTGACCGTCCTGCGCGGCGTGGATTTTAAGGTGCCAGCCGGCCATTCCCAGCCACAGGCCCCAAAAAATAAACCACGGCCCTTTTCCCTGGAAGTAAAACTGACCTGCCCATCTTCTGGCTGGCAGATTGCAGGAGCCACTTGGTACCATCAAAACAGCCCGACTCGGCACTGGTGCCACATTTCATCTGGGAACCATCCTGCATATCGTGGATTTTAAGGAGCCAGCCGGCCACTCCCAGCCACAGGCCCCAAAACACAAACCACGGCCCTTTTCCCTGGAAGTAAAACTGACCTGCCCATCTTCTGGCTGGCAGATTGCAGGAGCCACTTGGCTCTATCAAACCAGCCCGACTCGGCACTGGTGCCACCTTTCATCTGGGAACCATCCTGCGAATCGTGGATTTTCAGGAGCCAGCCGGCCACTCCCAGCCACAGGCCCCCAAACACAAACCACGGCCTTTTTCCCTGGAAGTAAAACTGACCTGCCCATCTTCTGGCTGGCAGATTGCAGGAGCCACTTGCCTCTATCAAACCAGCCCGATCGGCACTCGTGCCCCCTTTGTTCTGGGAACCATTCTGCGCGGCGTGGATTTTCAGGAGCCAGCCGGCCACACCCGGCCACAGGCCCCCAAACACAAACTACGGCCCTTTTCCCTGGAAGTAAAACTCACCCATCCCTCCTCTGGCTGGTAGATTGCAGGAGCCACATGTCTCTATCAAACCACCCCAACTCGGCACTGGTTCCACCTTTCATCTGGGAAACATCCTGCGCGGCGTGGATTTTCAGGAGCCAGCCGGCCACTCCCACCCACAGGCCCTCGAAAAACAACCACGGCCCTTTTCCCTGGCAAATAAAACTCACCCACGCCGCTTCTGGCTGGCAGATTGCAGGAGCCAATTGGCTCTATAAAACCAGACCGACTCGGCACTGGTGCCCGCTTGTGTCTTGTGAACATCCTGCGCGGCGTGGATTTTAAAGAGCCAGCCGGCCATTCCGAGCCGCAGGCCCCAAAAAACAAACCACGGCCCTTTTCGCTGGAAGTAAAACTGACCTGCCCATCTTCTGGCTGGCAGGTTGCAGGAGCCACTTGGTACTATCATACCAGCCCGACTCGGCACTGGTGCCACCTTTCATCTGGGAAACATCCTGCGCGGCGTGGATTTTCAGGAGCCAGCCGGCCACTCCCAGCCACAGGCCCCCAAACACAAACCACGGCCCTTTTCCCTGGAAGTAAAACTGACCTGCCCATCTTCTGGCTGGCAGATTGCAGGAGCCACTTGGCTCTATCAAACCAGCCCGACTCGGCACTCTTGCCCACTTGGTTCTTGTGACCGTCCTGCGCGGCGTGGATTTTCAGGAGCCAGCCGGGCACTCCCAGCCACAGGCCCCCAAACACAATCTATGGTTCTTTTCCCTGGAACTAAAACTGACCTGCCCATCTCTTGGCTGGCAGATTGCAGGAGCCACTTGGCTCTATCAAACCAGCCCGATCGGCACTGGTGCCCCCTTGGGTCTGGGAACCATCCTGCGCGGCGTGGATTTTCAGGAGCCAGCCGGCCACTCCCAGCCACAGGCCCCAGAAAAAAAAACCACGGCCCTTTTCCCTGGCAAGCACAACTCACCCAACCTGCTTCTGGCTGGCAGATTGCAGGAGACACTTGGCTCTATCAAACCAGCCCGACTCGGCACTGATGCCCCCTTGGGTCAGGGAATCATCCTGCGTTTCGTGGATTTTCAGGAGCCAGCGGGCCACTCCCAGCCACAGGACCCAAACACAAACTACGGCCCTTTTCCCTGGAAGTAAAACTGACCTGCCCATCTTCTGGCTGGCAGATTGCAGAAGCCACTTGGCTCTATCAAACCAGCCCGACTCGGCACTGGTGCCACCTTTCATCTGGGAACCATCCTGCGTATCGTAGATTTTCAGGAGACAGCCGACCAGTCGCAGCCAAAGACCCCCGAGCACAAACCACGTGGCTTTTCCCTGGAAGTAAAACTGACCTGCCCATATTCTGGCTGGCAGATTGCAGGAGCCACTTGGCTCTATCAAACCAGCCCGACTCGGCACTTGTGCCACCTTTCATCTGGGAACCATCCTGCGTATCGTGGATTTTAAGGAGCCAGCTGGCCACTCCCAGCCACAGGCCCCCAAACACAAACCACGGCCCTTTTCCCTGGATGTAAAACTGACCTGCCCATCTTCTGGCTGGGAGATTGCAGGAGCCACTTGGTACTACCAAAACAGCCCGACTCGACACTGGTGCCACCTTTCGTCTGGGAAACATCCTGCGTATCGTGGATTTTCAGGAGCCAGCAGGCCACTCCCAGCCACAGGCCCCCAAACATAAATTATGGCCCTTTTCCCTGGAAGTAAAACTGACCTGCCCATCTTCTGGCTGGCAGATTGCAGGAGGCACTTGGCTCTATCAAACCAGCCCGACTCGGCAGTAGTGCCACCTTTCATCTAGGGGCCATCCTGCGTATCGTGGATTTGTAGGAGCCAGACGGCCACTCCCAGCCACAGGCCCCCAAACACAAACTAGGACCATTTTCACTTGCAAACAAAACTAACCCACCCCGCTTCTGGCTGGCAGATTGCAGGAGATACTTGGCTCTATCAAACCAGCCCGACTCGGCACTGGTGCCACCTTTCATCTGGGAACCATCCTGCGTATCGTGGATTTTCAGGAGCCAGCCAGACATTTCCAGCCACAGGACCACGAAAGCAAACCACGGCCCTTTTCCCTGGCAAACAAAACTCACACACCACGCTTCTGGCTGGCAGAATGCAGGAGACACTTGGCTCTATCAAACCAGCCGGACTCGGCCCTAGTGCAACCTTTCATCTGGGAGCCATCCTGCGTATCGTGGATTTTCAGGAGCCAGCTAGCCACTCCCAGCCACAGGCCCCCAAACAAAAAATATGGCCCTTTTCCCTGGAAGTAAAACTGACCTGCCCATCTTCTTGCTGGCAGATTGCAGGAGCCACATGGCTCTATCAAACCAGCCAGACTAGGCACTGGTGTCACCTTTCATCTGGGAACCATCGTGCGAATCGTGGATTTTCAGGAGCTAGCTGGAAACTCCAGGCCTCAGGCCCCCAAACACAAACTACGGCCCTTTTCCTTGGAAGTAAAACTGACCTGCCCATCTACTAGCTGGCAGATTGCAGGAGCCACTTGCCTCTATCAAACCAGCCTGACTTTGCACTGGTGCCACCTTTCATCTGGGAACCATCCTGCCTATCGTGGATTTTCAGGAGCCAGCCGGCCACTCCCAGCCACAGGGCCCCAACAAAAACTACGGCCTATTTCCCTGGAAGTAAAACTGACCGGCCCATCTTCTGGCTGGCAGATTGCAGGAGCCACTTGTTACTATCAAACCAGCAGACTTGGCAGTGGTGCCATATTGGGTCTGAGAATCATCCAGCGTATCGTGGATTTTCATGAGCCAGCAGGCCACTCCCAGCCACAGGCCCACAAACACAAACCACGGCCCTTTTCCCTGGATGTAAAACGGACCTCCCGATCTTCAGGCTGGCAGATTGCAGGAGCCACATGTCTCTATCAAACCAGCCCACCTCGGCACTGGTGCCACCTTTCATCTGGGAACCATCCTGTGTATCGGGGATTTTCAGGAGCCAGGCGGCCACTCCCAGCCACCCTCCGCCAAAAAAAATCTACAGCCCTATTCCGTGGAAGTAAAACTTAGCTGCCCATCTTCTGGCTGGCAGATTGCAGGAGCCACTTGGCTCTATCAAACCAGCCCGACTCAGCACTGGTGCCCGCTTGTGTCTGGTGACTCTCCTGCGCGACGTGGATTTTAAGGAGCCAGCCGGTCATACCCAGCCACAGGCCCCAAAGAACAAACCACGGCCCTTCCCCCTGGAAAACAAAACTCACCCACCCCACTTCTGGCTGGCAGATTGCAGGAGACACTTGGCTCTATCAAACCAGACCGACTCGGCACTGGTGCCACTTTTCATCTGGGAACCATCCTGCGTATGGTGGATTTTCAGGAGCCAGCCGGCCACTCCCAGCCACAGGCCCCCAAACACAAACCACGGCCATTTTTTCCAGGAAGTAAAACTGACCTGCCCATCTTCTGGCTGGCAGATTGCAGGAGCCTCTTGGCTCTATCAAACCAGCCCGACTTGGCACTGGTGCCACCTTTTATCTGGGAACAATACTGCGTGTCGTGGATTTTCAGGAGCCAGCCGGCCACTACCAGCCACAGGCCCCCAAACACAAACTACGGGCCTTATCCCTGGAAGTAATACTGACCTGCCCATCTTCGGGCTGGCAGATTGCAGAAGCCACTTGGCTCTATCAAACCAGCCCGACTCGGCACTGGTGCCACCTTTCATCTGGGAACCATCCTGCGAATCGTGGATTTTCAGGAGCCAGCCGACCAGTCGCAGCCAAAGACCCCCGTTCCCAAACCACGGTGCTTTTCCCAGGAAGTAAAACTGACCTGCCCATCTTCTGGCTGGCAGATTGCAGGAGCCACTTGGTACTATCAAACCAGCCCGACTCGACACTGGTGCCACCTTTCATCTGGGAAACATCCTGCGTATCATGGATATTTAGGAGCCAGCCAGCCACTCCCAGCCACAGGCCCCAAAACAAAAATATGGCCCTTTTCCCTGGAAGTAAAACTGACCTGCCCATCTTCTGGCTGGCAGATTGCAGGAGGCACTTGGCTCTATAAAACCAGCCCGACTCGGCACTGGTGCCTCCTTTGGTCTGGGAACCGTCCTGCGCGGGGTGGAGTTTAAGTAGCCAGCAGGCCATTCCCAGCCACAGGCCCCAAAAAACAAACCTCGGCCCTTCTCCATGGAAAACAAAACTCACACACCCTGCTTCTGGCTGGCAGATTGCAGGAGACACTTGGCACTATCAAACCAGCCCGACTTGGCACTGGTGCCACCTTTCATCTGGGAACCATCCTGCGTATCGTGAATTTTCAGGAGCCAGCCGGCCACTCCCACCCAACGGCCCCCAAACACAAACTACGGCCCTTTTCCCTGGAAGTAAAACTGACCTGCCCATCTTCTGGCTGGCAGATTGCAGGAGCCACTTGGCTCTATCAAACCAGCCCGATCGGCACTGGTGCCCCCTTTGTTCTGGGAACCATCCTGCGCGGCGTGGATTTTCAGGAGCCAGCCGGCCACTCCCAGCCACAGGCCCTCGAAAAAAAACCACGGCCCTTTTCCCCGGCAAACAAAGCTCACCCACCCCGTCTCTGGCTGGCAGATTGCAGGAGCCAATTGGCTCTAGAAAACCAGCCCGACTCGGCACTGGTGCCCGTTTGTGTCTGGTGAACATCCTGCGCGGCGTGGATTTTCAGGAGCCAGCCGGCCATTCCCAGCCACAGGCCCCTAAAAAAAAACCAGGGCCCTTTTCGCTGGAAGTAAAACTGACCTGCCCATCTTCTGGCTGGCAGGTTGCAGGAGAGACTTGGTACTATCATACCAGCCCGACTCGGCACTGGTGCCACCTTTCATCTGGGAACCATCCTGCGCGGCGTGGATTTTCAGGAGCCAGCCGGCCACTCCCAGCCACAGGCCCCGAAACACAAACCACGGCCCTTTTCCCTGGAAGTAAAACTGACCTGCCCATCTTCTGGTGTGCAGATTGCAGGAGCCACTTGGCTCTATCAAACCAGCCCGACTCGGCACTGGTGCCACCTTTCATCTGAGAAACATCCTGCGCGGCGTGGATTTTCAGGAGCCAGCCGGCAACTCCCAGCCACAGGCCCTCGAAAAAAACCACGGCCCTTTTCCCTGGCAAACAAATCTCACCCGCCCCGCTTCTAGCTGGCAGATTGCAGGAGCCACATGGCTCTATCAAACCAGCCCGACTTGGCACTGGTGCTACATTTCATCTGGGAAACATCCTGCGAATCGTGGATTTTCTGGAGCCAGCCGGCCACTCCCAGCCAGAGGCCGCCAAACACAAACTGCGGCCCTTTTCCCTGGATGTAAAACTGACCTGCCCATCTTCTGGCTGGCAGATTGCAGGAGCCACTTGGCTCTATCAAACCAGCCCGACTCGATACTGATGCCACCTTTCATCTGGGAACCATCCTGCGTATCGCGGATTTTAAGGAGCCAGCCAGCCACTCCCAGCCACAGGTCCCAAACACAAACCACGGCCCTTTTCCCTGGAAGTAAAACTGACCTGCCCATCTTCTGGCTGGCAGATTGCAGGAGCCACTTGGCTCTATCAAACCAGCCCGACTTGGCCGTGGTGCCAACTTGTGTCCGGGAATCATCCGGCGTGTCGTGGATTTTCAGGAGCCAGCCGGCCACTCCCAGCAACAGGCCCCCGAAAGCAAACTACGGCCCTTTTCCCGGGAAGTAAAACTGACCTGCCCATCTTCTGGCTGGCAGATTGCAGGAGCCACATGGCTCTATCAAACCAGCCCAACTTGGCACTGGTGCTACCTTTCATCTGAGAACCATCCTGCATATCGTGGATTTTCAGGATCCAGTCGGCCACTCCCAGCCACAGGACCCCAACACAAACCACGGCCCTTTTCCCTGGCAAACAAAACTCACCCGCCCTACTTCTGGCTGGCAGATTGCAGGAGCCACATGGCTCTACCAAACCAACCCATCTCGGCACTGGTGCCCCCTTGGGTCTGGGAAACATCCTGTGTATCGTGGATTTTCAGGAGCCAGAGGACCACTCCCAGCAACAGGCCCCAAAAAACAATCCACGGCCCTTTTCCATGGAAAACAATACTCACCCACCCCGCTTCTGGCAGGCAGATTGCAGGAGACACTTGGCTCTATCAAACCAGAGCGACTCGGCACTGGTGCCACCATTCATCTGGGAACCATCCTGCGTATCGTGGATTTTCAGGAGCCAGCCGGCCACTCCCAGCCACAGGCTCCCAAAGAAAACCCATGGCCCTTTTCCCTGGAAGTAAAACTGACCTGCCCATCTTCTGGCTGGCAGATTGCAGGAGCCACTTGGCTCTATCAAACCAGCCCGACTTGGCACTGTGCCACCTTTCATCTGGGAACCATCCTGCGTATCGCGGATTTTCAGAAGCCAGCGGGTAAGTCCCCGCCACAGGCCCCCAAACACAAACCACGGCCCTTTTCCCTGGAAGTCAAACTGACCTGCACATTTTCTGGCTGGCAGATTGCAGTAGCCACTTGGCTCTATCAAACCAGCCCGACTTTGCGCTGGTGCCCCCATTCATCTGGGAACCATCCTGCGTATCGTGGATTTTCAGGAGCCAGCCGGCAACTCCCAGCCACAGACCCACAAACACAAACTACGGCCCTTTTCCCTGGAAAACAAAACTCACCCGCCCCACTTCTAGCTGGCAGATTGCAGGAGCAACTTGGCTCTATCAAAGCAGCCCGACTCCGCACTGGTGCCACCTTGGGTCTAGGAACCATCCTGCGTATCGTGGATTTTCAGGAGCCAGCGGGCCACTCCCAGCCACTCGCCCCCAAACACAAACTACGGTCCTTTTCTCTGGCAAACAAAACTCACCCGC
Source organism: Zonotrichia albicollis (assembly GCF_047830755.1). Classification (NCBI taxonomy): domain Eukaryota; kingdom Metazoa; phylum Chordata; class Aves; order Passeriformes; family Passerellidae; genus Zonotrichia; species Zonotrichia albicollis. The sequence continues at coordinate 16,628,759 of NC_133827.1, forward strand.
CCCGCTTCTGGCTGGCAGATTGCAGGAGCCACTTGGCTCTATCAAACCAGCCCGACTCGGCACTGGTGCACCCTTGGGTCTGGGAACCATCCTGCTTATCTGGATTTTCATTAGCCAGCCGGCCACTCCCAGCCACCGGCTCCCAAACACAAACTATGGCCCTTTTCCCTGGAAGTAAAACTGACCTGCCCATCTTCGGGCTGGCAGATTGCAGGAGACACATGGCTCTATCAAACCAGCCCGACTTGGCCGTGGTGCCAACTTGTATCGGGAATCATCCGGCGTGTCGTGGATTTTCAGGAGCCAGCCGGCCACTCCCAGCAACAGGCCCCCAAACAAAATCTACGGCCCTTTTCCCGGGAAGTAAAACTGACCTGCCCATCTTCTGGCTGGCAGATTGCAGGAGCCACTTGGCTCTGTCAATCCAGCCCAACTCGGCAGTGGTGCCACCTTTCATCTTGGAACCATCCTGCATATCGTGGATTTTCAGGAGCCAGTCGGCCACTCCCAGCCACAGGCCCCCAACACAAACCACGTCCCTTTTCCCTGGCAAACAAAAGTCACCCGCCCCACTTCTGGCTGGCAGATTGCAGGAGCCACATGGCTCTATCAAACCAGCCCAGCTCGGCACTGGTGCCCCCTTGGGTCTGGGAAACATCCTGTGTATCGTGGATTTTCAGAAGCCAGCCGGCAACTCCCAGCCACAGGCCCCCAAACACAAACCACGGCCCTTTTCCCTGGAAGTAAAACTGACCTGCCAAACTTCTGGCTGGCAGATTGCAGGAGCCACTTGGTACTATCAAAGCAGCCCGACTCGGCACTGGTGCCATCTTTCATCTGGGAACCATCCTGCGTATCGTGGATTTTCAGAAGCCAGCCGGCAACTCCCAGCCACAGGCCCTCAAACACAAACCACGGCCCTTTTCCCTGGAAGGAAAACTGACCTGCCCATCTTCTGGCTGGCAGATTGCAGGAGCCACATGGCTCTATCAAACCAGGCAGACTCGGCACTGGTGCCCCCTTGGGTCTGGGAACCATCCTGCGCAGCGTGGATTTTGTGGAGCCAGCCGGCCACTCCCAGCCACAAGCCCCCGAAAATAAACCACGGCCCTTTTCCCTGGCAAACAAAACTCAACTGCCCCGCTTCTGGCTGGCAGATTGCAGGAACCACCTTGCTCTATCAAACCAGCCCGACTTGGCACTGGTGCCACCTTTCATGTAGGAACCATCCTGCATATCGTGGATTTTCAGGAGCCAGCCGGCCATTCTCAGCCACAGGCCCACGAACGCAAACCACGGCCCTTTTCCCTAGCGAACCAAACTCACCCACCAAGCTTCTGGCTGGCAGATTGCAGGAACCACTTGGCTCTATCAAACCAGCCCGACTTGGCACTGGTGCCACCTTTCATCTGGGAACCATCCTGCATATCGTGGATTTTCAGGAGCCAGCCGGCCACTCCCTGCCAACGGCCCCCAAACTCAAACTAGGGCCCTTTTCCCTGGAAGTCAAACTGACCTGCCCATCTTCTGGCTGGCAGATTGCAGGAGCCATTTGTCTCTATCAAACCAGCCCGACTTCGCACTGGTGCCACCTATCATCTGGGAACCATCCTGCGTATCGTGGATGTTCAGGAGCCGGCCGGCCACTACCAGCCACCTGCTCCCAAACACAATCTATGGACCTTTTCCCTGGAAGTAAAACTGACCTGCCCATCTTCTGGCTGGCAGATTACAGGAGCCACATGGCTCTATCAAACCAGCCCGACTTGGCACTGGTGCTACCTTTCATCTGGGAACCATTCTGCATATCGCGGATTTTCAGGAGCCAGCCGGACACGCCCAGCCACAGGCCCTCAAAGACAAACCAGGGCCATTTTCCCTGGAAAACAAAACTCACCCACCCCTCTTCTGGCTGGCAGATTGCAGGAGCCACATGGCTCTATCAAACCAGCCCGACTCGGCACTGGTGCCCCCTTGAGTCTGGAAAACATCCAGCGCGGCGTGGATTTTAAGGAGCCAGCCGGCCACTACCAGCCACAGGACCCCGAAAATAAACCACGGCCCTTTTCCCTGGAAAACCAAACTCACCCACCCCGCTTCTAGCTGGCAGATTGCAGGAGCCACCTTGCTCTATGAAACCAGCCCGACTCGCACTGGTGCCACCTTTCATCTGGGAACCATCCTGCCTATCGTGGATTTTCAGGAGCCAGGCGGCCACTCCCAGCCACAGGCCCCCAAACACAAACTACGGCCCTTTTCCCCTGGAAGTAAAACTGACCTGCCCATCTTCTGGCTGGCAGATTGCAGGAGCCACTTGGCTCTATCAAACCAGAGCGACTCGGCACTGGTGCCACCATTCATCTGGGAACCATCCTGCGTATCGTCGATTTTCAGGAGCCAGCCGGCCACTCCCAGCCACAGGCTCCCAAAGAAAACCCATGGCCCTTTTCCCTGGAAGTAAAACTGACCTGCCCATCTTCTGGCTGGCAGATTGCAGGAGCCACTTGGCTCTATCAAACCAGCCCGACTTGGCACTGTGCCACCTTTCATCTGGGAACCATCCTGCGTATCGCGGATTTTCAGAAGCCAGCGGGTAAGTCCCCGCCACAGGCCCCCAAACACAAACCACGGCCCTTTTCCCTGGAAGTCAAACTGACCTGCATATTTTCTGGCTGGCAGATTGCAGTAGCCACTTGGCTCTATCAAACCAGCCCGACTTTGCGCTGGTGCCCCCATTCATCTGGGAACCATCCTGCGTATCGTGGATTTTCAGGAGCCAGCCGGCAACTCCCCGCCACAGACCCACAAACACAAACTACGGCCCTTTTCCCTGGAAAACAAAACTCACCCGCCCCACTTCTAGCTGGCAGATTGCAGGAGCAACTTGGCTCTATCAAAGCAGCCCGACTCCGCACTGGTGCCACCTTGGGTCTAGGAACCATCCTGCGTATCGTGGATTTTCAGGAGCCAGCGGGCCACTCCCAGCCACTCGCCCCCAAACACAAACTACGGTCCTTTTCTCTGGCAAACAAAACTCACCCGCCCCGCTTCTGGCTGGCAGATTGCAGGAGCCACTTGGCTCTATCAAACCAGCCCGACTCGGCACTGGTGCACCCTTGGGTCTGGGAACCATCCTGCTTATCTGGATTTTCATTAGCCAGCCGGCCACTCCCAGCCACCGGCTCCCAAACACAAACTATGGCCCTTTTCCCTGGAAGTAAAACTGACCTGCCCATCTTCGGGCTGGCAGATTGCAGGAGACACATGGCTCTATCAAACCAGCCCGACTTGGCCGTGGTGCCAACTTGTGTCGGGAATCATCCGGCGTGTCGTGGATTTTCAGGAGCCAGCCGGCCACTCCTAGCCACAGGCCCCCTAATCACAAACTACGGCCCTTTTCCCTGGAAGAAAAACTGACCTGCCCATCTTCTGGCTGGCAGATTGCAGGAGCCACTTGGCTCTGTCAATCCAGCCCGACTTGGCACTGGTGCCACCTTTCATCTGAGAACCATCCTGCATATCGTGGATTTTCTGGAGCCAGTCGGCCACTCCCAGCCACAGGCCCCCAACACAAACCACGGCCCTTATCCCTGGCAAACAAAACTCACCCGCCCCACTTCTGGCTGGCAGATTGCAGGAGCCACATGGCTCTATCAAACCAGCCCAGCTCGGCACTGGTGCCTCCTTGGGTCTGGGAAACATCCGGCGCATCGTGGATTTTCAGGAGCCAGCCGGCCACTCCCAGCCACCGGTCCCCAAACAAAAACTATGGCCCTTTTCCCTGGAAGTAAAACTGACCTGCCCATCTTCTGGCTGGCAGATTGCAGGAGCCACTTGGCTCTATCAAACCAGCCCGACTCCGCACTGGTGCCACCTTTCATCTGGGAACCATCCGGCGTATCGTGGATTTTCAGGAGCCAGCCGGCCACTCCCAGCCACAGGCCCCCAAACACAAATTATGGCCCTTCTCCCTGGAAGTAAAACTGACCTGCCCATCTTCTGGCTGGCAGATTGCAGGAGCCACTTGGCTCTATCAAACCAGCCCGACTTGGCCGTGGTGCCAACTTGTGTCCGGGAATCCTCCGGCTTGTCGTGGATTTTCAGGAGACATCTGGCCACTCCCAGCAACAGGCCCCCAAACAAAATCTACGGCCCTTTTCCCTGGAAGTAAAACTGACCTGCCCATCTTCTGGCTGGCAGATTGCAGGAGCCACTTGGCTCTGTCAATCCAGCCCAACTCGGCAGTGGTGCCACCTTTCATCTTGGAACCATCCTGCATATCGTGGATTTTCAGGAGCCAGTCGGCCACTCCCAGCCACAGGCCCCCAACACAAACCACGTCCCTTTTCCCTGGCAAACAAAAGTCACCCGCCCCACTTCTGGCTGGCAGATTGCAGGAGCCACATGGCTCTATCAAACCAGCCCAGCTCGGCACTGGTGCCCCCTTGGGTCTGGGAAACATCCTGTGTATCGTGGATTTTCAGAAGCCAGCCGGCAACTCCCAGCCACAGGCCCCCAAACACAAACCACGGCCCTTTTCCCTGGAAGTAAAACTGACCTGCCAAACTTCTGGCTGGCAGATTGCAGGAGCCACTTGGTACTATCAAAGCAGCCCGACTCGGCACTGGTGCCATCTTTCATCTGGGAACCATCCTGCGTATCGTGGATTTTCAGAAGCCAGCCGGCAACTCCCAGCCACAGGCCCTCAAACACAAACCACGGCCCTTTTCCCTGGAAGGAAAACTTACCTGCCCATCTTCTGGCTGGCAGATTGCAGGAGCCACATGGCTCTATCAAACCAGGCAGACTCGGCACTGGTGCCCCCTTGGGTCTGGGAACCATCCTGCGCAGCGTGGATTTTGTGGAGCCAGCCGGCCACTCCCAGCCACAAGCCCCCGAAAATAAACCACGGCCCTTTTCCCTGGCAAACAAAACTCAACTGCCCCGCTTCTGGCTGGCAGATTGCAGGAACCACCTTGCTCTATCAAACCAGCCCGACTTGGCACTGGTGCCACCTTTCATGTAGGAACCATCCTGCATATCGTGGATTTTCAGGAGCCAGCCGGCCATTCTCAGCCACAGGCCCACGAACGCAAACCACGGCCCTTTTCCCTAGCGAACCAAACTCACCCACCAAGCTTCTGGCTGGCAGATTGCAGGAACCACTTGGCTCTATCAAACCAGCCCGACTTGGCACTGGTGCCACCTTTCATCTGGGAACCATCCTGCATATCGTGGATTTTCAGGAGCCAGCCGGCCACTCCCTGCCAACGGCCCCCAAACTCAAACTAGGGCCCTTTTCCCTGGAAGTCAAACTGACCTGCCCATCTTCTGGCTGGCAGATTGCGGGAGGCACTTGGCTCTATCAAACCAGCCCGACTTCGCACTGGTGCCACCTTTCATCTGGGAACCATTCTGCATATCGCGGATTTTCAGGAGCCAGCCGGACACGCCCAGCCACAGGCCCTCAAAGACAAACCAGGGCCATTTTCCCTGGAAAACAAAACTCACCCACCCCTCTTCTGGCTGGCAGATTGCAGGAGCCACATGGCTCTATCAAACCAGCCCGACTCGGCACTGGTGCCCCCTTGAGTCTGGAAAACATCCAGCGCGGCGTGGATTTTAAGGAGCCAGCCGGCCACTACCAGCCACAGGACCCCGAAAATAAACCACGGCCCTTTTCCCTGGAAAACCAAACTCACCCACCCCGCTTCTAGCTGGCAGATTGCAGGAGCCACCTTGCTCTATCAAACCAGCCCGACTCGGCACTGGTGCCCCCTTGAGTCTGGAAAACATCCAGCGCGGCGTGGATTTTAAGGAGCCAGCCGGACACGCCCAGCCACAGGCCCCCAAACACAAACTACGGCCCTTTTCCCCTGGAAGTAAAACTGACCTGCCCATCTTCTGGCTGGCAGATTGCAGGAGCCACTTGGTACTATCAAACCAGAGCGACATGGCACTGGTGCCAACTTTCATCTGGGAACTATCCTGCGTATGGTGGATTTTCTGGAGCCAGCCGTCCGCTCTCAGCCACAGGCCCCCAATCACAAACTACGGCCCATTTCCCTGGAAGTAAAACTGACCTGCCCATCTTCTGGCTGGCAGATTGCAGGAGGCACTTGGCTCTATCAAACCAGCCCGACTCGGCACTGGTGCCCCCTTGGGTCTGGGAACCATCCTGCGCGGCGTGGATTTTAAGGAGCCAGCCGGCCATTTCCAGCAACAGGCCCCTGAAAATTAACCACGGCCCTTTTCCCTGGCAAACAAAACTCACCCCACCCGCTTCTGGCTGGCAGATTGCAGGAGCTACTTGGCTCCACCAAACCAGCCCGACTCGACAGTGGTGCCACTTTTCATCTGGGAAACATCCTGCGTATCGTGGATTTTCAGGAGCCAGCCGGCCACACCCAGCCGCAGGCCCCCAAACAAAAAATATGGCTCTTTTCCCTGGAAGTAAAACTGACCTGCCCATCTTCTGGCTGGCAGATTGCAGGAGCCACTTGGCTCTATCAAACCAGCCCGACTCGGCAGTGGTGCCCCCTTTGGTCTGGGAATCATCCGGCGTATTGTGGATTTTCAGGAGCCAGCCGGCCACTCCCAGCAACAGGCCCCCAAAAAAAATATGGCCCTTTTCCCTGGAAGTTAAACTGACCTGCCCATCATCTGGCTGGCAGATTGCAGGAGCCACTTGGCTCTATCAAACCAGCCCGACTCGGCACTGGTGCTACCTTTCATCTGGGAACCATCCTGCATATCGTGGATTTTAAGGAGCCAGCCGCCCACTCCCAAGCACAGGCCCCCAAAACAAACCAAGGCCCTTTTCCCTGGAAAACAAAACTCACCCACCCCGCTTCAGGCTGGCAGATTGCAGGAGCCACCTTGCTCTATCAAACCAGCCCGACTCGGCACTGGTGCCACCTTTCATCTGGGAACCATCCTGCGTATCGTGGATTTTCAGGAGCCAGCCGACCACTCCCAGCCACAGGCCCCCAAACACAAACTACGGCCCTTTTCCCTGGAAGTAAAACTGACCTGCCCATCTTCTGGCTGGCACATTGCAGGAGACACTTGGCTCTATCAAACCAGCCGAACTTGGCACTGGTGCCACCGTGGGTCTGGGAACCATCCTGCGTATCGTTGATTTTCAGGAGCCAGCCGGCCACTCCCAGCCACATGCCGCCAAAAAAAATCTACGGCCCTTTTCCCTGGAAGTAAAACTGACCTGCCCATCTTCTGGCTAGCAGATTGCAGGAGCCACTTGGCTCTATCAAACCAGCCCGACTCGGCACTCTTGCCCGCTTGGTTCTTGTGACCGTCCTGCGCGGCGTGGATTTTCAGGAGCCAGCCGGGCACTCCCAGCCACAGGCCCCCAAACAAAATCTATGGTTCTTTTCCCTGGAAGTAAAACTGACCTGCCCATCTCTTGGCTGGCAGATTGCAGGAGCCACTTGGCTCTATCAAACCAGCCCGATCGGCACTGGTGCCCCCTTGGGTCTGGGAACCATCCTGCGCGGCGTGGATTTTCAGGAGCCAGCCGGCCACTCCCCGCCACAGGCCCCAGAAAAAAAAACCACGGCCCTTTTCCCTGGCAAGCACAACTCACTCAACCCGCTTCTGGCTGGCAGATTGCAGGAGACACTTCGCTCTATCAAACCAGCCCGACTCGGCAGTAGTGCCACCTTTCATCTGGGGGCCATCCTGCGTATCGTGGATTTTCAGGAGCCAGACGGCCACTCCCAGCCACAGGCCCCAAACACAAACCACGGCCCTTTTCCCTGGCAAACAAAACTCACCCACCCCGCTTCTGGCTGGCAGATTCAAGGAGACACTTGGCTCTATCAAACCAGCCCGACTCGGCACTGGTGCCACCTTTCATCTGGGAACCATCATGCGAATCGTGGATTTTCAGGAGCCAGCCGGAAACTCCAGGTCTCAGGCCCCCAAACACAAACTACGGCCCTTTTCCTTGGAAGTAAAACGGACCTGCCCATCTTCTAGCTGGCAGATTGCAGGAGCCACTTGCCTCTATCAAACAAGCCTGACTTGGCACTGATGCCACCTTTCATCTGGGAACCATCCTGCGTATCGTGGATTTTCAGGAGCCAGCCGGCCTCTCCCAGCCACAGTGCCCCAAAAATACTACGGCCTATTTCCCTGGAAGTAAAACTGACCTTCCCATCCCCTGGCTGGCAGATTGCAGGAGCCACATGGCTCTATCAAACCAGCCCGACTCGGCACTGGTGCCCAGTTTTGTCTGGTGACCGTCATGCGCGGCGTGGATTTTAAGGATCCTGCCAGCCATTCCCAGCCACAGGCACCAAAAAAACAGCCACGGCCCTTCACCCTGGAAAACAAAACTCACCCACCCTCCTTCTGGCTGGCAAATTGCAGGAGACACTTGGCTCTATCAAACCAGACCGACTTGGCACTGGTGCCACCTTTCATCTGGGAACCATCCTGCGTATGGTGGATTTTCAGGAGCCAGCAGGCCACTCCCAGCCACAGGCCCCCAAACACAAACTACGGCCCTTTTCCCTGGAAGTAAAACTGACCTGACCATCTTCTGGCTGGCAGATTGCAGGAGCCTCTTGGCTCTATCAAACCAGCCCAACTCGGTACTGGTGCCCCCTTTGGTCTGGGAACCATCCTGCGCAGCGTGGATTTTAAGGAGCCAGCCGGCCATTCCCAGCCAAAGGCCCCAGAAAACAAACCACGGCCCTTTTCCCTGGTAAACAAAACTCACCCGCCCCGCTACTGGCTGGAAGATTGCAAGAGCCACTTGGCTCTATCAAATCAGCCCGACTCGGCACTGGTGCCACCTTTCATCTGGGAACCATTTTGCGAATCGTGGATTTTCAGGAGGCAGCCGGCCAGTCCCAGCCAAAGACCACCGAGCACAAACCACGGCCCTTTTCCCTGGAAGTAAAACTGACCTGCCCATCTTCTGGCTGGCAGATTGCAGGAGCCACTTGTTACTATCAAACCAGCCGACTTGGCAGTGGTGCCATATTGGGTCTGGGAATCATCCAGCGTATCGTGGATTTTCATGAGCCAGCAGGCCACTCCCAGCCACAGGCCCACAAACACAAACCACGGCCCTTTTCCCTGGATGTAAAACGGACCTCCCGATCTTCAGGCTGGCAGATTGCAGGAGCCACATGTCTCTATCAAACCAGCCCACCTCGGCACTGGTGCCACTTTCATCTGGGAACCATCCTGTGTATCGTGGATTTTCAGGAGCCAGGCGGCCACTCCCAGCCACGCGCCGCCAAAAAAAATCTACAGCCCTATTCCCTGGAAGTAAAACTTAGCTGCCCATCTTCTGGCTGGGAGATTGCAGGAGCCACTTGGCTCTATCAAACCAGCCCGACACGGCACTGGTGCCTGCTTGTGTCTGGTGACTGTCCTGCGCGACGTGGATTTTAAGGAGCCAGCCGGCCATAACGAGCCACAGGCCCCAAAAAACAAACCACGGCCCTTTTCCCTGGAAAACAAAACTCACCCACCCCACTTCTGGCTGGCAGATTGCAGGAGACACTTGGCTCTATCAAACCAGACCGACTCGGCACTGGTTCCACTTTTTATCTGGGAACCATCTTACGTATCGTGGATTTTCAGGAGCCAGTCGGCCACTCCCAGCCACAGGCCCCCAAACACAAACTACGGGCCTTTTCCCTGGAAGTAAAACTGACCTTCCCATCTTCGGGCTGGCAGATTGCAGAAGCCACTTGGCTCTATCAAACCAGTCCGACTCGGCACTGGTGCCACCTTTCATCTGGGAACCATCCCGCGAATCGTGGATTTTCAGGAGCCAGCCGACCAGTCGCAGCCAAAGACCCCCGTGCACAAACCACGGGGCTTTTCCCTGGAAGTAAAACTGACCTGCCCATCTTCTGGCTGGCAGATTGCAGGAGCCACTTGGTACTATCAAACCAGCCCGACTCGACACTGGTGCCACCTTTCATCTGGGAAACATCCTGCGTATCGTGGATATTTAGGAGCCAGCCAGCCACTCCCAGCCACAGGCCCCAAAACAAAAATATGGCCCATTTCCCTGGAAGTAAAACTGACCTGCCCATCTTCTGGCTGGCAGATTGCAGGAGGCACTTGGCTCTATCAAACCAGACCGACTCGGCACTGGAGCCCCCTTTGGTCTGGGAACCGTCCTGCGCGGCGTGGATTTCAAGGAGCCAGCAGGCCATTCCCAGCCACAGGCCCCAAAAATCAAACCTCGGCCCTTCTCCATGGAAAACAAAACTCACACACCCTGCTTCTTGCTGGCAGATTGCAGGAGCCACTTGGCTCTATCAAACCAGCCCGACTCGGCACTGGTGCCACCTTTCATCTGGGAATCATCCGGCGTGTCGTGGATTTTCAGGAGCCAGCCGGCCACTCCCAGCCACCGGCCCCCAAACACAAACTACGGCCCTTTTCCCTGGAAGTAAAACTGACCTGCCCATCTTCTGGCTGGCAGATTGCAGGAGCCACTTGCCTCTATCAAACCAGCCCGATCGGCACTGGTGCCCCCTTTGGTCTGGGAACCATCCTGCGCGGCGTGGATTTTCAGGAGCCAGCCGGCAACTCCCAGCCACAGGCCCTCGAAAAAAAACCACGGCCCTTTTCTCTGGCAAACAAAACTCACCCACCCCGCTTCTGGCTGGCAGATTGCAGGAGACACATGGCTCTATCAAACCAGCCCGACTCGGCACTGGTGCCCGTTTGTGTCTGGTGAACGTCCTGCGCGGCGTGGATTTTCAGGAGCCAGCCGGCAATTCCCAGCCACAGGCCCCAAAAAACAAACCACGGCCCTTTTCGCTGGAAGTAAAACTGACCTGCCCATCTTCTGGCTGGCAGGTTGCAGGAGCCACTTGGTACTATCATACCAGCCCGACTCGGCACTGGTGCCACATTTCATCTGGGAAACATCCTGCGCGGCGTGGATTTTCAGGAGCCAGCCGGCCACTCCCAGCCACAGGCCCCCAAACACAAACCACGGCTCTTTTCCCTGGAAGTAAAACTGACCTGCCCATCTTCTGGTTGGCAGATTGCAGGAGCCACATGGCTCTATCAAACCAGCCCAACTCGGCACTGGTGCCACCTTTCATCTGGGAAACCTCCTGCGCGGCGTGGATTTTCAGGAGCCAGCCGGCCACTCCAAGCCACAGGCCCCGAAACACAAACCACGGCCCTTTTCCCTGGAAGTAAAACTGACCTGCCCATCTTCTGGTTGGCAGATTGCAGGAGCCACTTGGCTCTATCAAACCAGCCCGACTCGGCACTGGTGCCACCTTTCATCTGGGAAACATCCTGCGCGGCGTGGATTTTCTGGAGCCAGTCGGCAACTCCCAGCCACAGACCCACAAACACAAAATACGGCCCTTTTCCCTGGCAAACAAAACTCACCCGCCCCGCTTCTAGCTGGCAGATTGCAGGAGCCACTTGGGTCTATCAAACCAGCCCGACTCGGCACTGGTGCCACCTTTCATCTGGGAACCATCCCGCGAATCGTGGATTTTCAGGAGCCAGCCGACCAGTCGCAGCCAAAGACCCCCGTGCACAAACCACGGGGCTTTTCCCTGGAAGTAAAACTGACCTGCCCATCTTCTGGCTGGCAGATTGCAGGAGCCACTTGGTACTATCAAACCAGTCAGACTCGACACTGGTGCCACCTTTCATCTGGGAACCATCCCGCGAATCGTGGATTTTCAGGAGCCAGCCGACCAGTCGCAGCCAAAGACCCCCGTGCACAAACCACGGGGCTTTTCCCTGGAAGTAAAACTGACCTGCCCATCTTCTGGCTGGCAGATTGCAGGAGCCACTTGGTACTATCAAACCAGTCAGACTCGACACTGGTGCCACCTTTCATCTGGGAAATATCCTGCGTATCGTGGATATTTAGGAGCCAGCCAGCCACTCCCAGCCACAGGCCCCAAAACAAAAATATGGCCCATTTCCCTGGAAGTAAAACTGACCTGCCCATCTTCTGGCTGGCAGATTGCAGGAGGCACTTGGCTCTATCAAACCAGACCGACTCGGCACTGGAGCCCCCTTTGGTCTGGGAACCGTCCTGCGCGGCGTGGATTTCAAGGAGCCAGCAGGCCATTCCCAGCCACAGGCCCCAAAAATCAAACCTCGGCCCTTCTCCATGGAAAACAAAACTCACACACCCTGCTTCTTGCTGGCAGATTGCAGGAGCCACTTGGCTCTATCAAACCAGCCCGACTCGGCACTAGTGCCACCTTGGGTCTGAGAACCATCCTGCGTATCGTGGATTTTCAGGAGCCAGCCGGCCACTTCGGGCCACAGGCCCCCAAGTCCAAACTATAGTCCTTTTCCCTGGCAGAGAAAACTCACCCACCCCGCTTCTGGCTGGCAGATTGCAGGAGCCACATGGCTCTCTCAAACCAGCCCGACTTGGCACTGGTGCTACCTTTCATCTGGGAAACATCCTGCGAATCGTGGATTTTCTGGAGCCAGCCCGCCACTCCCAGCCACAGGCCCCCAAAGAAAAACGACGGCCCTTTTCCCTGGAAGTAAAACTGACCTGCCCATCTTCTGGCTGGCAGATTGCAGGAGCCACTTGGCTCTATCAAACCAGCCCGACTCGACACTGGTGCCACCTTTCATCTGGGAACCATCCTGCGTATCGTGGATTTTCAGGAGCCAGCCGGCCACTCCCAGCCACAGGTCCCAAACACAAACCACGGCCCTTTTCCCTGGAAGTAAAACTGACCTGCCCCGCTTCTGGCTGGCAGATTGCAGGAGCCACTTGGCTTTATCAAACCAGCCCGACTTGGCCGTGGTGCCAACTTGTGTCCGGGAATCATCCGGCGTGTCGTGGATTTTCAGGAGCCAGGCGGCCACTCCCAGCCACAGGACCCCAACACAAACCACGGCCCTTTTCCCTGGCAAACAAAACTCACCCGCCCACACTTCTGGCTGGCAGATTGCAGAAGCCACATGGCTCTACCAAACCAGCCCAGCTCGGCACTGGTGCCCCCTTGGGTCTGGGAAACATCCTGCGTATCGTGGATTTTCAGGAGCCAGACGACCACTCCCAGCAACAGGCCCCAAAAAACAATCCACGGCCCTTTTCCCTGGAAAACAATACTCATCCACCCCGCTTCTGGCTGGCAGATTGCAGGAGACACTTGGCTCTATCAAACCAGCCCGACTCGGCATTGGTGGCACCATTCATCTGGGAACCATCCTGCGTGTCGTGGATTTTCAGGAGCCAGCCGGCCACTCCCATCCACAGGCTCCCAAACAAAATCCATGGCCCTTTTCCCTGGAAGTAAAACTGACCTGCCCATCTTCTGGCTGGCAGATTGCAGGAGGCACTTGGCTCTATCAAACCAGCCCGACTTGGCACTGTGCCACCTTTCATCTGGGAACCGTCCTGCGCGGCGTGGATTTCAAGGAGCCAGCAGGCCATTCCCAGCCACAGGCCCCAAAAATCAAACCTCGGCCCTTCTCCATGGAAAACAAAACTCACACACCCTGCTTCTTGCTGGCAGATTGCAGGAGCCACTTGGCTCTATCAAACCAGCCCGACTCGGCACTGGTGCCACCTTTCATCTGGGAATCATCCGGCGTGTCGTGGATTTTCAGGAGCCAGCCGGCCACTCCCAGCCACCGGCCCCCAAACACAAACTACGGCCCTTTTCCCTGGAAGTAAAACTGACCTGCCCATCTTCTGGTTGGCAGATTGCAGGAGCCACTTGGCTCTATCAAACCAGCCCGACTCGGCACTGGTGCCACCTTTCATCTGGGAAACATCCTGCGCGGCGTGGATTTTCTGGAGCCAGCCGGCAACTCCCAGCCACAGACCCACAAACACAAACTACAGCCCTTTTCCCTGGCAAACAAAACTCACCCGCCCCGCTTCTAGCTGGCAGATTGCAGGAGCCACTTGGGTCTATCAAACCAGCCCGACTCGGCACTGGTGCCACCTTTCATCTGGGAACCATCCTGCGTATCGTGGATTTTCAGGACCCAGCCGGCCACTACCAGCCACCGGCTCCCAAACACAAACTATGGCCCTTTTCCCTGGAAGTAAAACTGACCTGCACATCTTCTGGCTGGCAGATTGCAGGAGCCTCTTGGCTCTATCAAACCAGCCCGACTCGGCACTGGTGCCACCTTGGGTCTGAGAACCATCCTGCGTATCGTGGATTTTCAGGAGCCAGCCGGCCACTTCGGGCCACAGGCCCCCAAGTCCAAACTATAGTCCTTTTCCCTGGCAGAGAAAACTCACCCACCCCGCTTCAGGCTGGCAGATTGCAGGAGCCACATGGCTCTATAAAACCAGCCCGACTTGGCACTGGTGCTACCTTTCATCTGGGAAACATCCTGCGAATCGTGGATTTTCTGGAGCCAGCCCGCCACTCCCAGCCACAGGCCCCCAAAGAAAAACGACGGCCCTTTTCCCTGGAAGTAAAACTGACCTGCCCATCTTCTGGCTGGCAGATTGCAGGAGCCACTTGGCTCTATCAAACCAGCCCGACTCGGCACTGGTGCCACCTTTCATCTGGGAACCATCCTGCGTATCGTGGATTTTCAGGAGCCAGCCGGCCACTCCCAGCCACAGGTCCCAAACACAAACCACGGCCCTTTTCCCTGGAAGTAAAACTGACCTGCCCATCTTCTGGCTGGCAGAATACAGGAGCCACTTGGCTTTATCAAACCAGCCCGACTTGGCCGTGGTGCCAACTTGTGTCCGGGAATCATCCGGCGTGTCGTGGATTTTCAGGAGCCAGGCGGCCACTCCCAGCCACAGGACCCCAACACAAACCACGGCCCTTTTCCCTGGCAAAGAAAACTCACCTGCCCACACTTCTGGCTGGCAGATTGCAGAAGCCACATGGCTCTACCAAACCAGCCCAGCTCGGCACTGGTGCCCCCTTGGGTCTGGGAAACATCCTGCGTATCGTGGATTTTCAGGAGCCAGACGACCACTCCCAGCAACAGGCCCCAAAAAACAATCCACGGCCCTTTTCCCTGGAAAACAAAACTCACCCACCCCGCTTCTGGCAGGCAGATTGCAGGAGACACTTGGCTCTATCAAACCAGCCCGACTCGGCACTGGTGCCACCATTCATCTGGGAACCATCCTGCGTATCGTGGATTTTCAGGAGCCAGCCGGCCACTCCCAGCCACAGGCTCCCAAACAAAATCCATGGCCCTTTTCCCTGGAAGTAAAACTGACCTGCCCATCTTCTGGCTGGCAGATTGCAGGAGCCACTTGGCTCTATCAAACCAGCCCGACTTGGC
Organism: Zonotrichia albicollis; assembly: GCF_047830755.1. Lineage (NCBI taxonomy): Eukaryota > Metazoa > Chordata > Aves > Passeriformes > Passerellidae > Zonotrichia > Zonotrichia albicollis. The sequence goes on from NC_133827.1 coordinate 16,644,032, forward strand.
ACTGTGCCACCTTTCATCTGGGAACCATCCTGCGTATCGCGGGTTTTCAGAAGCCAGCGGGTAAGTCCCCGCCACAGGCCCCCAAACACAAACCACGGCCCTTTTCCCTGGAAGTAAAACTGACCTGCCCATCTTCTGGCTGGCAGATTGCAGGAGCCACTTGGCTCTATCAAATCAGCCCGACTTTGACCTGGTGCCCCCATTCATCTGGGAACCATCCTGCGTATCGTGGATTTTCAGGAGCCAGCCGGCAACTCCCAGCCACAGACCCACAAACACAAACTACGGCCCTTTTCCCTGGAAAACAAAACTCACCCGCCCCGCTTCCAGCTGGCAGATTGCAGGAGCAGCTTGGCTCTTTCAAAGCAGCCCGACTCCGCACTGGTGCCACCTTTCATCTGGGAAACATCCTGCGTATCGTGGATTTTCAGGAGCCAGCCGACCACTCCCAGCCACCGGCTCCCAAACACAAGCTATGGCCCTTTTCTCTGGAAGTAAAACTGACCTGCCCATCTTCTGGGTTGCAGATTGCAGGAGCCATGTGGCTCTATCAAGCCAGCCCGACTCGGCACTAGTGCCACCTTGGGTCTGGGAACCATCCTGCGTATCGTGGATTTTCAGGAGCCAGCCGGCCACTCCCAGCAACAGGCCCCCTAATCACAAACTACGGCCCTTTTCCCGGGAAGTAAAACTGACCTGCCCATCTTCTGGCTGGCAGATTGCAGGAGCCACTTGGCTCTGTCAATCCAGCCCGACTTGGCACTGGTGCCACCTTTCATCTGAGAACCATCCTGCATATCGTGGATTTTCTGGAGCCAGCCGACCACTGCCAGCAACAGTCCCCAAAAAACAATCCGCGGCCCTTTTCCCTGGAAAACAAAACTCACCCACCCCGCTTCTGGCTGGCAGATTGCAGGAGCCATTTGGCTCTATCAAACCAGCCCGTCTCGGCACTGGTGCCACCTTTCATCTTGGAACCATCCTGCGTATCGCGGATTTTCAGAAGCCAGCGGGCAACTCCCTGCCACACGCCCCCAAACACAAACCACGGCCCTTTTCCCTGTGTGGTGGTTTGACCAGGAAGGAGTGGGAATTCAGGGATGCTGTGGTCAAACCAATGGATGTTCTGAGTTTCATACTGACACCTGGTGTAGCCAGTGGGGTTTGGACACACCTCCGAGAATACACAGGGGTTAAAAAGCAGGGCACTGCCCTTGGCAGGCTCTCTTGGGACGTCGCAGCGAAGAGGTCAGATCACCCTCCCCTGTCCAGTCGCTGCTGCTGGGCGGGGGAGGGGCAGCCACGTGGTAGGCCCGGGGCCTGGACAGAGATGGGGGTGAGAAGGCCCTCAAGGATGGAAGGGTGGAGGAGCCCCAAGAGACATCGTGCAGCCATTCTCCCCCCCCCCCCCCCCCCAGGAGGGAGAGAGACGAGAGTCGGCGAGACGGAATGTGATAGCAGCCGTCCCAGGAGGAGAAAGGGGGGAGAAGGGTGCAGCCCGGCCGGCCGCAGCAGCAGCACGTGTGGGAGTGCCGCTCCGGGACAGACAGAGACTGAAAGTTTTAACCCCTTTCTTTCATGATTGGGGCCTTGCAAAAAAAATGCTAATCCTCCTCGAAGCTGAATAAGAAGGGAGATGAGAGATGAGATGAGACAAGAACCTGGCCCGAAGAACGTGGAGATGATTGAATGGGGAGAGATGATTTGGAGTGGCCTTTTGGCTGGACTTTTCTTGTGGCCATGGACTCAGTTGTTCCTGTGACACAGAGACTGCACTTAGGGGGAAGCAGTGGCTCAGAACCAGGAGGGTTCATTCGTGAGGACCCCCCGGCCCCAGGGGGTTGGAAAAATATGGGGGGGACAGATGTCCCAAAGCAGAGACTGTGCCTTTTTGGAGTGAGACAAGGCATCCTTGAAAGACAACCCTAAAAGCAGCTCTGGTCCATGCCTCAGTGGTGAGAGCACTGGGCATGGAAGGAAGATGTCACAAGCGGCAAAAGGACTTTTTTTATCCGGGCGGTGCCGAAGTGACAGAGAAGCACACGAGGTTTCAGTGTGTTTCCAGGAGAAGCCTATGGAACAAGAAGGACTCCTTTCCTCTTCATGAACTGAAGTTTGAGTATACTAAAGTGTCGTGCCGGGCTGGGCAGTTGGTGATTTGGGAGAATGTATCGGATTGGGAAAGTCAGGTAGTGGGGAGGAGGAAGGTGGTTTTTTGTAAGGTTTTCAATTTTTTTTTTTTTTCTTTTCCTTATGGTCTTTCCCTATTTTCCTGTAGTTTAGGTAATAAAGTGTTCTTTATGTTTAAGTTGGAGCCTGTTTTGCTTATTCCTGGCCACATCTCACAGCAGACACCAGGGTGAGGGCATTTTCATGGGGGGCACTGGCTCTGTGCCAGGCTCAAACCATGACACCCTGGAAGTAAAACTGACCTGCCAATCTTCTGGCTGGCAGATTGCAGTAGCCACTTGGCTCTATCAAACCAGCCCGACTTTGCCCTGGTGCCCCCATTCATCTGGGAACGATCCTGCGTAACGTGGATTTTCAGGAGCCAGCCGGCCTCTCCCAGCCACAGACCCACAAAAACAAACAACGTCCCTTTTCCCTGGCAAAAAAAACTCACCCGCCCCCCTTCTAGCTGGCAGATTGCAGGAGCCACTTGGCTCTATCAAACCAGCCCGACTTGGCGCTGGTGCTACGTTTCATCTGGGAACCATCCTGCATATGGTGGATATTCAGAAGCCAGCAGGCCACTCCCAGCCACCGGCTCCAAAACACAAACTATGGCCCTTTTCCCTGGAAGTAAAACTGACCTGCCCATCGTCTGGCTGGCAGATTGCAGGAGCCACTTGGCTCTATCAAACCAGCCCGATCGGCACTGGTGCCCCCTTTGGTCTGGGAACCATCCTGCGCGGCGTGGATTTTCAGGAGCCAGCCGGCCACTCCCAGCCACAGGCCCTCGAAAAAAAACCACGGCCCTTTTCCCTGGCAAACAAAACTCACCCACCCCGCTTCTGGCTGGCAGATTGCAGGAGCCAATTGGCTCTAGAAAACCAGCCCGACTCGGCACTGGTGCCCGTTTGTGTCTGGTGAACATCCTGCGTGGCGTGGATTTTCAGGAGCCAGCCGGCCATTCCCAGCCACAGGCCCCAAAAAACAAACCACGGCCCTTTTCCCTGGAAGTAAAACTGACCTGCCCATCTTCTGGCTGGCAGGTTGCAGGAGCCACTTGGTACTATCATACCAGCCCGACTCGGCACTGGTGCCACCTTTCATCTGGGAAACATCCTGCGCGGCGTGGATTTTCAGGAGCCAGCCGGCCACTCCAAGCCACAGGCCCCCAAACACAAACCACGGCTCTTTTCCCTGGAAGTAAAACTGACCTGCCCATCTTCTGGTTGGCAGATTGCAGGAGACACTTGGCTCTATCAAACCAGCCCGACTCGGCACTGGTGCCACCTTTCATCTGGGAAACATCCTGCGCGGCGTGGATTTTCAGGAGCCAGCCGGCAACTCCCAGCCACAGACCCACAAACACAAACTACGGCCCTTTTCCCTGGCAAACAAAATTCACCCGCCCCGCTTCTAGTTGGCAGATTGCAGGAGCCACTTGGCTCTATCAAACCAGCCCGACTCGGCACTGGTGCCACCTTTCATCTGGGACCCATCCTGCGTATCGTGGATTTTCAGGACCCAGCCGGCCACTACCAGCCACCAGCTCCCAAACACAAACTATGGCCCTTTTCCCTGGAAGTAAAACTGACCTGCACATCTTCTGGCTGGCAGATTGCAGGAGGCACTTGGCTCTATCAAACCAGCCCGACTCGGCACTGGTGCCACCTTGGGTCTGGGAACCATCCTGCGTATCCTGGATTTTCAGGAGCCAGCCGGCCACTTCGGGCCACAGGCCCCCAAATCCAAACTATAGTCCTTTTCCCTGGCAGAGAAAACTCACCCACCCCGCTTCAGGCTGGCAGATTGCAGGAGCCACATGGCTCTCTCAAACCAGCCCGACTTGGCACTGGTGCTACCTTTCATCTGGGAAACATCCTGCGAATCGTGGATTTTCTGGAGCCATCCCGCCACTCCCAGCCACAGGCCCCAAAGAAAAACGACGGCCCTTTTCCCTGGAAGTAAAACTGACCTGCCCATCTTCTGGCTGGCAGATTGCAGGAGCCACTTGGCTCTATCAAACCAGCCCGACTCGACACTGGTGCCACCTTTCATCTGGGAACCATCCTGCGTATCGTGGATTTTCAGGAGCCAGCCGGCCACTCCCAGCCACAGGTCCCAAACAAAAACCACGGCCCTTTTCCCTGAAAGTAAAACTGACCTGCCCATCTTCTGGCTGGCAGATTGCAGGAGCCACATGGCTCTATCAAACCAGCCCGACTTGGCCGTGGTGCCAACTTGTGTCCGGGAATCATCCGGCGTGTCGTGGATTTTCAGGAGCCAGGCGGCCACTCCCAGCAACAGGCCCCCGAAAGCAAACTACGGCCCTTTTCCCGGGAAGTAAAACTGACCTGCCCATCTTCTGGCTGGCAGATTGCAGGTGCCACATGGCTCTATCAAACCAGCCCAACTTGGCACTGGTGCTACCTTTCATCTGAGAACCATCCTGCATATCGTGGATTTTCAGGATCCAGTCGGCCACTCCCAGCCACAGGACCCCAAAACAAACCACGGCCCTTTTCCCTGGCAAACAAAACTCACCCGCCCCACTTCTGGCTGGCAGATTGCAGAAGCCACATGGCTCTACCAAACCAGCCCAGCTCGGCACTGGTGCCCCCTTGGGTCTGGGAAACATCCTGCGTATCGTGGATTTTCAGGAGCCAGACGACCACTCCCAGCAACAGGCCCCAAAAAACAATCCACGGCCCTTTTCCCTGGAAAACAATACTCATCCACCCCGCTTCTGGCAGGCAGATTGCAGGAGACACTTGGCTCTATCAAACCAGCCCGACTCGGCACTGGTGCCACCATTCATCTGGGAACCATCCTGCGTGTCGTGGATTTTCAGGAGCCAGCCGGCCACTCCCAGCCACAGGCTCCCAAACAAAATCCATGGCCCTTTTCCCTGGAAGTAAAACTGACCTGCCCATCTTCTGGCAGGCAGATTGCAGGAGCCATTTGGCTCTATCAAACCAACCCGACTCGGCACTGGTGCCCCCTTGGGTCTGGGAACCATCCTGCGTGGCGTGGATTTTAAGGATCCAGCCGGCCACTCCTAGCCACAGGACCCCGAAAATAAACCCTGGCCCTTTTCCCTGGCAAACAAAACTCAACTGCCCCGCTTCTGGCTGGCAGATTGCAGGAGCCACTTGGCTCTATCAAACCAGCCTGACTCGGCACTGGTGCCCCCTTGTGTCTGGGATCCATCCTGCGTATCGTGGATTTTCAGGAGCCAGCCGACCACTCCCAGCAACAGTCCCCAAAAAACAATCCACGGCCCTTTTCCCTGGAAAACAAAACTCACACACCCCGCTTCTGGCTGGCAGATTGCAGGAGACACTTGGCTCTATCAAACCAGCCCGACTCGGCACTGGTGCTACCTTTCATCTGGGAACCATCCTGCCTATCGTGGATTTTCAGGAGCCAGGTGGCCACTCCCAGCCACAGGCCCCCAAACACAAACTACGGCCCTTTTCTCTGGAAGTAAAACTGACCTGCCCATCTTCTGGCTGGCAGATTGCAGGAGCCACTTGGCTCTATCAAACCAGCCCGACTCGGCACTGGTGCTACCTTTCATCTGGGAATCATCCTGCAGATCGTGGATTTTCAGTAGCCAACTGGACACGCCCAGCCAGGGGCCCCCAACAAAAACCACGGCCCTTTTCCCTGGCTAACAAAACTCACCCACCCCGCTTCTGGCTGGCAGATTGCAGGAGTCACTTGCAACTATTAAACCAGCCAGACTCGGCACTGGTGCAACCTTTCATCTGGGAACCATCCTGCGTATCGTGGGTTTTCAGAAGCCAGCCGGTAACTCCCAGCCACAGGCCCCCAAACACAAACCACGACCCTTTTCCCTGGCAAACAAAACTCACCCGCCCCGCTTCTGGCTGGCAGATTGCAGGAGCCACCTTGCTCTATCAAACCAGCCCGACGCGGCACTGGTGCCACCTTGGATCTGGGAACCATCCTGTGCGGCGTGCATTTTCAGGAGCCAGCCAACCATTCCCAGCCACATGCCGACGATAGCAAACCACGGCCTGTTCCCCTAGCAAACAAAACTCACCCACCCCGCTTCTGGCTGGCAGATTGCAGGAGCCACTTGGCTCTATCAAACCAGCCTGACTTGGCACTGGTGCTACGTTTCATCTGGGAACCATCCTGCATATCGTGGATTTTCAATAGCCAGTCTGCCTCTCCCAGCCACAGGCCTCCGAACACAAACCATGGCCCTTTTCCCTGGCAAACAAAACTCACCCGCCCCGCTTCTGGCTGGCAGATTGCAGGAGCCACCTTGCTCTATCAAACCAGCCCGACTCGGCACTGGTGCCACCTTGGATCTGGGAACCATCCTGTGCGGCGTGCATTTCCAGGAGCCAGCCAGCCATTCCCAGCCACATGCCGACGATAGCAAACCACGGCCTGTTCCCCTAGCAAACAAAACTCACCCACCCCGCTTCTGGCTGGCAGATTGCAGGAGCCACTTGGCTCTATCAAACCAGCCTGACTTGGCACTGGTGCTACGTTTCATCTGGGAACCATCCTGCATATCGTGGATTTTCAATAGCCAGTCTGCCTCTCCCAGCCACAGGCCTCCGAACACAAACCATGGCCCTTTTCCCTGGCAAACAAAAGTCACCCGCCCCGCTTCTGGCTGGCAGATTGCAGGAGCCATTTGGCTCTATGAAACCAGCCCGACTCGGCACTGGGGCCCCCTTGGGTCTGGGAACCATCCTGCGCGGCGTGGATTTTAAGGAGCCAGCCGGTCATTCCCAGCCACAGGCCCCAAAAAACCATGGAATGCCCTTTTTCCTGGAAAACAAAACTCACCCACCCCGCTTCTGGCTGGCAGATTGCAGGAGACACTTGGCTCTATCAAACCAGCCCGACTCAGCACTGGTGCCACGTTTCATCTGGGAGCCATCCTGCGTATCGTGGATTTTCAGGAGCCAGTCGGCCATTCCAAGCCACAGGCCCCAAAAAACAATCCACGGCCCTTTTCCCTGGCAAACAAAACTCAACTGCCCCGCTTCTGGCTGGCAGATTGCAGGAGCCACTTGGCTCTATCAAACCAACCTGACTCGGCACTGGTGCCCCCTTGTGTCTGGGATCCATCCTGCGTATCGTGGATTTTCAGGAGCCAGCCGACCACTCCCAGCAACAGTCCCCAAAAAACAATCCACGGCCCTTTTCCCTGGAAAACAAAACTCACACACCCCGCTTCTGGCTGGCAGATTGCAGGAGACACTTGGCTCTATCAAACCAGCCCGACTCGGCACTGGTGCTACCTTTCATCTGGGAACCATCCTGCCTATCGTGGATTTTCAGGAGCCAGGCGGCCACTCCCAGCCACAGGCCCCCAAACACAAACTACGGCCCTTTTCCCTGGAAGTAAAACTGACCTGCCCATCTTCTGGCTGGCAGATTGCAGGAGCCACTTGGCTCTATCAAACCAGCCCGACTTGGCACTGGTGCTACCTTTCATCTGGGAATCATCCTGCAGATCGTGGATTTTCAGTAGCCAACTGGACACGCCCAGCCAGAGGCCCCCAACAAAAACCACGGCCCTTTTCCCTGGCTAACAAAACTCACCCACCCCGCTTCTGGCTGGCAGATTGCAGGAGTCACTTGCAACTATTAAACCAGCCAGACTCGGCACTGGTGCAACCTTTCATCTGGGAACCATCCTGCGTATCGTGGGTTTTCAGAAGCCAGCCGGTAACTCCCAGCCACAGGCCCCCAAACACAAACCACGGCCCTTTTCCCTGGAAGTAAAACTGACCTGCCCATCTTCTGGCTGGCAGATTGCAGGAGCCACTTGGCTCTATCAAACCAGCCCGACTTGGCCATGGTGCCCCCTTGGGTCTGGGAACCATCCTGTGTATCGTGGATTTTCAGGAGCCAGCCGTCCACTCCCAGCCACAGGCCCCCGAAAATAAACCACGGCCCTTTTCCCTGGCAAACAAAACTCAACTGCCCCGCTTCTGGCTGGCAGATTGCAGGAGCCACATGGCTCTATCAAACCAGCCCGACTCGGCACTGGTGCCCCCTTGGGTCTGGGAACCATCCTGCGCGGCGTGGATTTTAAGGAGCCAGCCGGCCACTCCCAGCCACAGGCCCCGAAAAGTAAACCACGGCACTTTTTCCTGGCAAACAAAACTCAACTGCCCCGCTTCTGGCTGGCAGATTGCAGGAGCCACTTGGCTCTATCAAACCAGCCCGACTCGGCACTGGTGCCCCCTTGGGTCTGGGAACCATCCTGCGTATCGTGGATTTTCAGGAGCCAGCTGGCCGCTCCCAGCCACAGGCCCCCAAACACAAACCATGGCCCTTTTCCCTGGCAAACAAAACTCACCCACCCCGCTTCTGGCTGGCAGATTGCAGGAGCCACATGGCCCTATCAAACCAGCCCGACTCGGCACTGGTGCCACCTTTCATCTGGGAACCATCCTGCGTATCGTGGATTTTCAGGAGCCAACCGGCCACTCCCAGCCACAGGGCCCCAAATACAAACCATGGCCCTTTTCCCTGGCAAACAAAACTCACCCGCCCCGCTTCTGGCTGGCAGATTGCAGGAGCCACCTTGCTCTATCAAACCAGCCCGACTCGGCACTGGTGCCACCTTGGATCTGGGAACCATCCTGTGCGGCGTGCATTTTCAGGAGCCAGCCAACCATTCCCAGCCACATGCCGACGATAGCAAACCACGGCCTGTTCCCCTAGCAAACAAAACTCACCCACCCCGCTTCTGGCTGGCAGATTGCAGGAGCCACTTGGCTCTATCAAACCAGCCTGACTTGGCACTGGTGCTACGTTTCATCTGGGAACCATCCTGCATATCGTGGATTTTCAATAGCCAGTCTGCCTCTCCCAGCCACAGGCCTCCGAACACAAACCATGGCCCTTTTCCCTGGCAAACAAAACTCACCCGCCCCGCTTCTGGCTGGCAGATTGCAGGAGCCACCTTGCTCTATCAAACCAGCCCGACTCGGCACTGGTGCCACCTTGGATCTGGGAACCATCCTGTGCGGCATGCATTTCCAGGAGCCAGCCAGCCATTCCCAGCCACATGCCGACGATAGCAAACCACGGCCTGTTCCCCTAGCAAACAAAACTCACCCACCCCGCTTCTGGCTGGCAGATTGCAGGAGCCACTTGGCTCTATCAAACCAGCCTGACTTGGCACTGGTGCTACGTTTCATCTGGGAACCATCCTGCATATCGTGGATTTTCAATAGCCAGTCTGCCTCTCCCAGCCACAGGCTCCCAAACAAAATCCATGGCCCTTTTCCCTGGAAGTGAAACTGACCTGCCCATCTTCTGGTTGGCAGATTGCAGGAGCCACTTGGCTCTATCAAACCAGCCCGACTCGGCACTGGTGCCACCTTTCATCTGGGAAACATCCTGCGCGGCGTGGATTTTCTGGAGCCAGCCGGCAACTCCCAGCCACAGACCCACAAACACAAACTACAGCCCTTTTCCCTGGCAAACAAAACTCACCCGCCCCGCTTCTAGCTGGCAGATTGCAGGAGCCACTTGGGTCTATCAAACCAGCCCGACTCGGCACTGGTGCCACCTTTCATCTGGGAACCATCCTGCGTATCGTGGATTTTCAGGACCCAGCCGGCCACTACCAGCCACCGGCTCCCAAACACAAACTATGGCCCTTTTCCCTGGAAGTAAAACTGACCTGCACATCTTCTGGCTGGCAGATTGCAGGAGCCTCTTGGCTCTATCAAACCAGCCCGACTCGGCACTGGTGCCACCTTGGGTCTGAGAACCATCCTGCGTATCGTGGATTTTCAGGAGCCAGCCGGCCACTTCGGGCCACAGGCCCCCAAGTCCAAACTATAGTCCTTTTCCCTGGCAGAGAAAACTCACCCACCCCGCTTCTGGCTGGCAGATTGCAGGAGCCACATGGCTCTATAAAACCAGCCCGACTTGGCACTGGTGCTACCTTTCATCTGGGAAACATCCTGCGAATCGTGGATTTTCTGGAGCCAGCCCGCCACTCCCAGCCACAGGCCCCCAAAGAAAAACGACGGCCCTTTTCCCTGGAAGTAAAACTGACCTGCCCATCTTCTGGCTGGCAGATTGCAGGAGCCACTTGGCTCTATCAAACCAGCCCGACTCGGCACTGGTGCCACCTTTCATCTGGGAACCATCCTGCGTATCGTGGATTTTCAGGAGCCAGCCGGCCACTCCCAGCCACAGGTCCCAAACACAAACCACGGCCCTTTTCCCTGGAAGTAAAACTGACCTGCCCATCTTCTGGCTGGCAGAATACAGGAGTCACTTGGCTTTATCAAACCAGCCCGACTTGGCCGTGGTGCCAACTTGTGTCCGGGAATCATCCGGCGTGTCGTGGATTTTCAGGAGCCAGGCGGCCACTCCCAGCCACATGACCCCAACACAAACCACGGCCCTTTTCCCTGGCAAAGAAAACTCACCCGCCCACACTTCTGGCTGGCAGATTGCAGAAGCCACATGGCTCTACCAAACCAGCCCAGCTCGGCACTGGTGCCCCCTTGGGTCTGGGAAACATCCTGCGTATCGTGGATTTTCAGGAGCCAGACGACCACTCCCAGCAACAGGCCCCAAAAAACAATCCACGGCCCTTTTCCCTGGAAAACAAAACTCACCCACCCCGCTTCTGGCAGGCAGATTGCAGGAGACACTTGGCTCTATCAAACCAGCCCGACTCGGCACTGGTGCCACCATTCATCTGGGAGCCATCCTGCGTATCGTGGATTTTCAGGAGCCAGCCGGCCACTCCCAGCCACAGGCTCCCAAACAAAATCCATGGCCCTTTTCCCTGGAAGTAAAACTGACCTGCCCATCTTCTGGCTGGCAGATTGCAGGAGCCACTTGGCTCTATCAAACCAGCCCGACTTGGCACTGTGCCACCTTTCATCTGGGAACCATCCTGCGTATCGCGGGTTTTCAGAAGCCAGCGGGTAAGTCCCCGCCACAGGCCCCCAAACACAAACCACGGCCCTTTTCCCTGGAAGTAAAACTGACCTGCCCATCTTCTGGCTGGCAGATTGCAGGAGCCACTTGGCTCTATCAAATCAGCCCGACTTTGACCTGGTGCCCCCATTCATCTGGGAACCATCCTGCATATCGTGGATTTTCAGGAGCCAGCCGGCAACTCCCAGCCACAGACCCACAAACACAAACTACGGCCCTTTTCCCTGGAAAACAAAACTCACCCGCCCCGCTTCCAGCTGGCAGATTGCAGGAGCAGCTTGGCTCTTTCAAAGCAGCCCGACTCCGCACTGGTGCCACCTTTCATCTGGGAAACATCCTGCGTATCGTGGATTTTCAGGAGCCAGCCGACCACTCCCAGCCACCGGCTCCCAAACACAAGCTATGGCCCTTTTCTCTGGAAGTAAAACTGACCTGCCCATCTTCTGGGTTGCAGATTGCAGGAGCCATGTGGCTCTATCAAGCCAGCCCGACTCGGCACTAGTGCCACCTTGGGTCTGGGAACCATCCTGCGTATCGTGGATTTTCAGGAGCCAGCCGGCCACTCCCAGCAACAGGCCCCCTAATCACAAACTAAGGCCCTTTTCCCGGGAAGTAAAACTGACCTGCCCATCTTCTGGCTGGCAGATTGCAGGAGCCACTTGGCTCTGTCAATCCAGCCCGACTTGGCACTGGTGCCACCTTTCATCTGAGAACCATCCTGCATATCGTGGATTTTCTGGAGCCAGTCGGCCACTCCCAGCCACAGGCCCCCAACACAAACCACGGCCCTTATCCCTGGCAAACAAAACTCACCCGCCCCACTTCTGGCTGGCAGATTGCAGGAGCCACATGGCTCTATCAAACCAGCCCAGCTCGGCACTGGTGCCTCCTTGGGTCTGGGAAACTTCCGGCGTATCGTAGATTTTCAGGAGCCAGCCGACCACTGCCAGCAACAGTCCCCAAAAAACAATCCACGGCCCTTTTCCCTGGAAAACAAAACTCACCCACCCCGCTTCTGGCTGGCAGATTGCAGGAGCCATTTGGCTCTATCAAACCAGCCCGTCTCGGCACTGGTGCCACCTTTCATCTGGGAACCATCCTGCGTATCGCGGATTTTCAGAAGCCAGCGGGCAACTCCCTGCCGCACGCCCCCAAACACAAACCACGGCCCTTTTCCCTGTGTGGTGGTTTGACCAGGAAGGAGTGGGAATTCAGGGATGCTGTGGTCAAACCAATGGATGTTCTGAGTTTCATACTGACACCTGGTGTAGCCAGTGGGGTTTGGACACACCTCCGAGAATACACAGGGGTTAAAAAGCAGGGCACTGCCCTTGGCAGGCTCTCTTGGGACGTCGCAGCGAAGAGGTCAGATCACCCTCCCCTGTCCAGTCGCTGCTGCTGGGCGGGGGAGGGGCAGCCACGTGGTAGGCCCGGGGCCTGGACAGAGATGGGGGTGAGAAGGCCCTCAAGGATGGAAGGGTGGAGGAGCCCCAAGAGACATCGTGCAGCCATTCTCCCCCCCCCCCCCCCCCCCCAGGAGGGAGAGAGACGAGAGTCGGCGAGACGGAATGTGATAGCAGCCGTCCCAGGAGGAGAAAGGGGGGAGAAGGGTGCAGCCCGGCCGGCCGCAGCAGCAGCACGTGTGGGAGTGCCGCTCCGGGACAGACAGAGACTGAAAGTTTTAACCCCTTTCTTTCATGATTGGGGCCTTGCAAAAAAAATGCTAATCCTCCTCGAAGCTGAATAAGAAGGGAGATGAGAGATGAGATGAGACAAGAACCTGGCCCGAAGAACGTGGAGATGATTGAATGGGGAGAGATGATTTGGAGTGGCCTTTTGGCTGGACTTTTCTTGTGGCCATGGACTCAGTTGTTCCTGTGACACAGAGACTGCACTTAGGGGGAAGCAGTGGCTCAGAACCAGGAGGGTTCATTCGTGAGGACCCCCCGGCCCCAGGGGGTTGGAAAAATATGGGGGGGACAGATGTCCCAAAGCAGAGACTGTGCCTTTTTGGAGTGAGACAAGGCATCCTTGAAAGACAACCCTAAAAGCAGCTCTGGTCCATGCCTCAGTGGTGAGAGCACTGGGCATGGAAGGAAGATGTCACAAGCGGCAAAAGGACTTTTTTTATCCGGGCGGTGCCGAAGTGACAGAGAAGCACACGAGGTTTCAGTGTGTTTCCAGGAGAAGCCTATGGAACAAGAAGGACTCCTTTCCTCTTCATGAACTGAAGTTTGAGTATACTAAAGTGTCGTGCCGGGCTGGGCAGTTGGTGTTTTGGGAGAATGTATCGGATTGGGAAAGTCAGGTAGTGGGGAGGAGGAAGGTGGTTTTTTGTAAGGTTTTCAATTTTTTTTTTTTTCTTTTCCTTATGGTCTTTCCCTATTTTCCTGTAGTTTAGGTAATAAAGTGTTCTTTATGTTTAAGTTGGAGCCTGTTTTGCTTATTCCTGGCCACATCTCACAGCAGACAACAGGGTGAGGGCATTTTCATGGGGGGCACTGGCTCTGTGCCAGGCTCAAACCATGACACCCTGGAAGTAAAACTGACCTGCCAATCTTCTGGCTGGCAGATTGCAGGAGCCACTTGGCTCTATCAAACCAGCCCGACTTTGCCCTGGTGCCCCCATTCATCTGGGAACGATCCTGCGTAACGTGGATTTTCAGGAGCCAGCCGGCCTCTCCCAGCCACAGACCCACAAAAACAAACAACGGCCCTTTTCCCTGGCAAAAAAAACTCACCCGCCCCCCTTCTAGCTGGCAGATTGCAGGAGCCACTTGGCTCTATCAAACCAGCCCGACTTGGCGCTGGTGCTACGTTTCATCTGGGAACCATCCTGCATATGGTGGATATTCAGAAGCCAGCAGGCCACTCCCAGCCACCGGCTCCAAAACACAAACTATGGCCCTTTTCCCTGGAAGTAAAACTGACCTGCCCATCGTCTGGCTGGCAGATTGCAGGAGCCACTTGGCTCTATCAAACCAGCCCGATCGGCACTGGTGCCCCCTTTGGTCTGGGAACCATCCTGCGCGGCGTGGATTTTCAGGAGCCAGCCGGCCACTCCCAGCCACAGGCCCTCGAAAAAAAACCACGGCCCTTTTCCCTGGCAAACAAAACTCACCCACCCCGCTTCTGGCTGGCAGATTGCAGGAGCCAATTGGCTCTAGAAAACCAGCCCGACTCGGCACTGGTGCCCGTTTGTGTCTGGTGAACATCCTGCGTGGCGTGGATTTTCAGGAGCCAGCCGGCCATTCCCAGCCACAGGCCCCAAAAAACAAACCACGGCCCTTTTCCCTGGAAGTAAAACTGACCTGCCCATCTTCTGGCTGGCAGGTTGCAGGAGCCACTTGGTACTATCATACCAGCCCGACTCGGCACTGGTGCCACCTTTCATCTGGGAAACATCCTGCGCGGCGTGGATTTTCAGGAGCCAGCCGGCCACTCCAAGCCACAGGCCCCCAAACACAAACCACGGCCCTTTTCCCTGGAAGTAAAACTGACCTGCCCATCTTCTGGTTGGCAGATTGCAGGAGACACTTGGCTCTATCAAACCAGCCCGACTCGGCACTGGTGCCACCTTTCATCTGGGAAACATCCTGCGCGGCGTGGATTTTCAGGAGCCAGCCGGCAACTCCCAGCCACAGACCCACAAACACAAACTACGGCCCTTTTCCCTGGCAAACAAAATTCACCCGCCCCGCTTCTAGTTGGCAGATTGCAGGAGCCACTTGGCTCTATCAAACCAGCCCGACTCGGCACTGGTGCCACCTTTCATCTGGGACCCATCCTGCGTATCGTGGATTTTCAGGACCCAGCCGGCCACTACCAGCCACCAGCTCCCAAACACAAACTATGGCCCTTTTCCCTGGAAGTAAAACTGACCTGCACATCTTCTGGCTGGCAGATTGCAGGAGGCACTTGGCTCTATCAAACCAGCCCGACTCGGCACTGGTGCCACCTTGGGTCTGGGAACCATCCTGCGTATCCTGGATTTTCAGGAGCCAGCCGGCCACTTCGGGCCACAGGCCCCCAAATCCAAACTATAGTCCTTTTCCCTGGCAGAGAAAACTCACCCACCCCGCTTCAGGCTGGCAGATTGCAGGAGCCACATGGCTCTCTCAAACCAGCCCGACTTGGCACTGGTGCTACCTTTCATCTGGGAAACATCCTGCGAATCGTGGATTTTCTGGAGCCATCCCGCCACTCCCAGCCACAGGCCCCAAAGAAAAACGACGGCCCTTTTCCCTGGAAGTAAAACTGACCTGCCCATCTTCTGGCTGGCAGATTGCAGGAGCCACTTGGCTCTATCAAACCAGCCCGACTCGACACTGGTGCCACCTTTCATCTGGGAACCATCCTGCGTATCGTGGATTTTCAGGAGCCAGGCGGCCACTCCCAGCAACAGGCCCCCGAAAGCAAACTACGGCCCTTTTCCCGGGAAGTAAAACTGACCTGCCCATCTTCTGGCTGGCAGATTGCAGGTGCCACATGGCTCTATCAAACCAGCCCAACTTGGCACTGGTGCTACCTTTCATCTGAGAACCATCCTGCATATCGTGGATTTTCAGGATCCAGTCGGCCACTCCCAGCCACAGGACCCCAACACAAACCACGGCCCTTTTCCCTGGCAAACAAAACTCACCCGCCCCACTTCTGGCTGGCAGATTGCAGAAGCCACATGGCTCTACCAAACCAGCCCAGCTCGGCACTGGTGCCCCCTTGGGTCTGGGAAACATCCTGCGTATCGTGGATTTTCAGGAGCCAGACGACCACTCCCAGCAACAGGCCCCAAAAAACAATCCACGGCCCTTTTCCCTGGAAAACAATACTCATCCACCCCGCTTCTGGCAGGCAGATTGCAGGAGACACTTGGCTCTATCAAACCAGCCCGACTCGGCACTGGTGCCACCATTCATCTGGGAACCATCCTGCGTGTCGTGGATTTTCAGGAGCCAGCCGGCCACTCCCAGCCACAGGCTCCCAAACAAAATCCATGGCCCTTTTCCCTGGAAGTAAAACTGACCTGCCCATCTTCTGGCAGGCAGATTGCAGGAGCCATTTGGCTCTATCAAACCAACCCGACTCGGCACTGGTGCCCCCTTGGGTCTGGGAACCATCCTGCGTGGCGTGGATTTTAAGGATCCAGCCGGCCACTCCTAGCCACAGGACCCCGAAAATAAACCCTGGCCCTTTTCCCTGGCAAACAAAACTCAACTGCCCCGCTTCTGGCTGGCAGATTGCAGGAGCCACTTGGCTCTATCAAACCAGCCTGACTCGGCACTGGTGCCCCCTTGTGTCTGGGATCCATCCTGCGTATCGTGGATTTTCAGGAGCCAGCCGACCACTCCCAGCAACAGTCCCCAAAAAACAATCCACGGCCCTTTTCCCTGGAAAACAAAACTAACCCACCCCGCTTCTGGCTGGCAGATTGCAGGAGACACTTGGCTCTATAAAACCAGCCCGACTCGGCACTGGTGCTACCTTTCATCTGGGAACCATCCTGCCTATCGTGGATTTTCAGGAGCCAGGTGGCCACTCCCAGCCACAGGCCCCCAAACACAAACTACGGCCCTTTTCCCTGGAAGTAAAACTGACCTGCCCATCTTCTGGCTGGCAGATTGCAGGAGCCACTTGGCTCTATCAAACCAGCCCGACTTGGCACTGGTGCTACCTTTCATCTGGGAATCATCCTGCAGATCGTGGATTTTCAGTAGCCAACTGGACACGCCCAGCCAGGGGCCCCCAACAAAAACCACGGCCCTTTTCCCTGGCTAACAAAACTCACCCACCCCGCTTCTGGCTGGCAGATTGCAGGAGTCACTTGCAACTATTAAACCAGCCAGACTCGGCACTGGTGCAACCTTTCATCTGGGAACCATCCTGCGTATCGTGGATTTTCAGGAGCCAACCGGCCACTCCCAGCCACAGGGCCCCAAATACAAACCATGGCCCTTTTCCCTGGCAAACAAAACTCACCCGCCCCGCTTCTGGCTGGCAGATTGCAGGAGCCACCTTGCTCTATCAAACCAGCCCGACTCGGCACTGGTGCCACCTTGGATCTGGGAACCATCCTGTGCGGCGTGCATTTTCAGGAGCCAGCCAACCATTCCCAGCCACATGCCGACGATAGCAAACCACGGCCTGTTCCCCTAGCAAACAAAACTCACCCACCCCGCTTCTGGCTGGCAGATTGCAGGAGCCACTTGGCTCTATCAAACCAGCCTGACTTGGCACTGGTGCTACGTTTCATCTGGGAACCATCCTGCATATCGTGGATTTTCAATAGCCAGTCTGCCTCTCCCAGCCACAGGCCTCCGAACACAAACCATGGCCCTTTTCCCTGGCAAACAAAACTCACCCGCCCCGCTTCTGGCTGGCAGATTGCAGGAGCCACCTTGCTCTATCAAACCAGCCCGACTCGGCACTGGTGCCACCTTGGATCTGGGAACCATCCTGTGCGGCGTGCATTTTCAGGAGCCAGCCAGCCATTCCCAGCCACATGCCGACGATAGCAAACCACGGCCTGTTCCCCTAGCAAACAAAACTCACCCACCCCGCTTCTGGCTGGCAGATTGCAGGAGCCACTTGGCTCTATCAAACCAGCCTGACTTGGCACTGGTGCTACGTTTCATCTGGGAACCATCCTGCATATCGTGGATTTTCAATAGCCAGTCTGCCTCTCCCAGCCACAGGCCTCCGAACACAAACCATGGCCCTTTTCCCTGGCAAACAAAAGTCACCCGCCCCGCTTCTGGCTGGCAGATTGCAGGAGCCATTTGGCTCTATGAAACCAGCCCGACTCGGCACTGGGGCCCCCTTGGGTCTGGGAACCATCCTGCGCGGCGTGGATTTTAAGGAGCCAGCCGGTCATTCCCAGCCACAGGCCCCAAAAAACCATGGAATGCCCTTTTTCCTGGAAAACAAAACTCACCCACCCCGCTTCTGGCTGGCAGATTGCAGGAGACACTTGGCTCTATCAAACCAGCCCGACTCAGCACTGGTGCCACGTTTCATCTGGGAGCCATCCTGCGTATCGTGGATTTTCAGGAGCCAGTCGGCCATTCCAAGCCACAGGCCCCAAAAAACAATCCACGGCCCTTTTCCCTGGCAAACAAAACTCAACTGCCCCGCTTCTGGGTGGCAGATTGCAGGAGCCACTTGGCTCTATCAAACCAACCTGACTCGGCACTGGTGCCCCCTTGTGTCTGGGATCCATCCTGCGTATCGTGGATTTTCAGGAGCCAGCCGACCACTCCCAGCAACAGTCCCCAAAAAACAATCCACGGCCCTTTTCCCTGGAAAACAAAACTCACACACCCCGCTTCTGGCTGGCAGATTGCAGGAGACACTTGGCTCTATCAAACCAGCCCGACTCGGCACTGGTGCTACCTTTCATCTGGGAACCATCCTGCCTATCGTGGATTTTCAGGAGCCAGGCGGCCACTCCCAGCCACAGGCCCCCAAACACAAACTACGGCCCTTTTCCCTGGAAGTAAAACTGACCTGCCCATCTTCTGGCTGGCAGATTGCAGGAGCCACTTGGCTCTATCAAACCAGCCCGACTTGGCACTGGTGCTACCTTTCATCTGGGAATCATCCTGCAGATCGTGGATTTTCAGGAGCCAACTGGACACGCCCAGCCAGGGGCCCCCAACAAAAACCACGGCCCTTTTCCCTGGCTTACAAAACTCACCCACCCCGCTTCTGGCTGGCAGATTGCAGGAGTCACTTGCAACTATTAAACCAGCCAGACTCGGCACTGGTGCAACCTTTCATCTGGGAACCATCCTGCGTATCGTGGGTTTTCAGAAGCCAGCCGGTAACTCCCAGCCACAGGCCCCCAAACACAAACCACGGCCCTTTCCCCTGGAAGTAAAACTGACCTGCCCATCTTCTGGCTGGCAGATTGCAGGAGCCACTTGGCTCTATCAAACCAACCCGACTCGGCACTGGTGCCCCCTTGGGTCTGGGAACCATCCTGCGTGGCGTGGATTTTAAGGATCCAGCCGGCCACTCCTAGCCACAGGACCCCGAAAATAAACCCTGGCCCTTTTCCCTGGCAAACAAAACTCAACTGCCCCGCTTCTGGCTGGCAGATTGCAGGAGCCACTTGGCTCTATCAAACCAGCCTGACTCGGCACTGGTGCCCCCTTGTGTCTGGGATCCATCCTGCGTATCGTGGATTTTCAGGAGCCAGCCGACCACTCCCAGCAACAGTCCCCAAAAAACAATCCACGGCCCTTTTCCCTGGAAAACAAAACTCACACACCCCGCTTCTGGCTGGCAGATTGCAGGAGACACTTGGCTCTATCAAACCAGCCCGACTCGGCACTGGTGCTACCTTTCATCTGGGAACCATCCTGCCTATCGTGGATTTTCAGGAGCCAGGCGGCCACTCCCAGCCACAGGCCCCCAAACACAAACTACGGCCCTTTTCCCTGGAAGTAAAACTGACCTGCCCATCTTCTGGCTGGCAGATTGCAGGAGCCACTTGGCTCTATCAAACCAGCCCGACTTGGCACTGGTGCTACCTTTCATCTGGGAATCATCCTGCAGATCGTGGATTTTCAGTAGCCAACTGGACACGCCCAGCCAGGGGCCCCCAACAAAAACCACGGCCCTTTTCCCTGGCTAACAAAACTCACCCACCCCGCTTCTGGCTGGCAGATTGCAGGAGTCACTTGCAACTATTAAACCAGCCAGACTCGGCACTGGTGCAACCTTTCATCTGGGAACCATCCTGCGTATCGTGGGTTTTCAGAAGCCAGCCGGTAACTCCCAGCCACAGGCCCCCAAACACAAACCACGGCCCTTTTCCCTGGAAGTAAAACTGACCTGCCCATCTTCTGGCTGGCAGATTGCAGGAGCCACTTGGCCCTATCAAACCAGCCCGACTTGGCCATGGTGCCCCCTTGGGTCTGGGAACCATCCTGTGTATCGTGGATTTTCAGGAGCCAGCCGTCCACTCCCAGCCACAGGCCCCCGAAAATAAACCACGGCCCTTTTCCCTGGCAAACAAAACTCAACTGCCCCGCTTCTGGCTGGCAGATTGCAGGAGCCACATGGCTCTATCAAACCAGCCCGACTCGGCACTGGTGCCCCCTTGGGTCTGGGAACCATCCTGCGCGGCGTGGATTTTAAGGAGCCAGCCGGCCACTCCCAGCCACAGGCCCCGAAAAATAAACCACGGCACTTTTTCCTGGCAAACAAAACTCAACTGCCCCGCTTCTGGCTGGCAGATTGCAGGAGCCACTTGGCTCTATCAAACCAGCCCGACTCGCCACTGGTGCCCCCTTGGGTCTGGGAACCATCCTGCGTATCGTGGATTTTCAGGAGCCAGCTGGCCGCTCCCAGCCACAGGCCCCCAAACACAAACCATGGCCCTTTTCCCTGGCAAACAAAACTCACCCACCCCGCTTCTGGCTGGCAGATTGCAGGAGCCACATGGCCCTATCAAACCAGCCCGACTCGGCACTGGTGCCACCTTTCATCTGGGAACCATCCTGCGTATCGTGGATTTTCAGGAGCCAACCGGCCACTCCCAGCCACAGGGCCCCAAACACAAACCATGGCCCTTTTCCCTGGCAAACAAAACTCACCCACCCCGCTTCTGGCTGGCAGATTGCAGGAGCCACATGGCCCTATCAAACCAGCCCGACTCGGCACTGGTGCCACCTTTCATCTGGGAACCATCCTGCGTATCGTGGATTTTCAGGAGCCAACCGGCCACTCCCAGCCACAGGGCCCCAAATACAAACCATGGCCCTTTTCCCTGGCAAACAAAACTCACCCGCCCCGCTTCTGGCTGGCAGATTGCAGGAGCCACCTTGCTCTATCAAACCAGCCCGACTCGGCACTGGTGCCACCTTGGATCTGGGAACCATCCTGTGCGGCGTGCATTTTCAGGAGCCAGCCAACCATTCCCAGCCACATGCCGACGATAGCAAACCACGGCCTGTTCCCCTAGCAAACAAAACTCACCCACCCCGCTTCTGGCTGGCAGATTGCAGGAGCCACTTGGCTCTATCAAACCAGCCTGACTTGGCACTGGTGCTACGTTTCATCTGGGAACCATCCTGCATATCGTGGATTTTCAATAGCCAGTCTGCCTCTCCCAGCCACAGGCCTCCGAACACAAACCATGGCCCTTTTCCCTGGCAAACAAAACTCACCCGCCCCGCTTCTGGCTGGCAGATTGCAGGAGCCACCTTGCTCTATCAAACCAGCCCGACTCGGCACTGGTGCCACCTTGGATCTGGGAACCATCCTGTGCGGCGTGCATTTTCAGGAGCCAGCCAGCCATTCCCAGCCACATGCCGACGATAGCAAACCACGGCCTGTTCCCCTAGCAAACAAAACTCACCCACCCCGCTTCTGGCTGGCAGATTACAGGAGCCACTTGGCTCTATCAAACCAGCCTGACTTGGCACTGGTGCTACGTTTCATCTGGGAACCATCCTGCATATCGTGGATTTTCAATAGCCAGTCTGCCTCTCCCAGCCACAGGCCTCCGAACACAAACCATGGCCCTTTTCCCTGGCAAACAAAAGTCACCCGCCCCGCTTCTGGCTGGCAGATTGCAGGAGCCATTTGGCTCTATGAAACCAGCCCGACTCGGCACTGGGGCCCCCTTGGGTCTGGGAACCATCCTGCGCGGCGTGGATTTTAAGGAGCCAGCCGGCCATTCCCAGCCACAGGCCCCAAAAAACCATGGAATGCCCTTTTTCCTGGAAAACAAAACTCACCCACCCCGCTTCTGGGTGGCAGATTGCAGGAGACACTTGGCTCTATCAAACCAGCCCGACTCAGCACTGGTGCCACGTTTCATCTGGGAGCCATCCTGCGTATCGTGGATTTTCAGGAGCCAGCCGGCCACTCCCAGCCACAGGCCGCCAAACACAAACTACGGCCCTTTTCCCTGGAAGTAAAACTGACCTGCCCATCTTCTGGCTGGCAGAATGCAGGAGCCACTTGGCTCTATCAAACCAGCCCGACTCGGCTCTGGTGCCCCCTTGGGCCTGGGAACCATCCTGAGCGGCGTGGATTTTAAGGAGCCAGTCGGCCATTCCAAGCCACAGGCCCCAAAAAACAATCCACGGCCCTTTTCCCTGGCAAACAAAACTCAACTGCCCCGCTTCTGGCTGGCAGATTGCAGGAGCCACTTGGCTCTATCAAACCAGCCTGACTCGGCACTGGTGCCCCCTTGTGTCTGGGATCCATCCTGCGTATCGTGGATTTTCAGGAGCCAGCCGACCACTCCCAGCAACAGTCCCCAAAAAACAATCCACGGCCCTTTTCCCTGGAAAACAAAACTCACACACCCCGCTTCTGGCTGGCAGATTGCAGGAGACACTTGGCTCTATCAAACCAGCCCGACTCGGCACTGGTGCTACCTTTCATCTGGGAACCATCCTGCCTATCGTGGATTTTCAGGAGCCAGGCGGCCACTCCCAGTCACAGGCCCCCAAACACAAACTACGGCCCTTTTCCCTGGAAGTAAAACTGACCTGCCCATCTTCTGGCTGGCAGATTGCAGGAGCCACTTGGCTCTATCAAACCAGCCCGACTTGGCACTGGTGCTACCTTTCATCTGGGAATCATCCTGCAGATCGTGGATTTTCAGGAGCCAACTAGACACGCCCAGCCAGGGGCCCCCAACAAAAACCACGGCCCTTTTCCCTGGCTAACAAAACTCACCCACCCCGCTTCTGGCTGGCAGATTGCAGGAGTCACTTGCAACTATTAAACCAGCCAGACTCGGCACTGGTTCAACCTTTCATCTGGGAACCATCCTGCGTATCGTGGGTTTTCAGAATCCAGCCAGTAACTCCCAGCCACAGGCCCCCAAACACAAACCACGGCCCTTTTCCCTGGAAGTAAAACTGACCTGCCCATCTTCTGGCTGGCAGATTGCAGGAGCCACGTGGCTCTATCAAACCAGCCCGACTTGGCCGTGGTGCCCCCTTGGGTCTGGGAACCATCCTGTGTATCGTGGATTTTCAGGAGCCAGCCGGCCACTCCCAGCCACAGGCCCCGAAAAGTAAACCACGGCACTTTTTCCTGGCAAACAAAACTCAACTGCCCCGCTTCTGGCTGGCAGATTGCAGGAGCCACTTGGCTCTATCAAACCAGCCCGACTCGGCACTGGTGCCCCCTTGGGTCTGGGAACCATCCTGCGTATCGTGGATTTTCAGGAGCCAGCTGGCCGCTCCCAGCCACAGGCCCCCAAACACAAACCATGGCCCTTTTCCCTGGCAAACAAAACTCACCCACCCCGCTTCTGGCTGGCAGATTGCAGGAGCCACATGGCCCTATCAAACCAGCCCGACTCGGCACTGGTGCCACCTTTCATCTGGGAACCATCCTGCGTATCGTGGATTTTCAGGAGCCAACCGGCCACTCCCAGCCACAGGGCCCCAAATACAAACCATGGCCTTTTTCCCTGGCAAACAAAACTCACCCGCCCCGCTTCTGGCTGGCAGATTGCAGGAGCCACCTTGCTCTATCAAACCAGCCCGACTCGGCACTGGTGCCACCTTGGATCTGGGAACCATCCTGTGCGGCGTGCATTTTCAGGAGCCAGCCAGCCATTCCCAGCCACATGCCGACGATAGCAAACCACGGCCTGTTCCCCTAGCAAACAAAACTCACCCACCCCGCTTCTGGCTGGCAGATTGCAGGAGCCACTTGGCTCTATCAAACCAGCCTGACTTGGCACTGGTGCTACGTTTCATCTGGGAACCATCCTGCATATCGTGGATTTTCAATAGCCAGTCTGCCTCTCCCAGCCACAGGCCTCCGAACACAAACCATGGCCCTTTTCCCTGGCAAACAAAAGTCACCCGCCCCGCTTCTGGCTGGCAGATTGCAGGAGCCATTTGGTTCTATGAAACCAGCCCGACTCGGCACTGGGGCCCCCTTGGGTCTGGGAACCATCCTGCGCGGCGTGGATTTTAAGGAGCCAGCCGGCCATTCCCAGCCACAGGCCCCAAAAAACCATGGAATGCCCTTTTTCCTGGAAAACAAAACTCACCCACCCCGCTTCTGGCTGGCAGATTGCAGGAGACACTTGGCTCTATCAAACCAGCCCGACTCAGCACTGGTGCCACGTTTCATCTGGGAGCCATCCTGCGTATCGTGGATTTTCAGGAGCCAGCCGGCCACTCCCAGCCACAGGCCGCCAAACACAAACTACGGCCCTTTTCCCTGGAAGTAAAACTGACCTGCCCATCTTCTGGCTGGCAGAATGCAGGAGCCACTTGGCTCTATCAAACCAGCCCGACTCGGCTCTGGTGCCCCCTTGGGCCTGGGAACCATCCTGAGCGGCGTGGATTTTAAGGAGCCAGTCGGCCATTCCAAGCCACAGGCCCCAAAAAACAATCCACGGCCCTTTTCCCTGGCAAACAAAACTCAACTGCCCCGCTTCTGGGTGGCAGATTGCAGGAGCCACTTGGCTCTATCAAACCAGCCTGACTCGGCACTGGTGCCCCCTTGTGTCTGGGATCCATCCTGCGTATCGTGGATTTTCAGGAGCCAGCCGACCACTCCCAGCAACAGTCCCCAAAAAACAATCCACGGCCCTTTTCCC
Source organism: Zonotrichia albicollis (assembly GCF_047830755.1). Classification (NCBI taxonomy): domain Eukaryota; kingdom Metazoa; phylum Chordata; class Aves; order Passeriformes; family Passerellidae; genus Zonotrichia; species Zonotrichia albicollis. The sequence continues at coordinate 16,668,762 of NC_133827.1, forward strand.
TGGAAAACAAAACTCACACACCCCGCTTCTGTCTGGCAGATTGCAGGAGCCACTTGGCTCTATCAAACCAGCCCGACTTGGCACTGGTGCTACCTTTCATCTGGGAATCATCCTGCAGATCGTGGATTTTCAGGAGCCAACTGGACACGCCCAGCCAGGGGCCCCCAACAAAAACCACGGCCCTTTTCCCTGGCTAACAAAACTCACCCACCCCGCTTCTGGCTGGCAGATTGCAGGAGTCACTTGCAACTATTAAACCAGCCAGACTCGGCACTGGTGCAACCTTTCATCTGGGAACCATCCTGCGTATCGTGGGTTTTCAGAAGCCAGCCAGTAACTCCCAGCCACAGGCCCCCAAACACAAACCACGGCCCTTTTCCCTGGAAGTAAAACTGACCTGCCCATCTTCTGGCTGGCAGATTGCAGGAGCCACTTGGCTCTATCAAACCAGCCCGACTTGGCCGTGGTGCCCCCTTGGGTCTGGGAACCATCCTGTGTATCGTGGATTTTCAGGAGCCAGCCGTCCACTCCCAGCCACAGGCCCCCGAAAATAAACCACGGCCCTTTTCCCTGGCAAACAAAACTCAACTGCCCCGCTTCTGGCTGGCAGATTGCAGGAGCCACATGGCTCTATTAAACCAGCCCGACTCGGCACTGGTGCCCCGTTGGGTCTGGGAACCATCCTGCGCGGCGTGGATTTTAAGGAGCCAGCCGGCCACTCCCAGCCACAGGCCCCGAAAAGTAAACCACGGCACTTTTTCCTGGCAAACAAAACTCAACTGCCCCGCTTCTGGCTGGCAGATTGCAGGAGCCACTTGGCTCTATCAAACCAGCCCGACTCGGCACTGGTGCCCCCTTGGGTCTGGGAACCATCCTGCGTATCGTGGATTTTCAGGAGCCAGCTGGCCGCTCCCAGCCACAGGCCCCCAAACACAAACCATGGCCCTTTTCCCTGGCAAACAAAACTCACCCACCCCGCTTCTGGCTGGCAGATTGCAGGAGCCACATGGCCCTATCAAACCAGCCCGACTCGGCACTGGTGCCACCTTTCATCTGGGAACCATCCTGCGTATCGTGGATTTTCAGGAGCCAACCGGCTACTCCCAGCCACAGGGCCCCAAATACAAACCATGGCCCTTTTCCCTGGCAAACAAAACTCACCCGCCCCGCTTCTGGCTGGCAGATTGCAGGAGCCACCTTGCTCTATCAAACCAGCCCGACTCGGCACTGGTGCCACCTTGGATCTGGGAACCATCCTGTGCGGCGTGCATTTTCAGGAGCCAGCCAGCCATTCCCAGCCACATGCCGACGATAGCAAACCACGGCCTGTTCCCCTAGCAAACAAAACTCACCCACCCCGCTTCTGGCTGGCAGATTGCAGGAGCCACTTGGCTCTATCAAACCAGCCTGACTTGGCACTGGTGCTACGTTTCATCTGGGAACCATCCTGCATATCGTGGATTTTCAATAGCCAGTCTGCCTCTCCCAGCCACAGGCCTCCGAACACAAACCATGGCCCTTTTCCCTGGCAAACAAAAGTCACCCGCCCCGCTTCTGGCTGGCAGATTGCAGGAGCCATTTGGCTCTATGAAACCAGCCCGACTCGGCACTGGGGCCCCCTTGGGTCTGGGAACCATCCTGCGCGGCGTGGATTTTAAGGAGCCAGCCGGCCATTCCCAGCCACAGGCCCCAAAAAACCATGGAATGCCCTTTTTCCTGGAAAACAAAACTCACCCACCCCGCTTCTGGCTGGCAGATTGCAGGAGACACTTGGCTCTATCAAACCAGCCCGACTCAGCACTGGTGCCACGTTTCATCTGGGAGCCATCCTGCGTATCGTGGATTTTCAGGAGCCAGCCGGCCACTCCCAGCCACAGGCCGCCAAACACAAACTACGGCCCTTTTCCCTGGAAGTAAAACTGACCTGCCCATCTTCTGGCTGGCAGAATGCAGGAGCCACTTGGCTCTATCAAACCAGCCCGACTCGGCTCTGGTGCCCCCTTGGGCCTGGGAACCATCCTGAGCGGCGTGGATTTTAAGGAGCCAGTCGGCCATTCCAAGCCACAGGCCCCAAAAAACAATCCACGGCCCTTTTCCCTGGCAAACAAAACTCAACTGCCCCGCTTCTGGCTGGCAGATTGCAGGAGCCACTTGGCTCTATCAAACCAGCCTGACTCGGCACTGGTGCCCCCTTGTGTCTGGGATCCATCCTGCGTATCGTGGATTTTCAGGAGCCAGCCGACCACTCCCAGCAACAGTCCCCAAAAAACAATCCACGGCCCTTTTCCCTGGAAAACAAAACTCACACACCCCGCTTCTGTCTGGCAGATTGCAGGAGACACTTGGCTCTATCAAACCAGCCCGACTCGGCACTGGTGCTACCTTTCATCTGGGAACCATCCTGCCTATCGTGGATTTTCAGGAGCCAGGCGGCCACTCCCAGCCACAGGCCCCCAAACACAAACTACGGCCCTTTTCCCTGGAAGTAAAACTGACCTGCCCATCTTCTGGCTGGCAGATTGCAGGAGCCACTTGGCTCTATCAAACCAGCCCGACTTGGCACTGGTGCTACCTTTCATCTGGGAATCATCCTGCAGATCGTGGATTTTCAGGAGCCAACTGGACACGCCCAGCCAGGGGCCCCCAACAAAAACCATGGCCCTTTTCCCTGGCTAACAAAACTCACCCACCCCGCTTCTGGCTGGCAGATTGCAGGAGTCACTTGCAACTATTAAACCAGCCAGACTCGGCACTGGTGCAACCTTTCATCTGGGAACCATCCTGCGTATCGTGGGTTTTCAGAAGCCAGCCAGTAACTCCCAGCCACAGGCCCCCAAACACAAACCACGGCCCTTTTCCCTGGAAGTAAAACTGACCTGCCCATCTTCTGGCTGGCAGATTGCAGGAGCCACTTGGCTCTATCAAACCAGCCCGACTTGGCCGTGGTGCCCCCTTGGGTCTGGGAACCATCCTGTGTATCGTGGATTTTCAGGAGCCAGCCGTCCACTCCCAGCCACAGGCCCCCGAAAATAAACCACGGCCCTTTTCCCTGGCAAACAAAACTCAACTGCCCCGCTTCTGGCTGGCAGATTGCAGGAGCCACATGGCTCTATTAAACCAGCCCGACTCGGCACTGGTGCCCCGTTGGGTCTGGGAACCATCCTGCGCGGCGTGGATTTTAAGGAGCCAGCCGGCCACTCCCAGCCACAGGCCCCGAAAAGTAAACCACGGCACTTTTTCCTGGCAAACAAAACTCAACTGCCCCGCTTCTGGCTGGCAGATTGCAGGAGCCACTTGGCTCTATCAAACCAGCCCGACTCGGCACTGGTGCCCCCTTGGGTCTGGGAACCATCCTGCGTATCGTGGATTTTCAGGAGCCAGCTGGCCGCTCCCAGCCACAGGCCCCCAAGCACAAACCATGGCCCTTTTCCCTGGCAAACAAAACTCACCCACCCCGCTTCTGGCTGGCAGATTGCAGGAGCCACATGGCCCTATCAAACCAGCCCGACTCGGCACTGGTGCCACCTTTCATCTGGGAACCATCCTGCGTATCGTGGATTTTCAGGAGCCAACCGGCCACTCCCAGCCACAGGGCCCCAAATACAAACCATGGCCCTTTTCCCTGGAAGTAAAACTGACCTGCCCATCTTCTGGCTGGCAGATTGCAGGAGCCATTTGTCTCTATCAAACCAGCCTGACTTGGCACTGGTGCTACGTTTCATCTGGGAACCATCCTGCATATCGTGGATTTTCAATAGCCAGTCTGCCTCTCCCAGCCACAGGCCTCCGAACACAAACCATGGCCCTTTTCCCTGGCAAACAAAAGTCACCCGCCCCGCTTCTGGCTGGCAGATTGCAGGAGCCATTTGGCTCTATGAAACCAGCCCGACTCGGCACTGGGGCCCCCTTGGGTCTGGGAACCATCCTGCGCGGCATGGATTTTAAGGAGCCAGCCGGCCATTCCCAGCCACAGGCCCCAAAAAACCATGGAATGCCCTTTTTCCTGGAAAAAAAAACTCACCCACCCCGCTTCTGGCTGGCAGATTGCAGGAGCCACTTGGCTCTATCAAACCAGCCCGACTCGGCACTGGTGCAACCTTTCATCTGGGAACCATCCTGTGTATCGTGGATTTTCTGGAGCCAGCCGGCCACTCCCAGCCACAGGCCCCCAAACAAAAACCACGGCCCTTTTCCCTGGAAGTAAAACTGACCTGCCCATCTTCTGGCTGGCAGATTGCAGGAGCCACTTGGTACTATCAAACCAGCCAGACTCGGCACTGGTGCCACCTTTCATCTGGGAACCATCCTGCGTATCGTGGGTTTGCAGAAGCCAGCCGGCAACTCCCAGCCACAGGCCACCAAACACAAACCACGGCCCTTTTCCCTGGAAGTAAAACTGACCTGCCCATCTTCTGGCTGGCCGATTGCAGGAGCCATTTGTCTCTATCAAACCAGCCCGACTCGGCACTGGTGCCACCTTTCATCTGGGAACCATCCTGCGCGGCGTGGATTTTAAGGATCCAGCCGTCCACTCCCAGCCACAGGCCCCCGAACATAAACCACGGCCCTTTTCCCTGCCAAATAAAACTCAACTGCCCCGCTTCTGGCTGGCAGATTGCAGGAGCCACTTGGCTCTATCAAACCAGCCCGATCGGCACTGGTGCCCCCTTGTGTCTGGGAACCAGCCTGCGTATCGTGGATTTTCAGGAGCCAGCCGACCACTGACAGCAACAGTCCCCAAAAAACAATCCACGGCCCTTTTCCCTGGAAAACCAAACTCACCCACCCCGCTTCTGGGTGGCAGATTGCAGGAGACACTTGGCTCTATCAAACCAGCCCGACTCGGCACTGGTGCCACCTTTCATCTGGGAACCATCCTGCCTATCGTGGATTTTCAGGAGCCAGGCGGCCACTCCCAGCCACAGGCCCCCAAACACAAACTACGGCCCTTTTCCCTGGAAGTAAAACTGACCTGCCCATCTTCTGGCTGGCAGATTGCAGGAGCCACTTGGCTCTATCAAACCAGCCCGACTTGGCACTGGTGCTACCTTTCATCTGGGAATCATCCTGCAGATCGTGGATTTTCAGGAGCCAACTGGACACGCCCAGCCAGGGGCCCCCAACAAAAACCACGGCCCTTTTCCCTGGCTAACAAAACTCACCCACCCCGCTTCTGGCTGGCAGATTGCAGGAGTCACTTGCAACTATTAAACCAGCCAGACTCGGCACTGGTGCAACCTTTCATCTGGGAACCATCCTGCGTATCGTGGGTTTTCAGAAGCCAGCCAGTAACTCCCAGCCACAGGCCCCCAAACACAAACCACGGCCCTTTTCCCTGGAAGTAAAACTGACCTGCCCATCTTCTGGCTGGCAGATTGCAGGAGCCACTTGGCTCTATCAAACCAGCCCGACTTGGCCGTGGTGCCCCCTTGGGTCTGGGAACCATCCTGTGTATCGTGGATTTTCAGGAGCCAGCCGTCCACTCCCAGCCACAGGCCCCCGAAAATAAACCACGGCCCTTTTCCCTGGCAAACAAAACTCAACTGCCCCGCTTCTGGCTGGCAGATTGCAGGAGCCACATGGCTCTATCAAACCAGCCCGACTCGGCACTGGTGCCCCGTTGGGTCTGGGAACCATCCTGCGCGGCGTGGATTTTAAGGAGCCAGCCGGCCACTCCCAGCCACAGGCCCCGAAAAGTAAACCACGGCACTTTTTCCTGCCAAACAAAACTCAACTGCCCCGCTTCTGGCTGGCAGATTGCAGGAGCCACTTGGCTCTATCAAACCAGCCCGACTCGGCGCTGGTGCCCCCTTGGGTCTGGGAACCATCCTGCGTATCGTGGATTTTCAGGAGCCAGCTGGCCGCTCCCAGCCACAGGCCCCCAAACACAAACCATGGCCCTTTTCCCTGGCAAACAAAACTCACCCACCCCGCTTCTGGCTGGCAGATTGCAGGAGCCACATGGCCCTATCAAACCAGCCCGACTCGGCACTGGTGCCACCTTTCATCTGGGAACCATCCTGCGTATCGTGGATTTTCAGGAGCCAACCGGCCACTCCCAGCCACAGGGCCCCAAATACAAACCATGGCCCTTTTCCCTGGCAAACAAAACTCACCCGCCCCGCTTCTGGCTGGCAGATTGCAGGAGCCACCTTGCTCTATCAAACCAGCCCGACTCGGCACTGGTGCCACCTTGGATCTGGGAACCATCCTGTGCGGCGTGCATTTTCAGGAGCCAGCCAGCCATTCCCAGCCACATGCCGACGATAGCAAACCACGGCCTGTTCCCCTAGCAAACAAAACTCACCCACCCCGCTTCTGGCTGGCAGATTGCAGGAGCCACTTGGCTCTATCAAACCAGCCTGACTTGGCACTGGTGCTACGTTTCATCTGGGAACCATCCTGCATATCGTGGATTTTCAATAGCCAGTCTGCCTCTCCCAGCCACAGGCCTCCGAACACAAACCATGGCCCTTTTCCCTGGCAAACAAAAGTCACCCGCCCCGCTTCTGGCTGGCAGATTGCAGGAGCCATTTGGCTCTATGAAACCAGCCCGACTCGGCACTGGGGCCCCCTTGGGTCTGGGAACCATCCTGCGCGGCATGGATTTTAAGGAGCCAGCCGGCCATTCCCAGCCACAGGCCCCAAAAAACCATGGAATGCCCTTTTTCCTGGAAAACAAAACTCACCCACCCCGCTTCTGGCTGGCAGATTGCAGGAGCCACTTGGCTCTATCAAACCAGCCCGACTCGGCACTGGTGCAACCTTTCATCTGGGAACCATCCTGTGTATCGTGGATTTTCTGGAGCCAGCCGGCCACTCCCAGCCACAGGCCCCCAAACAAAAACCACGGCCCTTTTCCCTGGAAGTAAAACTGACCTGCCCATCTTCTGGCTGGCAGATTGCAGGAGCCACTTGGTACTATCAAACCAGCCAGACTCGGCACTGGTGCCACCTTTCATCTGGGAACCATCCTGCGTATCGTGGGTTTGCAGAAGCCAGCCGGCAACTCCCAGCCACAGGCCACCAAACACAAACCACGGCCCTTTTCCCTGGAAGTAAAACTGACCTGCCCATCTTCTGGCTGGCAGATTGCAGGAGCCATTTGTCTCTATCAAACCAGCCCGACTCGGCACTGGTGCCCCCTTGGGTCTGGGAACCATCCTGCGCGGCGTGGATTTTAAGGATCCAGCCGTCCACTCCCAGCCACAGGCCCCCGAACATAAACCACGGCCCTTTTCCCTGGCAAATAAAACTCAACTGCCCCGCTTCTGGCTGGCAGATTGCAGGAGCCACTTGGCTCTATCAAACCAGCCCGATCGGCACTGGTGCCCCCTTGTGTCTGGGAACCAGCCTGCGTATCGTGGATTTTCAGGAGCCAGCTGACCACTCCCAGCAACAGTCCCCAAAAAACAATCCACGGCCCTTTTCCCTGGAAAACCAAACTCACCCACCCCGCTTCTGGGTGGCAGATTGCAGGAGACACAAGGCTCTATCGAACCAGCCCGAGTCGGCACTGGTGCCACCTTTCATCTGGGAACCATCCTGCGTATTGTGGATTTTAGGGAGCCAGGCGGCCACTCCCAGCCACAGGCCCCCAAACACAAACTACGGCCCTTTTCCCTGGAAGTAAAACTGACCTGCCCATCTTCTGGCTGGCAGATTGCAGGAGACACTTGGCTCTATGAAACCAGTCCGACTTGGCACTCGTGCTACCTTTCATCTGGGAATCATCCTGCATATCGTGGGTTTTCAGGAGCCAACAGGACACGCCCAGCCAGGGGCCCCCAACAAAAGCCACGGCCCTTTTCCCTGGCTAACAAAACTCACCCACCCCTCTCCTGGCTGGCAGATTGCAGGAGCCACTTGGTACTATTAAACCAGCCAGACTAGGCACTGGTTCAA